>NC_085858.1:15933228-15948228 GCF_034702125.1 Engraulis encrasicolus
TAATATCTAAGTAATTGAGTGGAAATAAGAGATAAGACATTTTAAGGCCCTGAAAATATGTAATTTCCATAAAATTGAGTGGAATAGGTGATAATGCATTTTACGGCCCTGATTCTATCTTATTTCCATATAACTACTCAATTGTTTCCAAGGTAATTAAGCAGAAATAATACAAGGATGCTTGGGTGGTCGTTTCTATGCAATAACATAGGAAGAGGAAATACTGCACATTACGGCCCTGATGTACTGTAGCCTAATTAGTATGAAACTACTTCGGTTGATACCGTTTAGTTACTGGCATACCTACCACCTAACTACTACGATGACACAGTAGCTGTTTCCATTAGCCTACTATTAACTAGAAACTACAGCATAATTGCACTGGAAATTGTATGGTTATTTCTGCTGTTATTAATGAGAAATTATAGTGTAATTGCACTGGAAACCTGGAAATGTTGCTGTTATTACTAATAACAAGCAGTTAATACCATAAAGAAATTACTTTGAAATTAACACCTTATTAGTGATCCGTAAAGTAAAGTGTTACCGATAGATCTTTCAGCTGCTACTACCATGTTATAAAATGCCTACATTTATCAAACAGTCCCAACCCCCTTAAGTATCCTCTCATCACCTTTTCTTCCCTTTTCTTCCATAAAAAAGTCGAGACTTCAAATGATGACTTGAATTTCCTTCACACTGATCGTTTGGCCTGTGTAAGTGACAACAGCTTCCCATGGCAACAGTCTTTGCCAATCTGGCTGTGCTCAACATAATTAATACAGTCAAGAGGCCAACTTTCACATCCCCCAAATCGTCCTTGTGTGAACTACAGTGATGTTGGAGTTTGTGAAGTAGTCAAGCTGCCATGTGGAGGGACAGCATTCTAACACAAGCCCAGTTGACTTTAAATTGAATTCCGATTTAAGAGGCCCAATTTGATTGGTGCTATGCCAGCATCAAGCTGGTTAGCTTTGCCCTCTCGTTGGCCTTTGTGTCTTAACGGCTGGGCTCTGGTCAAAGCTGATTGGCTGAATTCCATGAGCAGAATTACTATGAGAGAGTGTGCTGTACTCTTGAGTCCTTTGGCAAATTGAAAAGGGAAGATGGATTTTCTTTTTTTTTCCTACTTATTCCCAGGATGCGACGTTAAAGATGCTTATCAAATTAACATTCCATGAGGGAATCTCACCCCTGACACTAACAATTTCCCAGTGTGTAAAACAAATTACAGGACTGTGTAATGCATTATGGCACACTCAGAGATTACTCACTTCCAAACAGAGACATACATAGACAGACACACACATTCCTGTACATGTGGTGCACAACATGTACAACCAACCACCCACGCATTCACGCACGTAGGCTACGCAGCAGTGTTAATTTCGTCAACCACGACGATGACGAAAATATTTCGTCAACGCCCCTTTTTCCCTTGACGATGACGAGACGATGACGAAATAAAAAATGCCTCCAGCTAATAAAAATATGACGAAAATTAAAAAAAAAAATTCGTCAAGGAGACTAAGACGAGACGAAATTTACAAGCCATGGACGAATGGACATTAAAAAATGTAATTATTTATAATTAATTTGTAATTTGTAATTGTAATATAGGCCTAAGTGTCTTGAACTTCATAGGTGATTGCGCGCTCACGCTGTGTTGCCTGGCTTGTCTCTGCTGGCAGCTGGCGGCTCAGTCAGTAGTTCTGTAGCCTAGTAGTTCAGTGAGTCCATTTAAGTTGAGTTTAGGTCCTAAAACATTCCCAGAGAAAGAGAGAAAATAGCCGACGTTGAGGGAAGTGTTAATTTTGAAACATCTTCAACAACCCTCTTGTCCATGACGAAGACGTGTTTCTGCAGTAATGACAGTCGCGCCAATCCTCCTCTGATACTGTCATTCTAAACCTCCTCGAGCTTCCACTATTCTCCTTTTCACTTAGGCTGTCTTAACCCGGCGTTCGTTGTTTGTTCTTTTTTTGTAATGTTTGCTATATTTGTTGTTTAACCAAATGTGTAGGCAGTTCGCAAGCAAATCATGAAGGTCGGATTTGTGAATTGATTTAAATCAGTCACCGCGGGAGCGCGCGCCAGCAGGGGGAAAGTTGGCCTGTCTAAACAGAGGCACGGCTACTGTAGCCTAGTTTTGAAAAGAATCAATGGATGGGCGATCGCTAAGGAGTTTTAAACTGTTGAGATTTGAAACTTTGAGATTTGAACTTGTTCTCGTCGAGAGCAACGCTAAAAGACCCGAGGAAGTCGACAGCATCTCCATGCGTCTGCAGCGTCTTCCTAAGTTCCAAAAACTCTTTTCAGGGTCATGCTTATCGAGCCTCGACACCCCCGACAAACAAAACAGCATTCGTGTTTAAATATTTGTATGTGCATGTCCTTTCTATCGTCCAGTCTGCGTACCCCTGCCTAACTATTTTTCCTGGGACTTTTGCATGGCATACGAAGTGTGCTCGCACAATCTATTTAAGCCTCCACGCATGCCGCACGAGTCATTATCGTTCTCTGCTCGCATTGCCAATTGAAAACAAAAACCGCTAACTTGCATAGTCTAACATCAGCAATATTTTATCTGACTCGTGGTCATCGGGAAGCCACTATCAGGGAGACTTCTTGGACTTCATGCAGACTTGGGATGTCTGGTCTTCCCACTGCCGGCAATCTGCAGGCTTTGTCACGCGGTCAGGTGAAGAAGAGTAGCTTCCTCCGTGATCAAACTCAAAATCAAATAGTAGCCTATGCAGCAGCTTCTAATGCACGAGAGAGAGAGAGAGAGAGAGAGAGAGAGAGAGAGAGAGAGAGAGAGAGAGAGAGAGAGAGAGAAAGAGAGAGAGAGAGAAAGAGAGAAAGAGAGAGAGAGAGAGAGAGAGAGAGAGAGAGAGAGAGAAGCTTGCACCTGGAAGTGTGTGTGTGTGTGTGTGATGCTCTTTTGCTCTATGATGTTGAAATGACTGATTTGGGTTTTGGTGGAAAATGACCAAGTAACAAGGTGAATATTTGCTGCAATAGGCTATATTAGTATTGAAATAACGATAGCCATTGAAGGTTATTAATTTTACACCACAATATTGACTAAAATGACTAAAATTTGAAATGTTGACTAAAATGGCTAAAATGACTAAAATTTGAAATGTTGACTAAAATGACTAAAATGACTAAAATGACTAAAATTTGACTATGACTAAAATTGATTTTCGTCATTTTGACTAAGACTAAGACTAAATTGGGAAGCCAATGACTAAAATATGACTAAGACTAAAATTGTTTTTCGTCATTGTGACTAAGACTAAGACTAAATAAAAAAAAGCTGACGAAATTAACACTGCTACGCACACACACAAATAAATTCACCATTTAATGAGTGTGTTTTCAATCCAAACGTTCTAACTCTCTCCCTCTCCTGTGTAACAGAAACACAGATGTTGACCTGCACACAGATACTTACAGCATTCAGGAGAAATGCATGCGTGCACAAACAGGCAAACACACAGGTGCACACACACAGACAGAAACACACACACACACACACACACACACGCACGCGCACACACACACACACACACACACACACACACACACACACACACACACACACACACACACACACACACACACACACACACACACACACACACACACACACACACACACACACAATAGCAGGAGAATTACTAATGTTGAGAATATACTAATGCTTGAAACTGACAGCATAAGCTGTTACATAATCCGTTGAAAAAGTGAAAAAAAGTGACAGGATGTGTGCGTGCATAGTGCATGTGTACGTGCGTTTGCATGGTGTGTGTGAACGTGTGTGTGCATGGGCGCGTGTGTATGTGCGCGTTTGTGTGTGCATACTTAATGTGTGCGCGCAAACACACACACAGGCACACATGTACATTCGCACACGCATACAGCTCCCCAGCAAAACGTGTGTGTGTGTGTGTGTGTTTGCTGAATGATGATAAGGTGTGTATGTGTGCGTCTGGTAGTTGAGGGTAATAGGAGGCTCTCTTCCTGCCTTGGGACCGGCAGCACACCTCTGGCAGTCTGTCTCTGTCTGTCTGTCTGTCTGTCTGTCTGTCTCTCTCTCTCTCTCTCTCTCTCTCTCTCTCTCTCTCTCTCTCTCTCTCTCTCTCTCTCTCTCTCCCTCCCATAAGCACAAACTGAAATCATAGATTAGCATATTCAGTTAAACAAGCGTAGACAAACAGGCAGACATACAGACATACAGACAGGCATACAGATAGGCAGACAGACAGCAGACATACACACGCACGCACGCACGCACACACACACACACACACACACACACACACACACACACACACACACACACACACACACACACACACACACACACACACACACACACACACACACACACACACACACACACACACAAATAAATAAACGAGTCCACTGGGACTATCCAGAAGCCAGAATCATGGCCGACGCTTCCAGAAGTCATTATTATGCAGCGTGGCTCTGTTTTGACATTCAGCAGCGAACAACACATTTAAGTTGCAGGCTTATTGAATCCTAATAGATTCTGTTTACTGGCTGGGACATGTTTAGCTTTCTTTAAATAAAGCTGGGGCCATCCATGGCTGCAGGGCCATAGAAAGGAGGCTTCACACAGCAGATCCAGCTTCCAATGGCTACAGGCTATGTAAAGACTGGATGCTGCCTGCCTGCCTGCCTGCCTTTTGAAACCCACTCAGCCACGGAGCACTGAGTAAGAGTATTGCTTGTGGTACCTCCAGGGGATTTTTTGGTGGGTGGGGGTTGTAAGTGGTAAAGGGGGCACAATCATCGGCTGATAATAGCCGCCTGATGACTTTGCCCCGGGGGATCAATACCACGCACACTGAAGTGAAAGTGGATTTAGGCCGTCGCCACACTGCCAGGCTCACTGCTATTCAGCTCCTCCTTTTGCTGCTGCGAAACCTTAATTTGCTATTGTACAGAAAGTGGTGCGGGGCGGGCAGCACAATGGCTCAAAGTGTGCTACATTTAACAGTGTATCTTCCTCTCTTTAGTTAAAGTGTTCAGTCAGATTCAGAATCTGAGGGCCATCGGGTTTCCTCTCCAACAAATACCTGCTAGTAACCTCTTACTGCAGCTGGGGTCGCCGGCGACCCTATTCACTTGCTGAAAATGCTTCACAACATCATAACAACATTGCTATGACATTACAGAGAGCCATAGTGCTGATGGCGGAATATGAATTCTATTCAAATATATTGGATTGAAATACCTACTTCATTTACATGTAATATGTCCAGCAAATGGCCATACCTGGCTCACTCGTAATCAAAGGCCTTTTATTCCTACAAAACTATAATTTCCTTCAGTACAGGAGAAAGTGAAGGAGAACATGTCTGCTATTTTCAAATTGTAAGGTCTATACATATGTAAAAACCTGAGTGAAAGTTCTTTAAATTACCTGGAAGTGTGGGGTACCTTTAGAATAAAAAGGGCTGTAATGCCAATTTCGTTATGTGAACTCTTCAGGAATTAGTCATGTCTTTTTGACTGCCACCACCGTTGTCACCTGGCCAGCAGTAGGTTCCTACGGTACCATTCAAGTGTGGCCTGACCCATTCATTTGTGTCCTTTTAATTTTAATGGTCCTGTTTGTGAATTTTCAATAAAAGCCTCTCAGAGAAAATGTGTAATTATTGCCAGGCTTAACTCAGCCGGATGCAATCAGCATGAAGAGGAGGAAGAAGGAAGAGGAGGATGAGAGGAAATAAAAAAAGCATTTGTATGTTTTTGTTCTGAAAATGCCATGACTAAATGAGTATGATTCAACGAATATGATTTATTCATCTAAAACACTACCCACTATCTGAGTACTTTGAGTCTGTCACTGGAGAAGAAGAGACTTTTACTGAACTTCGGATCCATCTAGCCCGAGGCCAACCATTATGGCTTCTGACATAGCAATCAATTTCACGTTCAATTCAGCTTATCCAACCTGCCCATTCTCCGCTGCTACATTGCCTGAAAATGTGGGCACTTGTTAAAAAATGGACACTCATTTGCATATGCACATTATTCCATGGGTGATGAACATCATGGCTTGTGAAGTATGAAGAAGGATGTGTGAAGAAGGAGTCTGAGGGGCTAGTTCACCAAGTACATTTTATATGCCGTAGTGTAGTGGAGAAGATTTGCCCCACCTGCATTCTGATGAGGACTGCTCGTTTTTCTGACGCCTCTTTGGTCCGATGCGTCAATATTCCGAAAATTTCCCATTGATCCTACAGCACTTAGTCTTACAGACCTTTTACCCAATAAAATGAAACCCTTTGTCCCGACAGTCCAATATTCCGACCAAACGCTGCTTTAGTTTGGATTACCGTCATCTCTGATATGCACTGTGGTCATGCAGCTGTCTGTGACAAGTTAGGTTTAGGTAAAGTTTTGGTCAAGGCACAAATGTAAAACTCAGAAACATTGCAATACTGACAGGCTAGGCTTAGGAATGGTTTTGGGTAGGGCACAATTGTGAAACTTGGAAACGTTGTATTAAGATTTGGTTTAGGGGTGGTTTTGGTAAGGCCACAGCTTGACCAAGCGCCATATGTGCTCATCGCAGCCCATGCAGCTGAAGTCTTTGGCACAGAGGAAAACAGGAGCAGGACATACGACCTGGGGAATTATGATGACCGACCCCAAACAGCCATTGGTCGGAACATTGAGCTATCAGAGCAAAGGGTTTAATTTAATTATATCGAGTTAATGGGCTGTAGGATCAATGGGAAATTTTCGGAATATTGACGCGTTGGATCAAAGAGGCGTCGGAATAATGACATGCTACCCATTCTGAGCAGGCTTGCAGGATAACAAACGTATGAGTTGGCAACTACCAGGGCTCTAAATGAACATCCGCCAAATGCTGTTGAGTGTATGTTTTTTGAGTGTGTGTTTGGGTAGAAAGATTAACATCTACTAAACTATTAACTAAAAAAGTTTTAGTTTTGCTAGATACTATAAAAAAAAATGTCGGCATTACAGTCCACCAAGATCACCGCACAGAGATTTCAAAGTGGCATTCAATAACCATGGAGGCCTCATAGGCTCAACACACAGCCTGATCTCAGAACTCTGTGGAATGGACACAGATCTTTGGGACACGAAAGTTTCACAGTTTCACAGATTTTGCCAAAATTCTGTGCTATGGTCACGGAAGTGTTTGGACTCACGGAAGTGCTTTCTCTATATTACACATACTATGTCTACATAGCACGAAATTTTAGCAAAATACTTGAAACTGATACAGTTTTCGAGTCCCAAAGGTCCATGTCCCTTCCACGGAACTTTGTGATGTGAGATCATGTTGCGACACACGTCTTACCACACTGCCCGGCTGCTGCCTGGTTTACATGCCAAAGCTCAGGGCCTAATGTGCGGAGTGTGGGACAGTTTCTGGGGACATGGGGGGACTTAAGGTCTGCTAGAGGTCTGTTACAATTCAGTGAGCCTGGGTGCAAGGGGAGTGTGTGGGCAGAACACAATTGAAAAGCCAAGAGCGAAAGTGATGCCAAGGGCCGTGCATGTATGGTCATGTGTGTGTGTGGGGGGGTGTGGGTGGGGGGAGGGATGGGTAAAGAGAGAGAGAGTGTGTGTGAGAGAGAGAGAGGGGAGAGAAAGAGTGAGAGTGAGAGTGAAAGAGAGAGAGAGAGAGAGAGAGAGAGAGAGAGAGAGAGAGAGAGAGAGAGAGAGAGAACGAGAAAGAGAACGAGAATGAGAGAGAGACAGTAAAAAGAAGTTGCAGAATGCTCACAGAAAACAAACATAACAAATCTATTATGTGCCGCGCGCGCACACACACACACACACACACACACACACACACACACACACACACACACACACACACACACACACACACACACACACACACACACACACACACACACACACACACACAGACTCCTCCATGAAAAGTGGGCCTGGGTTTTTATCCACTCCTCGTCCCCAAGTGGCGTGTAAATCAGCGGTTATGAGCACATAAACGCTGTTTTTGTCTCTGTTGTCCCTCAGCACACAGAAACTAACTCCCTATAAAAACGCACAGCCTACTGGAAAGGCAGGTACAGAAAAATACACCCACAAGCACGCACACACACAAGCATGCACACACACACACACACACACACACACACACACACACACACACACAAATAATTACAGTTGATGTAATATGATTTTAGCGATAGGTGAGGGCAAGCACACTTGCAAACACACAAACCTTGCATTTCAGAAAGTCACACACACACACACACACACACACACACACACACACACACACACACACACACACACACACACACACACACACACACACACACACACACACACACACACACACACACACACACACACACACACACACACATAATCACAGTTGATGTAATGCGATTTTAGTGATAGGTGAGGGCAAGCACACTTGCAAACACACAAACCTTGCATTTCAGAAAGTCTCTCTCTCACACACACACACACACACACACACACACACACACACACACACACACACACACACACACACACACACACACACACACACACACACACGCGCACACAGACGGACTGACACGGATCGGACGGACAGACAGACAGACAGACAGACAGACAGAGACGCGTGCACACACACACACACACACACACACACACACACACACACACACACACACACACACACACACACACACACACACACACACACACACACACACACACACACACACACACACACACACACACACACACACAGATGATGGCAGAGGAGTAGACCATAGTAGTGAGCTGTGCTGCGTTTTTATGCCCTCCTCTTTAAACGCTGGCTGTGCCTTATCTGCCTAAAGGACACAGGGGACATGGTGACATATGATGACAATTACAGCTCACCGCACCACACCACTTGTCACCAGCACACTTGCCCTCCTCACTCTTTTATTGCATGCCATCTCTCACCCTTTCGTTTTTCCTTTTCTTTCTCTCTTTTATTCTTTCTTTCTTTCTCTCTCTCTGTCTCTCTCTCACACACACATATTCTCATTGCCTCGCCACCTTTCCCCATTTCTCCCCATCTGTTCGTTCACAACTTTCTTTATATCCATCTCTCCCCCGCACCCCTCTACTCTTCTCTTTCACAGCTCTGCCAAAAGTCTTTCTCCCGTGACCGGCATGTCTATACTCCACTCTCTATATGTGTTTTTCTTCTCCTCAGTGCCTCAATCATTACACTTCTTACAGATGTTCAATTGGCTGTGCTTACGGTACTCTCTCATTCTGCCACCCCTCCACACCGTGTTCTCTTTGCAATCTGTTTTTGGAACTCACATTAATTCTGTTTTGCCATCCATCTATGGCCTGCCCTTCTCCTCGAACGGCGCAGGGAGTACAAAACACATTTTCTTTTCTTTCCCGGCCTTTCATGTAGCTCATTCTCTTGCAAAGCTCATCATTTTCTCTCCGACACCATTACATCTCCCATTTTCTCTTTCTGTCTGTCTTTAGTCTGTGTTGTCTGCATTCCTACTGTATACCAAACACTCTCTCATTCTCTCTCTCTCTCTCTCTCTCTCTCTCTCTCTCTCTCTCTCTCTCTCTCTCTCTCTCTCTCTCGCATGCCTTACCTACATCATCCTCCCTCTCCCACAGTCTTTTTTCTCTGCATTTCACCTCCCCAACTGTCTGTCTTTCCTTCTTTCTTTATCTCTCTTTCTCTCTCTCTCTCTCTCTCTCTCTCTCTCTCTCTCTCTCTCTCTCTCTCTCTCTCTCTCTCTCTCTCTCTCTCTCTCTCTCATTTGGTGACCATTCTTCCATATGAAGCTGTCTCCTGGGCGGGCGAGGTTTGAAGCAGATAAACGAGAGACCAAGAGAGTGACGCTCAAGAGGGAGGGAAATCAGACTTATCGATTTCTATGCCTTCTTTTTCTCCACTTTTCTTTTCCTTGGTTTTCTTTTCTTTTCCTCCATCCTCCTCCCCTTCCCCTCTATCCAATCTCCCCTTCTCCATGACCACAGGTCATCCCTTCCTTCTCCTCCTCCTATTTCTTCTTTCGCCAATTAATCACTCTGTATTTCGCCATCAGTGCCGGGGCCCGGCCTCCACGCTGAGGGCTAAACTAAAGTAGGGCTTTAATGTACTTTTCAGGCCGTCTATTATCCGCTCTTGTGGCCTCGCTCATAAACACTGACAATTCAAATGAAATGCAGAGTGTTCCCATAGCGATGAGCTGCCCACGGCACAGCAAGGACTATAACTGTCCATCATCAGGCGATGACTGACATCCTCTCTTCCTTCCCTTCATCTCTCTCTCTCTCTCTCTCTCTCTCTCTCTCTCTCTCTCTCTCTCTGGCACAGGTGTGGTGAAATGCCAACATCAGAGGTGCTGCACAAGGCACAAGGCAGATTGATGGGTGTGTACACAGACACACAGACACACACACGTATAGATATGCAGACAAACACACACATGCATGTACACATACGCAGACACACACACACACACGCAGACACACACACACACACACACATGCACACATAAGCAGACACACACACATACGCACATGTGAACACACACACACACACACGTGAACACACACGTGAACACACACACACACACACACACACACACACACACACACACACACACACACACACACACACACACACACACACACACACACACACACACACACACACACACGATACATCAACACCTGAACAAGATTTCACATTGACCCAACCTCTACCTTGGGGGGGATAAAATTTGCCAGCGGTAAATGTCATATTTTATTAACACAGAGCTTTGATGAATCACATCACACACACTTCTTAAGACAGGCACACACACGCACACACCCATGCACGCACGCACGCACGCACGCACACACACAATTGAGGTGGACACCTGTTAGCTTTTACAGTGTCTGCTTGATCGCAACCCTGCTGCACCATCTGCTGGTGAAGGACAGAAATGCACTTCAAAACAACATGGCAGGGGACGCAAGCCAGAAGAAATGCCTAGAGCATGAATGCACACACTTAGAGCACATGCTGTTTCCACACATAACATGGTAAAATACAGAGAGAGAGAGAGAGAGAGAGAGAGAGAGAGAGAGAGAGAGAGAGAGAGAGAGAGAGAGAGAGAGAAGGAGCGGGAGAGAGGGAGAGAGGGAGAGAGGGAGAGAGAAGGAGCGAGAGAGAGAGAGAGAGAGAGAGAGAGAGAGAGAGAGAGAGAGAGAGAGAGAGAGAGAGAGGGAGAGAGAGAGAGGGAGAGTTGGGAGATGGGAAGAAAAGAGAGAAGAGAAAAGAGAGAAGAGAGGGGAGAAGATTACGGTACACTTGGCTTCATGAATATTCCAGGCCGGAGCGTACATGTTGTAGGCTGACGGGGCGTGACAAGAGGACCACCGCAGCTTTCATGCCCAATGCCCCAGTGCCTCATACGGTTAAAGAGGCGCCGCTGGTCCAGTCTCGCACTTTAATACCATCACTCACGCTGTGTGTGTGCGTGAGTGTCTGTTTGCGCGTGTGTCTGTTTGCGTGTGTGCATGCATGCGTGTGAATCTGCACCACATTCACAGGCTCCCGCATGGTCTGACTGCAAATAGCATCCATAGACGGAGGTGCTGGAAACACTTGCTTGCCATTGCTGTTTTTTACCACAAGATGGCGCTCTAAGCAGTGAAACAGTATTTGGTCAGACCTCAGAACATCATGGCTGTCTACATTTCATTGAACAAATACATGTATTCATTTTTTTCTTTCACATGGACACACACCCACGCACAGACACAGATAAACACACAGAAACAGTTTGGGCCTGTGTGCACGCAGGGGAGATGGAATACCGCAGACAGAGAGAGAGAGAGAGAGCCAGAGAGAGAGAGAGAGAGAAGGAGAAAGACACATAGAGAGACACAGAGACAGAGAGAAAGAGACAGAGAGAGAGAGAGAGAGAGAGAGAGAGAGAGAGAGAGAGAGAGAGAGAGAGAGAGAGAGAGAGAGAGAGAGAGAGAGAGAGAGAGAGAGAGAGAGAGGGAGAGGTAGAGCTCATTTTGTATATAAACGTTAATGTGTTGACCTAAGTGAGCTCCCATGGCTACACACCTGTTTCTCTGAGATAGTCTTGCTAGTGTCCACCTGCACTACGCTGCCTCCATTTATTCCAGAGAGGCTGTGTTTGTTTTTCACACACGCTGGCACAGTGGGCCTCAGTATGCTTAAAATGGTGGAGGCCATGCTGTGTGTGTGTGTGTGTGTGTGTGTGTGTGTGTGTGTGTGTGTGTGTGTGTGTGTGTGTGTGTGTGTGTGTGTGTGTGTGTGTGTGTGTGTGTGTGTGTGTGTGTGTGTGTGTGTGTGTGTGTGTGTGTGTTTCTGTGTCTGTGTGTGTATGTGTGTGCGTACGTGTTTGCTTTGCAATTTATGCAGCTTAAATGGGGTGGATATTTCCCCTGAGTGCACATACCTATATCTGTGCGGCACATGTGTTTTTGTGCAGGTGCCACTGTAGAAGTGTGATAGATTTATAAGGTCATCCATGTGTTGTTTGACTTTGGATAAACAAAGTAACAGTGTGTGTCTGTGTGTGTCAGTGTGTGTCTGTCTTCGTGAGGGTGTGAGGGCATGCATGTGTGCGTGTGTGCATTTGTGCATAGGCCACTATTCCAGCATTTCCCTTTAACAAATTTTCACATAAATATTAGATAATGATAAATTGTATTTATAAGCCCCACTCTAGCAACCCAAGGACACTGCGACTTTTATTTACTTTTAAGTACATAAGAACGGGAAAAGAATACCCCTAAGGCTGGAAAAAGACACAATGCACATTGAAGATACCATAAGTATCTTAAGGAGAAAGCATACTTAAGGAGTGACGTATAAGAAGTACAGAAAGGCATCAAAACAAACCAGAAAAGCTCATTAACAGATAGCAAGAGTTGGGGGAAAGCTACTCTGCTACAACTCAGTGTCCTCGGTGTAGGGTTT
Organism: Engraulis encrasicolus; assembly: GCF_034702125.1. Taxonomy (NCBI): domain Eukaryota; kingdom Metazoa; phylum Chordata; class Actinopteri; order Clupeiformes; family Engraulidae; genus Engraulis; species Engraulis encrasicolus. The sequence goes on from NC_085858.1 coordinate 15,946,259, forward strand.
AAACGTGGAGAGTGTTGTGCTTGTTTAGGCATTGGCATAGTAGCTGGCGATTCCACTCCGAAGCTTTGGGCCAGCCACACTCTGCAGCCAAGAGGAAGTGAGAATGGAGGATAAGCGGTTAGTGGGCATAAGCAGACCACCGGGCACTGACTGGACTGGCTGGATGGCGTTAGAGAGAGAGAGAGAGAGAGAGAGAGAGAGAGAGAGAGAGAGAGAGAGAGAGAGAGGAGAGAGAGAGAGAGGGAGGGAGAGAGAGAGAGAGAGAGAGAGAGAGAGAGGGAAGCAGAGAGAGAGGAGGATAAATAGACAAGGGCCAGGCTATGGGGTAATTTGTAAACCATTAGAGCAACTCTGTATTGGCCACTTGTATACCGGACTGAGAGCCAAAGCAATTGCTGTTGGATGGGAATGATGTGTTCCTTGGGCCTGATGACTAAAGCCACTTTGGCTGCAGGGTTTTGGATGTGCTGGTATTCACTGTTGATGTGTGTGTCTGTTGTTGCCTTTGTTTTTGTTTTTAGTTTGTAGTTTTTGTTCATGTGTTTGCTTGTTTGTTTGTTTCTGGTCCATTCTTGTAAAATGTCTGTTGTTGGCTATTTATTTTTTGCTACTTTATTCACTTGTTTTGTTCCTGTCAGCCATGTTTCAAGTTCTCTGCATGCTGTTATGTATTGTGCAGAGTGTCACCTCAGACGCCCAGACGAGTCAAAGGGTTTAACGGTCTGCCTGAATGTGTAAGTGTGCTTCGTCCTCTCAGCTACACCACGGTCAAGGTATCTCTGATGGTTTGAAAGACCTTTTCTCTACTACACCAGACTATTTTCAAACAGAAATCTATATTCTTTTGAAAATCTGCTGCACAATTGTAGTATAACAAGGGTTTTGACATTTAAAATAAGGCATTGATATCTCTGTAGGTGTAAAGGTCATTTATTAGCATCCCTCCTCCAATCCCCCACTATGTCTGGCCCAATTGCCATAAATGCTTGGGAATACTACTAGGCTATTACAAACTCTTACTGTATGCTGTTTGACTGTGGTGTTGTGGAAACGAGAGCTTGCTGAGGAAATAGCAGCTTACTGTTACATGAAAGTGAACTTAAGTGAAATAAAAGTCAGTCCCGACTGGCATTCATAATGGAATTCATTTTGGATTGCCCCCAAGTGCTACCTGATGATTTTGATTATGGTCTTGTTTGATTATGGTGAATGGCCCATTCCAGTCCCAAATCATCCTAGTAGGAGATCACACTTATCCTACCTGGATATTTCAGCTGCCGTTCCTGACAGTTGAAGTGGAAGTTCTACATCCATGGCAACCGATGTAGTTGAGCTGACTTAGCGAAGTGTTTTGATACAAGCCAAAAGAGCCATAATAGTTATTACTGTCATATGTTACATTTATGTTGACGCAACGTCATGTAATAACACAAAGATTATGTTGAGTAAAAATGGCTGTGTTTAGAACAGCTGCACAAAAGAGAAATGGAGTTTCACTATTTATTGACATTTTAAATAACGGCTCCATGGGGGCCGCCATTATCATCCGACTTCGATTTGTTGAGGTGGGAGTAGTGCGAGTCACCCCGACTTTGCTAGTTGGAGCTCCCACTTCGACTGGCGTTCCAGAGCATTTTTCGTAGTAGGAGGTTGGATAAGTGTGATCTCCTACTAGGATGATATGGGACTGGAATGCACCATATTTATCCTAGTTGCAGCTCTCATGCAAAGAGTGGAATGTGAGGACACAATGTTGAGCGATCAATTCAGTCAAAAGAAAGCGATTAAACTGATTAGACTGATCCATCTAAGTGAAGAGGGATGAATGCGTTTCATTTTGTATTCCCAGTTCTCACTAAAGTAGATTCAAGTAGATTCATTGTTACACATTTATCACTGTCTGTTGTTCAAGGATGAAAGACCATGATAAGCTTTAACATACTTTTCAGACCCTTTCTTTACTTAACTGT
>NC_085858.1:15953228-15978228 GCF_034702125.1 Engraulis encrasicolus
CTTTCTGTCTGTCTGTCCGTTCGTCTGTCTGACAGACAGACAGACAGACAGAAAGGCAAACAGCCAGACAAGTGGACAAAGAAACCATTCAAAACAATACCCTCCACCCCCTCTTGAGGAGAGTGGACATGTGAGACTGCATAAGCATAATTGCATAATTTTGAAATGATAAGACAAAAGACAAAAACAGTCATGACAAAATGAAAGGCAAAAACATCATGGTAATTAAATCATGACACACAGGAAGAAGACAGAGAAAACAACAACCATAAAACAGCAAAACAATGGAGCACAATTATAGCTAGGGAGGGATATGAATTATTGTTTTGGATGCCAAAGGTGAGAACAGTTGAAAAACGAGGAGTTGCTATTGTCTATGTGCTTGAGAAGGAAAAGAGAGAGTGCATGAGAAAAATCATGGGAGAGAGAAGAGAGCACAACAGAGATAGAGAGACCTAAGAGTGAGCTAAAGCGAGAGAAAGAGAGGGTGAGAAACTGAGAGATGGTGAAAAAGAGTAAGGAGAGAGAGAGAGAGGCTGAGAAAGCTAGCCTGATAAACCAGTCTAAATGTGAGATTGGATGTGTAATTTAGTCTGGCCCTGATGAACGATACATCCGAAGATTGTTGATGAGAACAACCTGTTGTTTTTCAAACCGTGCCTGTGCCTACAGGCCGGCGCTCTGACCACTCAGCGCTATCTTTCTCGTTGATGTGCTTTCCCAACGTTGTGAGCTTCGTCGTTACTCCCTCAAAACACCGCCCGCTTTGATTCAAAACAAATTCAAAACAAATCTCTGTGTTGTGATTGGTTTGCCAGATTTTTGGCAAGCCTGGTAGATCACTCAAACGATGCGAGGCCAGACCACTCGCAGCCGGGTGGCTGGTTTACTAGGCTATGAGAAAGCAGTAACTGATACACACTCAGCTTTAAATACAATTCGGTGTGTTGTTACTGTGCTGTGGTGCATTTTGTCGAGTGATTTTAAATTATTCTGTGGTGAATGAATGACTGAATGACTGTTTTGCACGTCTATGAGAGAGAGAGAGAGAGAGAGAGAGAGAGAGAGAGAGAGAGAGAGAGAGAGAGAGAGAGAGAGAGAGAGAGAGAGAGAGAGAGAGAGAGAAAGTTGGAGGTGAGTGAGTCTGCCGTGAACGGATGACTGAGCGCTGATGACTGGCAGAGAGCTGAGAAGAGATGCAGCATACTCCAGAGATGCCTGACAACGCACACTCAATCATCATTCAGCCTACTCATCACTCATAGGCATGCGCACACACACGCGCGCATGCAAACACACGCACATGTTAACACACGCACATGTTAACACACGCAAATGTAAAAACACACGTATGCACCGACACACACGCACACACACACAGAAACAAACACACACACAGAAACACACACACACAGAAACACACACACACACACACACACACACACACACACACACACACACACACACACACACACACACACACACACACACACACACACACACACACACACACACACACACACACACACACACACACCTCCAATACTATACATATTCCTTTCACATTCCTTCCAACTAAATCTGTTTTATGCTGCCATTTTTAATCACATTTATCAGTTACCAGTTATCAGTGCACATGTGCCCATTTACACACCCACCCACCCACACAATTAAAGGGCACACAGATATCTAGTCAGGCAACAACACCAAAGATGACAAAGATCCATGCTAAATCTGTGTTATGGAGACAATTTTACACACATTATTCAATCCCCATACACATGATTGCATGCACATACAAACGCCTACACAGACACAGACACAGACACACACATGCTTGCACACATACAGTAAATTAGGTGCCCACACACATACACATGCACACACATGCACACCAGCACGCCCACACTCACCTGCACACACACACCTGCACACCAGCACGCCCACACTCACCTGCACACACACACCTGCACACACACACACACACACACACACACACACACACACACACACACACACACACACACACACACATACACATACACACACACACACACACACACACACACACACACACACACACACACACACACACACACACACACACCCTCTATTCACTTCTCATCCCAGTCCTTCCTCATGTTAGAATTACATTTACTTAAATTACTGTACTTTTAAAGGTCATTTTAAAAATTGGTGCTTTTAATTACATTTTGGCCCCATTATTTTACTTAACTACATTTGAATCTGCCCTGAGTAATGAGTGAAATCTGATTGATTGAGAAAATGAAATGCAGGGGAAAATCTGCCGGCCATGAAGGGAAATGATGTGATTGCATGTGTTGGATGGCTAGCCAGGGCCCACCAGTCCCATGTCATTGGTGCAACAGCCCAATTAGTCTGACCGTACACAGTAGAGTTTCAAGTACATTCAAGTGGATCGTGCATGGATTTCTCAATCATCAAACATTCAGAGCACACCCTGGGGACAGAGGGAGGAGCTGGCCAGCCTGGACACAAATCTAAAAATGTTCTTTTTTAGGAAATAAACAACTCATTTATTAAGTAAATTATTAAGACTTATTCTTGAGTTGAAACTCACAACTGGCATTTAAACAATATATCCTATATCCTATCTCCTATCTCAAGGGGCTATCCCCCTAAACAAATAAATTGAAATTGAAACAAAACCCATAAGGCTATGTCCTTCGGCAATTGTGAATGGAAGGTCCGAGACTCAAACGTAATGAAATCCAGATCCCGAAGTTTGGAGAAATGGGATGTCGGACCAATGGGCCCCAACGCTGAGTCCACCCATCCTTTTGATGCTCCACAAAATTCCATGACTGAGACTAGCAAAGATGGCTATTTGAAATTCATATTCATTTTTGGGGCAAATTAAAGTTGAGCATTCCAACTTCTACACTGCAAAATAAGCAAGAGTGGATTGATTGATAGCTTCAACTATTTTATACATACAGGCATTTACATAATGCACACCGTCCCACCAGTGGAACATTTTAAAACTCAATGAAAAGTTACCTACGATAGTATTACGCTACTACTATGACATCACACAAGGCCTTTAGTAATGCACTACAAATTGGTCATTGATATTTTGGTAACAGCAAATGTATAATGCTGTGGATAAAGGCCCTCTGAGAACATAGTTGTCAAGGCAGCTTGGCCAGACCAACGGTTGCAGAGGTTTGTAGTCAGGGCCGGCCCGAGGCATAAGCGAACTAAGCGGTGGCTTAGGGCCCCCACGCTACCAGGGGCCCCCTGTGAGCAGCAAAAATCAAGGAATTTGTTACAGTTTGTAGCCTATAGCAGTGGTTCCCAACTTTTTCTGTAGAGATCCATATTTTTGCCTATAGGATTATGAAGGATTTGATGCTGAGGAGGTGGTGGTATGGGGGCACCGGATAAAATTTTGCTTAGGGCCCCATAAAGGCTTGGGCCCTGTTTGTAGTCACAATAGCCATTGGATGAGGGCTGGTGCAGAGACAGACAGAGGTCACAGAGGGCGCTATTCAAGAAGAAAAGTTGATAGAAAAGCCAATTGAAAGTAACTAAGTAACTTTCACTCAATTGTTTTCTTTTAATCGAGTACTTTTCCTTTTACTCTAAGAAGGATTTAAACCAAGTTAAGTTACTTTTACTTAATTATAATTTCCACTACTCTTTCCACCTCTGGCACACACACATGCACACACCAGTGCACACACACACACACACACACACACACACACACACACACACACACACACACACACACACACACACACACACACACACACACACACACACACACACACACACACACACACACACACACACACAGGCGCACGCACACAGGTTGCAGGTGAATTTAGATGGTGATTATTTCACTTGAGGTCACGCTCCTGCAGTCTCTGTTTAATTGTCTCACCAGCTGTAATAGAAACCATCAATCACGCATCAGCTATCACATGCTCACTCCTGCACACACATACAGTAACACGCACGCACGTACGCACACACACACACACATGCATGTCTGCACGCGCGGGTGCATGCATGCGCACACGCACACGTTTGCACGCACGCACGTTTGCACGCACACACACTCACACACACACAGCATAATTAATCAGGAGAAGACAGGTATCACCACCTTCCCAATCTATTCACTTCTCACCCTAGTCCTTCCTCATCTTACACTTTCACTCTGATCCCTCGTTCACCCCCTACCCTCCCTCCCTCCCTCTGTCTGTCTCTCTTCCTCCCTCCTTCCCTCCCTCTCTCCATTGCATTATCTATCAACCTGCCTAACCCTTCCATCATTTAATTTAACTCCTCTCTCTCCTTTACTCTCTCTGCCTCTCTCTCTCTCTCTCTCCCTCTCTCTCTCGGATAACAAATGCATCTGTCATGAGGAGGGTGAATGAAGGAGGGCAACTAGATGAGTAAGGATGATTATGATGATGGAGGAAGTAAGTGGAAGGATAAAGAATGATGATATTTACACTGAGACGTCTGATTGAGCGATCGAGTTAGTAAATAAATAAGTAATGGGTAGAGAAAGCGTGTGTGTGTGTGTGTGTGTGTGTGTGTGTGTGTGTGTGTGTGTGTGTGTGTGTGTGTGTGTGTGTGTGTGTGTGTGTGTGTGTGTGTGTGTGTGTGTGTGTGTGTGTGTGTGTGTGTGTGTGTGTGCGCGCGCGCGTGTGTACGCGTGTCCTTGTAAGCCTACATACACTATGTGGCCTTCTCAGAGTGAAATCAAGGAAAATAGGGACAAAATGGCATTGGACTATTATGTGAGTGTGAGTGACCATGCACTGTTTGTCGGGGACTGTCATTGAAGTACTTACTGATAATAGCTACACTATAATTGAGTAGGAGGTCTAGAACATGGATCAGAAAAACATCACCGCTCGATTGCCTGTGTGTGTGTGCATGTGCGTGCATGTGTGTGTGTCTGAATGTTCATGAATGTGTGCATGTGTGTGTGCCTGTGATTTTGTGTTTTTCTATGTCTGCTTCTCTGGTCTGCGTGTGCCTGGTAGTGTGTGGGTGCGTGAGAGAGGAGTCTCAGTGAGAGCTAAGGGGTGGTGTGGAATAGTGATCGCTGGGCTGTATGCTCTTACCTCTCTGCCTCAGGGCATCACCACTGGCCAGAAGATCACGATACTCGTTAAATGTTAATAACCTGGCAGACAATTCTGGCTCCTTCATGGTCTGTCTGTCTGTCTGTCTCTCTCTCTCATGAATGTACCGGTATACTCACACATCATCTGTTTTGTTTCATTATACTTTCATCCATCAGTTCTATAACCTAGAAATGTAGAGGCCAGGCTACCTAATGACGACAGAATATCATACGAATTACATGGTCTGATAACCAATCAAATAGGCATATGGGTTGCTTGGGCGGAAGTTCAATTTTTTTCAGAAAAAAACATGGCGGGCGTTCGCACGACTTCCATCGCCAAAGTTCTTGCTTAACTTAAACAGCCTGAGTGATTATAAATGTTATGGCCGCCACGGACTGATGTAGAAATGCACCATGAATTTATTTGACACAAATAGGTCACTCCATATTATTATTTGATCATTCGATGTTTTAAGCTAGCCGGGTAAGATGACGTTAGCATTTTACAGAACCAAGATATTATTAGACCACTTCTTGTAGAACGACATCATGGCTGTTAAATGTTAGATAGGATCAAAACACACCAATAACCAATTAACCCATGTAGACATTGTGTTATGATATTGGGTGGGTTATGTGTGCAAACAGCAGTCAGTTGTATGCAATCTCGCTGAGTCTGGGCTGGAGAGACTGGGAGTCTGATACCTGACTACTGTGTATGAATTTGGATGGAAAGCAACAGCTGCCCCGCTAGGTATTTCCTGGAACTATTGCCAGCCACGTCCCTCAGTTTGCTGTGTGGGGATTCGGTGTGACTGGTTGTTTGCGCATTCTTATTGTGTGGCGTTGAGTGCAGAGGCAATTTGACAGACAACTGTTTATCCCGCCCACACTGCCACCGAACTCCACTAGACATCTTTTTGCTGTGGGGGTTTAGCTCGCTAAGCAATCAGTTCCTTACACTTATAAAATAGCTTAAATATATTTGTATCTTCATGCTGAAACTTTAGGACCAGGCGTCATTAACATAACCCCCATATTAACTAATGTACAGTGTGTATTAAGTGATTTGTTCTTCATTTCATTTTGCATACTTTGGCTGTTGAAGGGAACTATGGGGCTTAGGGCTTAATCTCTTTCTTTCTTTCTTTCTTTCTTTCTTTCTTGCTTTACTAATTGTATTCCTATATTAACTCACTGATGTAGTGTGTGTTTTGTATCATGCGATCCTTTCCTTTGCTGTGAATAGCTTAATTGCATTTGCATCCCTGACTGCGGGTCAGTTAGAGGGAACCGCAGCACCACTGACAACTGGTGTTGTGCAATTAGCATCTGACAGCAGAACATTGCAGGCAGCGTTAGCAAGGACCCCCAGGGTTAATGGCTGCTACATGGGGTGCAGCAGAGTTAGCGAAAACATGGAGAGCAGGTGTTTGGCTGCTAATTGTGATTTCTATTAACAGCACCATGGGGGCTGATAGAGAGGGATATGAGAGAGAGGGAGGGAGAGAGACGGTGGCATTTTTTTTGCATTGGAATCTTTTTTTAATATTGACATCAAGCAATATTCTTCTTTCGCAATTGTGTATGCTAATCCATGCCCTACACATACAAGTAAAAGGCATTCCCTTAGAGAGAGAGAGAGAGAGAGAGAGAGAGAGAGAGAGAGAGAGAGAGAGAGAGAGAGAGAGAGAGAGAGAGAGAGAGAATTCCTATGCAGTCACAGGTGGCCTGCTGGTGCCTGCTGGTGGTACTCAGGTCAAAGAGAATCACCGGGAGACTGGACACACGTCTGTCTGTCTGTCTGTCTGTCTGTCTGTCTGTCTGTCTGTCTGTCTGTCTGTCTGTCTGTCTGTCTGTCTCTCTATCTCTCTCTCTCTCCCTCTCTCTCTCCCTCTCTACAGGAGCTCAGTGGTTCTCATCCTGCCGCATTTAAGTATGTTTGATTATCAGTAAATACAAAAGTATTACCTGTCTGTAACCATATACAGTACATTACACACTTAAAAAACAATTCAAGATCAACTATGTGAGTGGAAGAGAGGATTGGAGTACATGGTGTTCTGTGTACCACATACAAATAATTTTCAAAGTAGAAGACGAAATACATTCTCACAACCTTTTAACCAATTCATTATATAACTTAATTATATAACTGTATCCAATGTCATATATGTTTGAGTTCGATGATGACCGGGATGATAATGATAGAATCGAACATTAACTCCACAACTATATGCAGCAATCAGGCTCATTGCAACCTAATAGAATCATGAGCGATCATTTCCGCTGCATTAGACTAAAGTTCAGGAAATCTGTCCATCTAATTAAGTCCCCCATTTCCCTGTCCAATATGGTGAGGCCGTCCTCACTGACACATCCAGGAGTCATTGGCCATCATGCAAATGAGTGAGGCATATTCAGACAGTCAGCACGCACGCATGCACGCACGCATGCACGCACGCACGCACACGCGCACGCGCACGCGCGCGCACACACACACACACACACACACACACACACACACACACACACACACACACACACACACACACACACACACACACACACACACACACACACACACACACACACACACACACACACACACACACACACACACACACACGTCATGGATCCAGCATTCCACACTTGGCAAGGAAACCTAACAGAACAGCCCAGACATTCCAATTGATCACATCGAGAGGGGGCAGCTCAATATTTGCGCTCAAAGTTTTACCGCATTCACAAACAAGTCAATTACAAAAATCATTGCACCTGCAACTTTACGTTTATAGCCAGACACTAATAGCTAGTTTATAGACATCAACATTAGAATGCTGTAGAATTGGCGGGAAAGAGATGGACACAACAAAAAATTATATTCTGAGGGGAATAACTTTTGATCTATGCTCAAATGGCTGTGCACACACACACACGCACACAGACACACAGACACAGACAAAGACACAGACACAGACACACACACACACACACACACACACACACACACATACACACACACAGAAAGGTGTAAATTGATAGAATCGGGATGAATCACAGGTCCTAGCAGGCTCATTAATTAGCTGTCTGACTGATCTAACGAGAGAGAGAGAGAGAGAGAGAGAGAGAGAGAGAGAGAGAGAGAGAGAGAGAGAGAGAGAGAAGGAGAGAGAGAGAGAGAGAAAAAAAAAACGTTCTGCTATACTGCAATAAATATGAGGGCCTGAGGAAAATCTTCTTCCTCAAATTCCAAAATATATATCCACATTTCAAACGCCTCCCAGAAGCGGAAAGGATGCCGATTGTACTTGGCGAAGGGCCCTCACCAGATCTTGCAGCAAAATGTGTGCTTGCATGCCACAAAATAATGGACTCCAGCCACAGTAACATTCTCTAGAGCGTCCACATGTGTGTCCAAACATACACACATACACACACACTGGTAGGCACACATACACACACACTGGTAGGCACGCACGCACACACGCAAACAGATCTTTTGTAAATGTAACACTATTCACACTTTTGTCTTGTTATTTGTATGCCTTTCCAACACTATCGTAACAGTCATGCTAATAAAGCACAATTTGAATTTGAATTTGAGAGAGAGAGAGAGAGAGAGAGAGAGAGAGAGAGAGAGAGAGAGAGAGAGAGAGAGAGAGAGAGCACTACCTCAGGAGCTTGGCAGAGAGGATTCCATTTACTGCTCAACACCTGGAAGTGGTTCAACTACAGTATATCTTGCTGAACATGTGAATAACAACATGTACTCTCACAAACACACATCCATAGTACATGCAGGGAGATACACACATACAGTATGTAATACTATGTATACTGTCGCAACAAACACACACTGTCGCATATACTATTCTCTAAATATTACTGTCTGTCTGTGTCTTTCTCTATCCTTCACTGTCTATCGGTCTCTGTCTCTCTCACTCTCTCTAATAGGCCTACACACACACACACACACGCACGCACGCACGCGCACGCACGCGCGCGCACGCACGCGCACACACACACACACACACACACACACACACACACACACACACACACACACACACACACACACACACACACACACACACACACACACACACACACACAGAGTTGAGCAGAGATGTTTTTCTGGTGTCCAAAGTAATTACAGCTATCATCAGCAAGCTACTTCAGTGACATTCTCTGACAAATAGCGTGCTGTCACACAAGCTCGCGAAAACAGGCCACCTCTCTGCACACGCCACAGCTATTTATACACATTTGTCATTATTTTCCACGGTTTCATGCTGAGGAACAGAGACCGTGACTCCAGGGTGAAGGCTTTAATGGCAGCAAAAAGACAACCGGCACAGAAATACAAACCCTATGAACTTCTGGCTCATACTTCTGGTGGTGGATGGAGAGAGAGAAATGCACAGAGAGAGACCCTACGCAACAAGAGCAAGAGAGAGAAAGAGAGAGGGAGAGGGAGAGAGAGGGAAAGAAGGCACTGAGTGGGCATGTGTCTTTACTCACTCACCCAGTGCATTCGGATTGTCATGGTTGGGTCTCAGAAGGGATCAGATCATATGGAGGAAGCAGAGGGTTCAATTACCCGACTTCAATGGCAGAGAGAGCACACTGCAGAAGAGACTGGTAGAGAGAGCATCTGCCTCTCTCTCTCTCCCTGAGGCGACTTTAAGGCAGCTTTCAAGCCTGAATGTCTGTACTGTATGTCAATAATTTAAATGGGTTACACAGCACTTGCGACGAAAAGGTGCCAGACATAAACAAAAACTGCGAAATTTTTGAAACAGACATGTCTGCACGCTTAAATCCTTTTCGGATTTTTGATTGGCAAGCCTAAGTCTAAAGACCTTCCTCAGGGCATGTCAAAGCCTGGAGAGGAAAAGTGGATCAGGAAAGACTGAAGACTGGCAAACAAACAGACAGCGAGAGGGGGTGGCAGGGATAGCGAGAGAGGGAGAGAGAGAGAGAGAGAGAGAGAGAGAGAGAGAGAGAGAGAGAGAGAGAGCAAGAGACAGAGACAGAGACAGAGAGAGAGAGAGAGAGAGAGAGAGAGAGAGAGAGAGAGAGAGAGAGAGAGAGAGAGAGAGAGAGAGAGAGAGAGAGAGAGACTTAGTTGTTAACCTTGCCTTTCCTCAAAATCTCCTTCCCAAAGTTCAATACCAGAAAGTGCCTGAAGCAAATGCAGTATGCTTGTACAGACAAGTGCACCTTCTCAAACATTCACAAATGTATTGATTGTATCATTAAAAACACACATACACATGATGTGACCATAAAAACCATATGTGCATACAGTACAGACACTCACAAACACTATATCACACATTCACTACGTTTACAAGACGGTTTTAATTCCAAATGAATAATTCCAAATTATTTTTTTTTCTCAAATTTACTTTGATCTTTCATTTGATTCCTAATCAAGAAGTGTTTACATGACGTTTTCAAAGCGGAATTAAGCTTTATTCAGAATTAAAGTGAGTTAATTCGCAATTAAATGTCTCATGTAAACGTAGCAATCAATCAACAACAATCATGAAAGAAGGCTAGCAGCAAAGAGTAGCTCATGGGGCATTCCGGATCCAGTGTAACAGTGACAGGACAGGCAGCAGGGGGTGGAGATGGCTTCATTTAAGCCCAGGCTGATGCAGCACTTTGGGGGAGCCCCGCATCCCACAGATCCCCCTCCACCACCACTACTACTACAACCACCACCTCCATCACGCCCACAGGAGCTCGGAATAAGATGATGATGGAACCAACCTCAAACAGCAGACGAAAATAAGCACTAGGAAGACATATCACTGCCATAAAATTGTGTGGCACAGTGCAGAAAAAAAAACTTGCGGGGGTAATCATCTTGTGCTTACCCTGCTACTTCATCTCTGCACACACAAGCACACACACTCACGCACACATGAACACACTCACACACAGATGCACACACGCACACACACACACACACATGCACACATACACAAAAACACACACACATACACATACAGTACACAAACACACACATACACAAACACACACACAGACGCAAACGCTCGCACATAAACACAAACACACACACACACACACACAAGCACACACACACACACAAGCACATACACACACACACACACACACACACACACACACACACACACACACACACACACACACACACACACACACACACACACACACACACACACACACACACACACACACACAAACGCGCAAGCACGCACGACCACACGCCCACATGCACGCACTTCCCCCTGTCAGAACTCTGGAGCCTTGAGCTGGGCCTTGAGCTGGGCCTTGACTTCAGTGCACTTCACCCACCCACACAACAACTGTCCAGCTGAAGACTCAACCAGTGCCCTCACAGGGGACAAAACTGCTGTTATTAAAACACAGTACTCCAGGGGAGAGAGAGAAAAGTAGAGAGCGTGTGTGCGTAAGTATGTGTGTGTGTGTGTGTGTGTGTGTGTGTGTGTGTGTGTGTGTGTGTGTGTGTGTGTGTGTGTGTGTGTGTGTGTGTGTGTGTGTGTGTGTGTGTGTGTGTGTGTGTGTGTGTGTGTGTGTACTACAGTTGTTATCATGGGTGCCGCGAGGGGGGGAAAGGTGTGACAGATTCTAAGGGCCCGAAAGCACTGACAGTGCCCCTAGAAGGATGCTGATAACATAATTTGTCATTTTAGGGGCCCAAAATTTGAGTATTTCATGGGGCCCAACATTTTTAGCGGCTCCCCTGGTTGTTATACCACTACTGTGAGGACCACAACCATTTTGGTCAGTCCTCACAGCCATTGAATATGTTGTTTTGTTGTTGATGAAAAAACTGCGGGAGCAAAGAACTTTCTGACAGGTTAGGGTTAGGGCTTGTTTTGGTCAGGTCACAGTTTAGTGTCTGTGTGTGTGTGTGTGTGTGTGTGTGTGTGTGTGTGTGTGTGTGTGTGTGTGTGTGTGTGTGTGTGTGTGTGTGTGTGTGTGTGTGTGTGTGTGTGTGTGTGTGTGTGTGTGTGTGTGCGCGTGCGTGCATGCGTGCGTGTGCATGTGCGTGCGTGTGTAAGAGACAGAGAGAGAAAGAAGGAAAAAAGGGTAGGGGAGCTGGGTATGGATGCACTTCTCAAGTCAAGTCAAGTGTCAAGTGGGCTTTATTGTCAATTTCTTCACATGTGCTGGCCATACAAAGAATTGAAATTACGTTTCTTACTTTCCCAGACATAGACTTCTCATGGGAGGTAGTCCACTGAAGTCATTAGTTTTGGGTTGTGCTGTTGGTCAGGGAGCATGTATCATCTGTGATCATTGATTTCTCTTTCATATGTTGTTTATCCACACAGCAGCACAGTGTGAATGTTAGATGCTAACTCAATACACTTATTATGAGACAATAAAGGTTTCAGTTCCAGTTACGTGTCACTGACAATCCGGTCACAGATATGAATTGACAAGTGAGACGTGAAAAGAGTTAATCAAATCCAACATCTGATTTTGGGGGACGTCTCTAGGTGTTGCATATTAACACTGAATGATTTGCTGTGCAATTGCCCACAGAGACCCAGGTTCCAATCTAGCCTCTTTTCATTTAATTACATTATATAACAAACTTAATTTTCACCATGGGGGGCAGTAATTACATACAGTACGTGTACTACATTGCAATACATTACATTGCAGGTGGTCATCTGTTGAATCTCGCCATTGGCATTTCTATTGTATCTACACATGCATGAACTGATCACATAAATCGCTGATTTGCTAGCCTACTTTAGAAGTATGGAGTAACTTTACATAATGCTAGTTTGTTCGTAATATAAGCCAAGTCCCCACCTCATTAGAAAATACCGTAGATAGGTACACATAATGGCATTACAAAGGAAGCCATATAAATTATGTGTATAAAAGTACCCACATTCTTCCTGCAAACAGAGGCTTCAAAACTGCAATTGTCTAATCTCAAGACCAACTCATTAACCACTAGGCCACAGCTTACAGTTTCTTTCCTCCGCCATCACTATCCTTCCAAAAAACAAAAGCATTGAAAAGCCAACAAATATTCACTTGAAAAAAACTGTGTTCCTAGGCAACACTGTCTCACACTGTTTCATGGAGCCAACAACTAACATTTTGTTTTATAACACCCCATCCCAGTCAGTTGCGTCTGTCACGATATGCCAAAGCAAACTAGCTTTTCAAAACATTGTTTCCAGACACGCCCTCCCACTGTTCCAAGTGCCAATCTGGCCCCACATGAATACTTTGCTTTGATATTAGCATGTACGCGTCTTCTTTTAGAATTTTTTAATAATATCACTGTCTGACAGCAAACCTTAAACACATGTAAAGATAAAACACGCATTACAGATGCCAATGAGCATGTAATCCATTCAAATCCACTTGATCAGTGTTCAGTGTGGTTGAGTGAGAGCACAGCATCATGCTGTCACGCCACCCCACGGGGGCACTGTGTGGTTGGTTATACATCATTAATCTCACAGGCACAACACTACATGCTCTACCTGTAATGGACAAGTGTAGACAGGCTATATTAGTATGGTGAACCAATTACTCAGCCTTCTATTTTTTACTGGAGGTCTGGCTTGAAACTGTTTGAAAAAGACAGAACTGGGCCTCAGACATGGGTCAAATAGTTAGGCGCTGTACTTTTATGGCAGGGACCCAAGTTCGATTCCGACCAGGTCATTTCCCGATCTTCCCTCATCCCTCTGTCTCACTAACTGTACTATCCTAAAAAAAAGCCCCACGAAATATATAGTTTTTGTGTGTGTGTGTGTGTGAGAGAGAGAGACCGAGCGCGCGCGAGAGAGAGAGAGAGAGAGAGAGAGAGAGAGAGAGAGAGAGAGAGAGAGAGAGAGAGAGAGAGCGAGCGAGCGAGAGAGAGAGCGAGCGAGCGAGAGAGAGCGAGAGAGAGCGAGAGAGAGCGAGAGAGAGCGCGCGAGAGAGTATATACATATGAGTGCAGAGAGTGTGAAGTGGAAGACTGAAAGAATGGATGAAACAGATTAGAGAAGATTAGGTCCTCTGCACTATTCCCATTACAGGTTCTGCCAATTGGCATGAGTGTGAGCAGTGGGCATAACTGTACTGACATCCACACATGCTGTGTCATCATTAGCTGACTGCTAGCACAGAAACCCAAAGGAGAGGAACATTTTAAGAGCCAGACCTACTCAGGACCATTTGACCACCTCGAAACACTTCCAGAAAAAAAACTTTTATGTCTATGACAGGAGAAAAACACATCAAACGTCAAGAATAGTTGAATTGCTTTTCAGAGTGTGGTGTGTGTTTTTTTTTCCTCCGGAACTTTTCAAAGCCATCACAACTGTTTGTCTGTTCCCTTTGTCAGGTTTTCTGTACTGTTCTTCCTGTCAGTGTTCCTTCCACTCATCTCAGTTCAAGCGGAGTTCAAATCCATCCAACCATTTAGGTGTGAATTGTCAGGCTTAAATATTCAGTATGGTAGTTTTTACTTTCTATTTATTACACATCTGCCATTTTAAAGTGGGAAGATTATATTATGTAGGCAAAACAGGCTGTGCAAGCTGTGTAAGAGATTGTCCACATTCTGGCAAGGGAAAAGGAAGTGTGTGTGTGTGTGTGTGTGTGTGTGTGTGTGTGTGTGTGTGTGTGTGTGTGTGTGTGTGTGTGTGTGTGTGTGTGTGTGTGTGTGTGTGTGTGTGTGTGTGTGTGTGTGTGTGTGCACGCGCGTGTTTGTGTGTGTGTGTGTGTGTGCGAGAGAGAGAGAGAGAGAGAGAGAGAGAGAGAGAGAGAGAGAGAGAGAGAGAGAGAGAGAGAGAGAGAGGGAGAGAGAGGGGGGGGGGGTATGTTGCCTGGTTAACACCAGACCTAATCACAAGTGTCTTTCAGATTGAAACGATTGTGTAGAACTAAAGGCAGTATGGGAGTTCCCAGGCTAGGGGGCATGTGTGTGTCTAAAAACACATCTGGCTGTGAAAGTCTTTTGCTGGTGTCTTGAGTGTGATTTCCCCTAACTAAGCTTTACTGATCACTCACTTCCTCACGCCAACTTCCCCGCTACACACACATGCTACACATGCACACACTCTTGCACTCCACCCTGCCCATCCATTACACTTACCACCACCCCATCAACACACTCTTGACCCACAACTACACACACACACACACACACGTACATGAACAAACACACACGTACATGCACACACGCGCACACACGCACACACGCACCCACGCACGCACACCAGTGCTTTACACTAACTTTTTCGCTTACCAGCCATTTTGGCTAGTGGTTTTCCTGACTCACTAGCCATTGGGCCTTTTCACTAGCCATAATTTTCTTAACCATCATAGCAGCTTTAATGAATTATATAATAGGCTGTAATAATGTAATGTAGGATAATATAACATTATATAACATAAAATAAAATAAAATAATATAATATAATACAATATAATATAATATAATATAATATAATATAATATAATATAATATAGGGCCTAATAACTAGAATTGTTGTTAACTGGTCCATGCATGCATGCATGCTATAAGAACAGATTAACTTATCTGAGGAATGGCATAGCCGTGCAGAAACACCAAGCACAGTGTTGTGGAAGGGCACAAATGTAAGCTACATGAGAGCAAAATATTTCCGTCTTTGATCTGAAGGTCACTTTCGATGCGCAAAGTAGATAGTGCAAAGTCATTGCCAAGCTTTGCATGTCCTCGGTCATGGATGTGGAATAACACCTCTTCTGGAATATTTTCTCATAAAAGTAGGCTATCTACTAGAAGGCACACACATATGCGGCCGGTAACTACAGAAGGAGCTACGACTTCCTTTCATTCCGTTTAATATTGAGTTGTTTAAAATATAAACGGACGCAAAGCAAGATGGGCACATGCGAAGGGACATGGGACATGATTTTGTACTGTCTGGAAGGCTACTACTGCGCGTTGTTTAAGCCCCGTTTGACAGTCGGGAACAACGGCACAAGAAACGTATTAATAAGAAATATTAAGGCAAATCAGAAAATGATTTAAACCGAACATTATTAATGCCGCATGTGTCCTTGTCTTATCACTGCGCTAGTCTCAAGACTTTCACAAGACTGAGGTGTTCTCCTCTCGCCTTGGTCATTTTAATGTCCACTACTATTATGCATTGTACTAATGACAGATCCCAAAACAGGTCAGTTCAGATGAACTTCGCTACTTTATTTTCATGTGAAGGTTTTCAGTGCCATTTCCAAACGCGCGCTGATGTGCCGGTAGCTCGTTGCTGCCACTCATATTCGCAAGACTAGCTCTGTCAGATTCCTCTGGTGCGTGAGACACAGGTGACACGTGACACAGGTGCTTCATGGGTATTGTAGGATAGCGAAATCGCATTGCATTGCGTTTGTAGCAAAGACGGTCCGAGGGAAAAAACTACAAAATGCGGTGCCTCATCATTTAGAATAGTGACGGACCCGCCAGAATGGCTAGTGAACCTTCGGTATCTACTAGCCAACGCCGACTTTCACCCGCATTTGGCTACCTGGCGTGTGTTAGTGTTAAGCCCTGACGCACACACAGAAACAAACACACACGCACACACACACACGCGCACACACACACACACACACACACACACACACACACACACACACACACACACACACACACACGCATACGCCTGACCCACAACTACACACGTGCGCACGCTTTCTCTCCCCGCCCATCCATTTCCAACCCCCTCCCCAGAGGATCAATTTGGCGCTCTCGCTCATTAGTCTCTTCTCACAGGTGCTCCATCTTAAACACTGCTGAGCAGATCCTGCAGACAGAGAGCATGCCAGACAACCCCCGCCCCTACAACGCACACACACACACACACACAGACACACAGAGACACACACAAACCCTTCACTACACACTGCTCAATGAAGACATCAAGACAATCAAACCTAGCTAGAGTAGTCACTAAAGAGCCTTAACTGCTAGCTGTTTAAGCTGAAACTTAGTACCCTCTGAAGTAGTTATTGAAGTTTCAAAGTTGAGTCTGAATATGTTTTATCCTCTAATATTTTTCTGTAATTTAGTATTGATGGACTGTGTATATCCTACCAATATATCCTCTCAATAAACCATTGAAACTGCAGAAAGCAATATTGGGACAAGGCAGAAATTAACCTCCGGTCTCTCATTTCTAACAGCTAGCAAGAAACGAGAGCCACAGGACGTTCTCTTTACACTTTCTTCAGACAGTTAGCCAGAATCTAATCCAACAGTGTGAGTTACGATGTCATTAAAGCCACTTTATGGAGTTAATGTTTATTGCCTGAGTTGAGCTGGGCCTGAGCACCCGCTGGTGTGTGATTCAGACTGCAAAAAGGCCCAGAACTGATTTCTCCACTGAGGGAAACTTCCAGAATGTCACCGCTGCGCATGGGGCACCTAAGTCCAGGGACAGTTATAAGCATAGGCTGGCTAGGCGGTCGCCTAGAGCGCCATGTGAAGAAGGAGCGCCGAAATGGCGCTCTCTGATGCATAATTTTGCGATATGGAGGTTTTTTTATGAAGTCGCAATCAACAAAGCGTGGCGAAAGCGCTCCTCACGGCAAAACGCCCCTCAGCCAATAGTAATATTGCTTTCAACTGTCTCTGGGAAGTCTGTGAACCAATAAACAGACAGTCCTGAGAAAGGGGGCGGGACGAGTGACAGCGTGCGCTCTATTTTGAATTCGGAGATTCACTCGAGAGACAGAGGGCAAGCGCAAACAGCAATGTTGCTCTGCTGGGTGGATAATTGTTATGTTCTCATTAAACCAGTCATTGCATGATGCAAGAGTTGCAGAGGGTGTTTTGGAATTATGTCATTTAATCAGCAACCGTTTGTGATCATGGACAGTCTAATAGTTATCATAACTAAGTTATGAGGCTACTGTTTGGAATTAGAGGGAAAAAGAGCTTTGTTTTTGATCTGAGAAATCGCTAGTTAGCATGCTAACATTAGCCAAGTATGCCAAGCAATGAAATCCAGTAAAGTAGCTGTTAGTAGCCTACTCACTAACACCCACCTGACATCATAATACTTGCTTAGGTTGACAAGCAATGTAAAGTAATACTGGTGCAATGTTTAAAACAATTGTAGCTGCCATATCTCCTTCCATCCACTTGAATGAATTACCTGCTTGTTGTAAGCTTAAAAACATTGTTTCCAATAGGCCTAGGCTACATGAATCATGTAACAGAACCATGCACAGCATGTTTTCATGCTGCGTGATGTAGCCTAGTATTGCAGACAAGTGAGGCTATTTACTATATTTTGTATATTATGAAATTCAAAAGCGTGACAGCTCTTCTCCTTTCTCTCACCCTGTCCCTCCAGTTCAAACACATAGATAGCCCCCTTCTCATTATCCTACTCACAAATGCACCACTATTTCCAGTCCAGAAATGAAATTGGTTTGGAATCATAGACAGCACAAATGTGTAGCTTATTAAAATTGTAATGCTGCCATGCTTTGTGATGCTGTAGGTAGTGTGGATAGGCTATCAATGCAGACCTCCTTGATATAGGCCTATTGTCTACACATGCATTTTACATGCAAATGTAGGCTACTGTATCACTCTCCTGGCATTTCAATTCCACATTACAATTCAAACACATTGATAACCTCCCTCTCATCTGGGGTTGTTGGGGGCACCACCACCATCACATCCAAGACACCACACAGTGAAGCTATACTTTCATGCGACTCAATCTGATGTGTGATCTGTGTTGGTCGCCTGTCAAAAAGAACCAGAAATCCATTTGATGCAAAACGGTTATTGTTCTTGATGTTATTTAGTTAAGCTTACTACCGGTATTAGGCTACTCTTGTGTTCTGTGAGGTATAAAAAAGAGGGTTTTTTTTTTCTCAAAAGGTTGGGTCGGGGGGTTGGGGGGGCGCCAGAACTCAAACTCGCCTAGGGCACCAAATAAGCCAGAACCGGCCCTGCCTAAGTCTCCACCCCTTCCGGGCGGCTTGTGGGGCTGGCAACGGAAAAACTTTTGACTGGGCTGTAATGGACTGATCAAAGCTATTTTCCGACCCACCTCGCATTTCCCCGTCGATCACACATATGCTGTGCCTCAGAATTAATAACAACCAATGGTGTGCTTGTTGACTTCACTTGGCAAGCGAGTTTTGAGTTGTGTGTGTGCAAAAATATGTAATTATTTGGACTACACAACAGACGTCGCATGTCCGACGTGCAGCCACTTAAGCCACGGTGCAGCGGTAGGGTTGGCTGTGCCTCGGTTCACGTCAGATATGCGAGGCGCACGTGTAGTCTCCAACACAGTTTTGCACAAAAGCTAAAATAACGTTTCTTGCGTGTTGAATATGAGTGGTCTTACTACGCAAATCCAAACCTTTCATATTCACTGTCATTATATGTGAAATCTGGAGCACATGCCAAACGGGATGAGGATTTAGCTTGACTCGCTCCATTAACTCTCATTCAAAATTTTGCGACCTCCAGCCCCATAGATCGGAAGTAGAAGGGCGTGACTTAGGTGCCCCATAGAAGCGGTGGAGGCAGGAAAATGCTCGAGAATGCTTGAGAAGGCACTATGTTTTGATGTGATTTACTTTCATTAATTTACGTAATTGCCAGTGTTTGGTAAAGTAAGAACATTATTCCTTTCACTGCAATGCTGAATCTCAAAGTGTGAGAGGTCTGCAGAGTTACACTGTTAGCTAAGTTATCACTTTTGATGAGCCTGAGAATCCAAATGCCTTGAAGATGTAGACAAATCCTGTATGCTTTTGACAGATGAGCCAGAAATAGTTATCCTTTGCCCTTTCATTTGAACGTTAAATTCCTCTCACCAACACACAATAAAATGTCTTACAGTACAGCTGGTATGAATCCTACAGTGAGTGGTTAGCATACAGTATATTGCTAGGGAGGTTAATTTTGATGGCAACACAGATCCAGATGTCATAACAGCTTGTTCCTCACACCTATTAAGCTGTCACGTATGTCACACCTGGCATTTTGCAAGCTGTCTCGGGAATTACTAACAATGACATCCAGGCATTCTAACCAACAGTGACATTATAGCAGTGTGGTAAATATGACACAAGTGAAGCGTGCTGTTTATTGTTGTCTTATGAGTAATGAGTCAGGCTCAATGCTGAGCATGATGATTTAAGGTCATGTGATTATCCTCCACCACCACTTCTTCCAGTTCACAAAATCCTCTCTTCAAAGAAAGAAAGAAAGAAAAAAAGATAAAGAAAGAAATAAATAAAGAAATAAATAAAGAAAGAAAGAAAGAAAGAAAGAAAGAAAGAAAGAAAGAAAGAAAGAAAGAGAGAGAAAGCAACAAAGAAAGAGAGCAAAGAGAAGAGAAGAGAAGAGAAGAGAAGAGAAGAGAAGAGAAGAGAAGAGAAGAGAAGAGAAGAGAAGAGAAGAGAAGAGAAGAGAAGAGAAGAGAGAAAAGAACATAGCAATCCCAGCATAGTTGCAAAACAATATTAAACAAATAAAAAAATGGTATTTGTGTGCTTTAGCCTTCAGATACTTATGTGGCCACTGACACCAATATTGTACAGGCTCATTTATAAGCCAGTTAAGCATTCTACCCAATCCCACCGCTCGTCTCAAGAGGCATATGAAGATCAGTGCTGTGAGAGAAATAATAAAAGCACTTAAGGTCTTCAGCTGGCAAGGCTGAGAGAAGAGAGGTCTGTTTAGAGGGAACATGAAAGTATGGTAACACCAGAATAGAGAGAATACAAATATTATGTTGATTCTCATGTACTGGTAATGTACATCAAATCAACTTGACAGAGGTTGTTAGTTAACAGAAATAATTTCCAAAGGACAGTTTTAAGGATCGAAACTCACGCTCAAACAACTTTTCGGAAATTACAGCCAGTTTTACCCTTGAGGCTTTTCCACTTCAAATGCACAGATTGTGTATTGAATGAATTCTGAAGCTTGGTAAAGTCCTAAAGACTTTACCAAGTCCTAAAATCATGGTAAAGTCCTAAAGACATTTGGGTCACTCAAAAAGTTCAGGGTGTTTCAGAATGCTGAAAATGTATTTTGTAATTATAATTAAACACAAATGGTTAGCATGGTAGAAAGTTATCCGGGTGTCATATCACACCCAAGAGACTGCCTTGGCCAGGGCCCAGTGCTCACTTGAAAAAGATCTATCTCAATGTGAATTTGTTCCCTGGTTAAATAAAGGTGAAATAAAAAGTAGTTAACTAAACTAGAAACCTTAGGAAGCAATTTCTGAATAGGCCTCCACCTTGCACTGACATAGCCTACCACTGAGTTGTGAGGTACGATTAAATAAAAGGAGTTGATTTAATGCCACCCATGACTATGCTTTTAAACGGTCCCTCAACGCAGAGTAAAATATCCCCCAAAGGACAAACAGAGTGATAAATGCCACAATATAAAGATGTAGGCTATTTCAGCCAGTCGACTAGTTTCTAACAAACTCACAGAACGAGTGGAGTCTGTAGATGTTCAGTGTCACCTGTGGACACGTTGGATGTTGCCGAATTGCTCTCTCCTTCTACATTTACCTAATAAAATCAATCACTTTGGCATTTATCGTAATGAAATGAACTCACTACTCGAAGCCACTACTCGAAACCACAGTTGCTAACTAAGTTAGCAACTTTGTTGCTTGCAATGCGATTTCCCATTGGCAACTACCCAGGTTGCTAACAACTACGCTTTCGAGAAACGTACCCCTGGTGTGTTATATAACATGTTTAATGTAAATCAGATTATCGTTAGGGTATTGGTGAGTTCATACCTACTGTATGGGCAAGGTGGCTGGTAAGTAGGCATTCAGAGACATACAGTAGCCTATATAGTTTCTTTTTGACAAGTCTGAAAAATGTTACTGTATCACTGTGTCCTATATTTCTCTGCAATACACCATAAATTAATTCCTGTTTCTCTGAAAGCACATACACATACTCCCACACAGACAGGGAGAATCAATTTTAGTCACATTGTGTCAGCTCCTCATCAAACACACAGACATAAGACGGGAAAAAAACAAAAAGAAAAAAGACAAGACAGACTGAGAATAATTGACATGATATTGCTGCTGAACTGTGGGTGCAGTGAATCCGCAAGCTTCAGCACAAATACCTTGAAGCTTAGTGTTGATCATGTAGCAGTCAGAGGTTGAAAAGAGAGACAAGATTAATGGTAGACACCATTCTGCTGCCTCTGCTTTTTCTACCACAGGATAATATACAATTGATCAAAACTTAATTCAAACAGTCCATTTGGGTTTATGACACAGGAACAGAATAAAAGTCTACATAACTAAGCACTGATATCCACCCACTCTGCCAGCCAGACAGGTAGTATGAGATGTCTTGACATTTTCATTTTGCCCACATCGAAAAATCTATCATCATATGCATTAAATTCAGCACATTCTTGGCATCAATGATCTGTGCCCACTGCCAAATACATTTTAATTTAATATCTTTAGAACGGCAACTAATCCTAGATCATTTTCTTTCAGAATCATGTTTTGAAAACCGCAAGGATCTGCAATTTTGTTTTAAAAAAAGTTCTATATGTAGTATTGCATTGATGCAAACAACATTTAAACACTCAATTGATGGTACAGCCAACTGGAAAAACAGGCATTTAAATGTCCACAAATGCTCCAAGGTTTATATACAGACCAAGGCCTTGCTTTCCTCATATAAAAGCCATCTGCCCTCTACTCACACTGGGTGACCTCAATCTGAACTCTTCTTCTCCTTTGTTGTCCTTCATTGTGGAACATGCCACAAGAGTTCACAAGAGCATGGCCTCACCTCTCGACCTTTAAGTAGCTTGTGAAGACATATGTATTTCTTGTAAGTGTTCCAAAACTAACCATGACTAACACTTGGTGTGTGTGTGTGTGTGTGTGTGTGTGTGTGTGTGTGTGTGTGTGTGTGTGTGTGTGTGTGTGTGTGTGTGTGTGTGTGTGTGTGTGTGTGTGTGTGTGTGTGTGTGTGTGTGTGTGTGTGTGTGTGTCGCTACAGTGTACACAGCAGTGCAGAGTGCCCCATCTGAACTGTCAAGAACAGAAAGGCTTTCCATTGACAACTAAAAGCAGAGCGAGAGAAAGAGAACGAGAACGAGAGAAAAGGACAATAGCAAGCAAACACACACACACACACACACACACACACACACACACACACACACACACACACACACACACACACACACACACACACACACACACACACACACACACACACACATACACACACAGTTTTGTGAAGCAATAACTTCACACTTTCCACAGTTAATGACAAAAGTTTCAAAACCTTGGAGGTGGGCCATGGAGGGGGCCCATTTTGATCCAAAAATGTTAAAATTACACTTCGGAAGAGATGGAAATTGTGTCCGCTTTGACCGTGAAGCTTGAACAATCACATTTGCAATGTGTAGTCAGGCCAGACTGGTGTATTTTTTGTCAATACCAAACATATAACTTGTATGACATTTTTGGCAAGATTTTATTGGAGCTCTCTCTCCATCACAGGTCAGAGACTGTTTTCACTGCGAATATCAAAGGCAATTAACGTCTCCCACAAGGATGCACAGTGTAGTTCACACACACACACACACACACACACACACACACACACACACACACACACACACACACACACACACACACACACACACACACACACACACACACACACACTTTACTAATCTCACCTAAGCACAGTAGCCACCTTTCAAAGGTCAGACCGTTTTTAATTATCCCTTCACAATGCTGACATTTGACAAAAATTGCGATTATAACAGAAAGCCAGCATCAGAAGAGACATGAAAAGAATAGGAATTTGTTTCATTTATCTGTAATCTGATTGATAGAATAATTAAAGATAAGTTCACATCCATTCATTTGTGTGTTTCCATTGATGACCCTGTTGATTACAGTTTTTCTCAATTGGTTTTGTACATTTCTCACAACAGAATAATCATTCTCAAAACTTCTTGTTCAATTGTGACTTCCTGCCGTTACCTGTGCACATGGTAAAATACGTTTTTCATAGTTTTCAGCATTTAGCAAATGCTTTCGTCCACCATGCAATGGTTGTGTACAATTCTCAGCTTTTTCGTACATTATCAATTGCTTTTGTCATATCACTCAAAAAGCTTTGCCACTGAATGCATGAAACTATCGCACCCCCCAAAACATTTAGGCCCTAGGTCATAGTTTAAGTCTTGACATGCAAAATGATTTACCAAGCTGTCATAATGTGATAAGCACTGTATAATTTCCATTGGATTTTTGTCTATAAATGTGATCTGAATTGGTAAATTGCTCGCAGGTAAATATTGACTCTCTCTAATCAAAGGCAGTATAAGGGATAGAGAAAACAGGCATACAATACAACAGTAGGCACTGTACTGCATTATATTACTCGTTGCCTCATGTGGCCTTTATAATTACGCTCCAAGCAAAATTACAATATTTCCCTATAATTTCACAAGACAGTAAGTGCACTTTATACAGTATCAATGTATTGTTTCAAATTTATTTTGCTTTACAGTTCTAGATTTTTTTTTCACATGGGCTTGCAAGACAAGTAAAAAGGGATGGTAGAGGGCGCATTTTGACACCTCAACCAGAGTTTGCTATTTTTCCTATTTTGCAATGAGAAAACCTATCAATAAATAGGTCATAGTCTAAATGTATATATAGGACAATCTTATCTGATCAATGTAATATAAAGTCGGATTTACAACATTTCCCATCCAATCTAAACAACATTTTGCTTCAGAAAAGATCCTCAAGAGTGTACTAT
>NC_085858.1:15983228-15993228 GCF_034702125.1 Engraulis encrasicolus
AGCACAGCTCAGCTCAAAACAGCATCATACAGCACAGCACAGGACAGCACAGCACAGCTCAAGACAGCATCATACAGCACAGCACAGCACAGCACAGCACAGCTCAAGACAGCATCATACAGCACAGCACAGCACAGCACAGCACAGCTCAAGACAGCATCATACAGCACAGCACAGCACAGCACAGCACAGCACAGCTCAAGACAGCATCATACAGCAGTATAGCACATCTCCACAGTAGCCCTGAGTCTCAGGCCCAGGCTGCTGTTTTGGGAGGGAGGGAGGAGTATTTTTAGCAGCGGAGCAGCCAGAGGATGACGAGAGAGGAGGAGAGAGGGAGAAGGAGAGAGAGAGAGAGGGAGGGAGAGAGGGAGAGAGAGAGAGAGAGAAGGAGAGGGAGAAGCCGAGAGAGGGAGTGGGAGAAGGCGAGGGAGGGAGAGGGAGAGAAGAGGATGGTGGCAGAGGGAGGGAACAGCACAGAGGTGCCCAGACATGGGGGGTTACGATGTGGAGACACCAGCCAAGGGACAAGAGGGGAGAGCAGATGATTCAGTCTCTCTCTCTCTTTCTCTCTCTCTCCTTCTCATGCACACACTCTCTATCTCTGTTATTTGCTGCCTGCCTCTATTTTTCTTTCTACTTTTTCTTTCTGTCTGCCTCTGTTCATGCATTATCTCCCTCTCCCTAGTTGTACCTGTCTGCCTCTCCGTCTCTCGCTCTCCCTTTCTTGCACTCTAACTTTCCCTCAGTCTCTCTTCATTTTTTATCCTCTGTTTTTGCACTCTCTCCCTCTGTCCAGGTGATCCGCCATCACCCCTCCCTCCACCTCCAATCCTTTTTCCATTATTCACTATTTTACCTTCCTCCTGCATTTCCGCCAAATTCCCTCTCTCTGCTTACCTGTTTTGCCAAACATCTTCATATAATCCATGAATTCCAAAAACAGGAGGTGGGTTAACTGTTATGTAAGACACGTGCTGTATCATCTGTAGTTTTATATCTGCACAAAACTATGGCATGAATTCCTAGAGACAGAGAGAGAGAGAGAGAGAGAGAGAGAGAGAGAGAGAGAGAGAGAGAGAGAGAGAGAGAGATAGGGAGAGAGAGAGATAGGGAGAGAGAACTACACCACATATAATATCCATCATATTCTCAAACGCCTTCCTTTTCCTCCGCACACAAACACGCACAACACCCTAGTCCTCTCTCACTCTCTCTCCCTCACTCTTTGCCATTGCCCCTTGTTCTTTGTCTCTGTCTTGTCTGTCTGTATGTCTGTCTGTCTGTCTGACTGTCTGTCTGTCTGTCTGTGTCTTTGTCTGTCTGTGTTTTTGTCTGTTTGTCTGTCTTTCTCTCTTTGTCTCTCTCAAACACACACACAAGCGCGCATGCACACACACACACACACACACACACACACACACACACACACACACACACACACACACACACACACACACACACACACACACACACACACACACACACACACACACACACACACACAATAATCAGATCTGACAGATAATTCGTCTTCACACTGGGCTGAAAATGGGCTTTTCTGGCAAAAAAGGGACAGAATAGGCAGGGGCCGAGGAGATGAGGAGCAATGAGGAGCAGGCTATGTGTGTGTGTGTGTGTGTGTGTGCGTGCGTGCGTGCGTGCGTGCGTGCGTGCGTGCGTGCGTGTCATGCTTGCGTGCGTGGGTGTGCGTGTCGGGAGGGTGTTGAGTGGGGACTGAGTGATAGAATAGACATGTGAGGGTGTCCATCTCTTGAGCTGGTAATGGATCACTCACACTGGGCTGCTATCTGTGGAGAGAAGAGAGGAGAGGAAACAGAAGAGGAGGCCGGCTCTGATGCTTCATGATATAATGGGCCAGAATGGTGAGCAAAGAAAGAGAATGTTCACACAAACACACACACAAGCAGAGACAGACAGACAGAAAGACACACGTGCACGAACACAAACACATACACACACATCGCACACAAACACACACACACGTGCACGGACACACACCCACGTATACAAAGACACACACAAACACACAAACATGCACACACGCACACATACACACATACACACACACGCACGCACGCACGCACGCACGCACGCACGCACGCACGCACGCACGCACGCACGCACGCACGCACGCACGCACGCACGCACGCACGCACGCACGCACGCACGCACACACACACACACACACACACACACACACACACACACACACACACACACACACACACACACACACACACACACACACACACACACACGCACAGGTCTCCTTATAGGCATTATGAATATGGAAAACTAACAGACAAATTAGCATAAAGAAATAAAACCTTGAACATTAAAGTAGGGCTTGCTGCATACGCTGGTCAGATTCATGGTAAAGAGATGGTGGTAAATGGCGGGGTCGCTGACAGCTTTGGCTGGGCCGAGGAAAAAAATCTCTGAATGGGCCCCACTCATATTTTGAAATAAAACAGAACAATTCATCACAACTTCATGAGGACCCAGTTCTTTGGCCCCCCTCATTCCCGGGCCCGAGACAAGAGACCCGTTTGTCCCCACCTGTCGGTGGGCCTGGCGAATGGTTCCATCACAAAGATGCTGTATGGCTCTGCTGTCAAGGACTTTACTGTAATTTACTGTAATGGGGTCAAATTAGACAAAGGCCAGGGATGTTTGGGATGACGTCCAGTATGTACGTAGGTTTGCTTAAATGGTACCCAAATATAGCCTCTCTTGCCTGTGCTTGTGCGCTATACAGTCTTCACGAAGACAACTGGCCCATCCCTTAGATGTACATGGGGGTGGCCAGCAATTTGTAAAGCTAACGTGCCATTATTTATGCTATTTAGTGCCAAGGGTGGCTGCTAAAGAAAGATGCGGTAGGTTAGGGGTGGCAATGCCACTGACAGCTTTGGCAGGGCCCAGGGCAAAATCATCTGAAAAGGCCCTCTCTCTATGCGGTACATGCAATGTAATGGGAACTTATTCCTGGACCAACCACCTCTCACAGGGCCTGGGACAGCATACCTCATTGTCGCCCCATCAGCGGGCCTGGACGGGGGGTGGGATGGGGAGTATTGGAGGAAGGGGGGGTATGGGACGTGACATGTGGGCTTTGTTGGAACGCTAATCAGGAACTCAAAGGGGGTAGAATTGTGCCTGTTAGTGGTGGTGGAGTTGAGGCAGTGGCGGGAGAAGTGGGGCAGGGTGGGAAGTAGGTGTGAGAGGAAGGTGGGCCGGCCAGGGCGAGATGGGACATGTGGGGGGTTGTTGGAGGGCAGGATTCCCTCTGGGCAGCTGGAACATCCACAGGGACTCACTGGGAGACGGTCCAACATGCCCTGGGTCCCACTCCCAACCCTGGTGATTGCCTAGCAACAAGCCACGTCGTGTCCCTCCAACTGCTCCCCTTACACCCACCCACTGCTCTCTCTCTCTCTCTCTCTCTCTCTCTCTCTCTCTCTCTCTCTATCTCTCTCTCTCTCTCTCCTCCTTACCTCATCTCCTCCCCCGGGTGATGTTGGCAGGGGGATGTGGCTTTGAATCACCATGCGAAGCTGAAACACAAGCACTTTGGCAGAGCAGAGCACAGAGCTTTAAGGGAAGCAGTCAGTGTGAGGAAATGTGCTCTCTCTCCCTTTTCTCTCTCTTGTGCACACTCAAACAAACACATGTAGAAAAATGAGGGAAATGAATGACATATCTCTCTCTCTCTCACGCACACACGCACACACACACACACACACACAAACACAAGCGGCGCATTAACTGAAAAAGAAATGGCACCATCTTGGCCTCACCATATTGGTTCCAGACTGTGAATCAAGTGTGCAGCTTATTTCTCACGAGCTGTGTGAGCAGCCTCACACAAGTGTGGCAGACATGTTCTGCAGAGAATTCCCCTGCCTACTGTATCTCACTGTGCCTAATGAAGGTCAGTGTTGTTTACACTCACCAACACAGAGTGGCATATAAGGCCTAATTCAGACTAAAGCAGGGCGGAACGGCAGGGAGACGACTGAGGTCGTTCTGCTTAGTTTCGGTCGGTGTGTTCTACTCTGCTTTTCACACTGACTGCGTCGACGTGCACGACCAGTTCAAAATTCCCCCGCAGCCAAAGCTAGTCCGCTACTTTGCCATTCATTTGAATGGGACACCACCGGCCGAGCCGGCTCCGGCACCGCTACTGCTCGACTACCGCCGGTTGGTGTGAAGGGACAGATCTGTTTCCATGTTCCATGTTTTTGCCACCGCCGGTAAAAATCGCTTCCGTCCCACGACGCTTCACCGCTCTGGTGTGAATTAGGCCTAACAATACGGAACACTGCCAGGGTCAGTCAGTCAGTCATAGTCAATTGATGAAGCCGTTGGAAATGAAATGAAGGATGAACAGAGTCTATCAAGCACTTTGCTTTGCTGTAGACATGGGCAAAAAGTCAAGTTTGTTCGTGATACTGAGAAAGTAACTAGAAAAGATAACTGTGGCATTAATGTAGTTCGGTGTGTTCTGCTTGCTGTTTAATGTTGAACGTCACATACTGAATTGTGTTTTAAATAGCATATTTCTGGCAGCTCCTTCTCCTTATCAGATTAAGAATGACGCAAAGTGCCATTTATACCTGAAAGGGCTGCTGAAGACAAACTTGCGGCTCTTTGTTGTTGTTTTTACTGTTGATCAAGTAAAACTACAGGGCACAGACAATGAGCATGAATATAAGTGAATATGCCAGGAATAAATAAGTGCAGCCTGCAACACAAAGCATCTGTCTAATATCATACCTCTATTCCCCCATTTATTCTACAGTCAGACAAAGAGAGTACAGAAACATAGAGCGGAGGAGAAAGTGCCTGCAGACGAAGCCTCCACGGTGTCTCTTCTGACCAAATTATACCTCTGGATTTTTTCGATTAACTTTTTGAAAATTCAAACACACCATATGGTGAATGGCGTGGCTGTGGAGGAGAGTGGAGGAGAGGAGAGTAAGATAACCTGATTTGTGTTTCTTCTCTCAATCCCTGAAGTGGCTGGAGGAAACAGATCAGTCTCCTCCGCCAACTTCCAACCATGAGACTCTCACACTCATATAGCTCACATAGACCAAGCCTTGGAATTGTTTGGCGTGAACTTGTTATCCTTCTTTAACTTTTGTGAGACTTTTCATTTCAACTTTTCTGTACTCTGTTGGGAGGAGCTGCTTTGATGTGGGGGAGCATTACCAAGGCATTCACAATACTTCATCAATATTACAGTGCTATGCTGAACATGTGTGTGAAATTCACTAAGCGGCCTCTGCTATCATATGTGAGGGCCCACTGGAACAAAGGGGAAAAAAAACACGCTACATGTGTTTGTTTAATCGTAATAGCATTCATTTAATTTCATACCACCTACGTGTAATGCAATCAAACATTGTGTGTGTGTGTGTGTGTGTGTGTGTGTGTGTGTGTGTGTGTGTGTGTGCGTGCGTGCGTGCGTGCGTGCGTGCGTGCAAGTGTGTGTGTGGCCTTATTATAATTCACAAGAGCCTGACGCATAAATATGTGCATAACAATGAGTGATTGTGCTGTGTGCACACAGAACCTCTGAGGCTGTTTTTGAATGACTGTAGAAATAATATTAACCATCTTATTTCCTTAAGCAGTATACAGATCCACATCACAATATGATGTTATGACGGCGCTCGCTCACTCACTCACTCCACGCAGTAGATCATCAGGCGAGATAGATAATGTTTACAAATTTATGCAAAGGTATGCCTGATAATTATACCGCTTGAGAAAGCTGGCAGGAAAACCTCATTTGGATTGGAACAGGAACTATGTCAGGGCCAGATCTAGAAATTGCATTTGTATTCACTGTGATGCCATCACACTCGTAGCCCATCGCCCAGAGACATGCGGAAGGGAAACACACTCTCGGCAAACAAGCTGAAACTCCTGGCTTCAAAGCAGAAGCGCCAGCTTTAGAAACAATCATTACTGACAAGAATCGTTTCATTAAGGCAGACAAGACAACAGTAAATCCCTGCGAAGATCCCTTACAAAGATGACATCAAGATGTGAGTGAACGATGACAAATCCTCAGTGCGTGTTGTTGGAGCACGGCACACCCAAACTTTTTATTTTGAAGGGCATACAAGTATAATGAATGCTAGGCACTGAAGCTCAGAGAAGAACATCAGTATACCTCTGACACTTCTTGACTTCCTGACAGGAGCGCTATGAAGTGATAATAGTTAATGTGAGGTTGCTACATCGACCTGAACGGTGCAAGTCACACAAGCGTTGATGAGGGATTGAGGGCATAGCACCAAATGATAACTGCAGACAGTTAGATGTCCAGTATAATTACTATATGTCCTCGACCCCGTTTCTCGACAGTGTCATACTTCCTAAGTTGCCGATGTGAAATTGCATCGCAACCAAGAAAGTTGCTAACTCACCCCAGTATCATGAGTAGCATATAATGAATTGATGAAAGATATTTAAAAATACAAATGCCTTGCCATGTCTCAAAGAAGATGCCCATTGCCTGTAGAGAGAACCATATGAGGCCACATCCATAGAAAGAAGCATTGTGGACTACAGGGCAAGCCCACACAAAGTGCACAAACTTTGACAGAAACTAGGTATATGGCAAGTGGTTACTTTGCTGGGGGTGAGTGTGTGGGTGCGCATGTATTCCTTTGTCTGTGTACTTTGTGTGTGTCTTGTAGAGTACATGCAGGATTTCAGTTCACAAAAAAATAATGCCTTGCAAAAAAGCCCACAAAGGACTTGCCTGCAAACATAAGCATAAATTAATGTTCTACCTCTGCACAAAATGTTAACACATACCTAGGTAACTTTGTTCAGTTACTCCTGAGGATTGCTACATTGCCTTGGGGGTTGATAACCTTGAACTGCAGGTATTTTCCAAATATAACCAAACCAGCATGAATTAATCATCTAAGGAATAGATAGAACTTTTAGTTGATGAAGAAAACAATTAATCCACTAAACTTACTCACTGTAAGTTTTGATCCATATTGTGTATTTTTGTAATGCCAGAAGCTACATACTTCAAAGAATTGAAACACTCTCCTGGATGAAAGGGGTATGCCACTATGTTGGGGCTAAATACAGTTAAAATTGCTGGTCTAGGATTATAAAGGAGGTAAAGGGTCTTATTTTTCATTATAGGTGTTGTGTTGTTCTGGACTCCCTTGTGGAAGAAATAGCTAAGCTAGTGAGAGACAATTGATCACGACAAATGATTTGGAAACTTTTTTGGCTCTTAACTCGTAATAGACGTTTGGTCGTCGTTTGGTCACATAGCAAGAGAATGTCACCGACAGGGTACCTTGGCAGATGGGACTGTACTTGAGAGTTCGAAGAATAGAAGTTCAAAGAAATAGACAATCCAAAATTGTTACAGAGGATAGGCTGCCATGTTGGGCATAAACCAAACACACCACTGCTGCATGAAAGCTAGCTCCTTGAATTGGCTTAGCTAAATACTCACTCCCACAGGGAGTCCAAAACAACACCTAAGATGAAAAAATAACACCCTTTACAGTCCTTTATAAACCTATAGCAATGATTTGAACTGTATTTAGCCCCAAAATAGTGGCATACTCCTTTAAAAAAAGGGATTTCTCCTTTTTGCCTCAGCCCTGAGACCAAGATATTTTCCCATAACGCATTAAGTTTATTACTAGGGCAGAATGTTGATGAGGTTATGTCTGGGTATTGCACAAACTCATTAATCCTGCAAAAAAAATCACTGAAGCTTACACCACAATATGATACGACAAATAAACTTGTAAACAATTCCACTCAACAAAAGATATCAGACTCCATTCAGCGATCTTTGAAATAAACAGCATGTTTCCCTGAATCCTTACCCCATACACCTACACATAGCTGAAACACCTAGCTATCTTGTGTTTTGCGGGTAAGCTCAGTTAGGTAAGTAAACCCTGTTTAGACTACAACATAAACGGCTTCAGGGGTACGTTTCTCGACAACATCATTGCTAACAAAGTTAACAACTTACTTGGTTGCCATGCAATTTCCAATGGAAACCTATTAAGTTACCACCTGGTAATCTGCACATATACATATAGAATAACATATAGAATATACAGTGCACACATGAAAATGCGTGGACACAAAGTGCACACATTAACAATCTGAGAGTACAGTGCTTAAGGGACCAGATTGCACAGCTTTCTCATCCGATCAGATAAGAGATTGTGGATCTGGCAGGGAGAGAGTGCTGATCCTGCCATACACCCAAAAGCATAATCTGGCTTCACAATATTAAGGCCTTCTGACTTATGGGCTAACTAAGAGCTCTATTACATAACTAAGTAAATACACACACGTGTACACACAGACACAGACACAGACACAGACACAGACACAGACACACACACACACACACACACACACACACACACACACACAAAAACAACAATGTATACAACAGTGTATGCAGAGACAAAAAAAGACTCACACACAAAGACAGGAGAGAGAGAGAGAGAGAGAGAGAGAGAGAGAGAGAGAGAGAGAGAGAGAGAGAGAGAGAGAGAGAGAGAGAGAGAGAGAGAGAGAGAGAGAGAGATAAAAGAGGGACAGAGGGATACATACCTCCATGAGTGAGTAAAGGGCGGTGACCTCTGATGAGGTCTTTGGGGATTAATGACGCTGCTGACTACTGAGTGCACTGCCCCCTTTATACACCCCTCACTTACGGGCCTGCCCTCCAATCACCTGCACACCTCACGCACGCACGCACGCACGCACGCACGCACGCACGCACGCACGCACGCACACGCACACACACACACACACACACGTAGTTGACCTGCCGTTATTGAATTTTGGGAGTGTGATTAAATATTCATATGTCACTGCAGCCATATAGCTTTAGCTACACATTGGTATTCTGCCTGACATTTGGCAATGGTTGCCCAATGCTTTTGTTGATATTCATCTGCCGTGTGTGTGTGTGTGTTTGTGTGAGGAGGGGTGGGGTGCATGTGTGGAGGGGAGGGTGTTCGTGCGTGCGTCGTGCGTGCGTGCGTGCATGCGTGCGCGCACGTATGTGTGTGTGTGTTTGTGTGTGCACCCTGAGTGATGGGCATATGAGTGATTGCACATCCTTATGATGCAAAGATATGTGTGCCGCACATGAATAAACATGAGCACAAACACATGGGCTCAGAGCTTTGGAGTACATTTCACATTGGATTCTCTCTGTTGCAGACCCACAACAAACATGCATAAATAACTATATGCATGCATATATTATTTTTGATATGCTCTGGCGCGCGCACAGACATGCACGCACGTACGCAGACATGCACGCACGCACACACAAACACAAAATAACTTAAGCTGTCAAAGTTACAGTTTTAAGACCACTGTTAAAATGTGACAGCAGAAAATGCCAGCCAAGAAAGCATTTTAAAATAATACTCTGCCCTGCCATGGCCTGACGGTGGGGCACTGGGTTGCTGCGTCGGCAACCCGGTTCGATTCCGGCCCGGATCATTTGCCAGTCTTTCCTCGTCTCTCTCTCCCACTCACTTCCTGTCGCCTCTCATACTGTCGAGTCGGAAATAAAGGCAAAAATGCCCCTACAAATATATATTTTTAAATATTTCAAAATAATGCACACTTCCTAGACTCCCTCTTCCCACAAATGCTCGCATGCATGCAGACACACACACACACACAACAGCCCAACACACGGCATACACGCACACACACACAAATACACGCCAAATAAAACCACCTCTCACACAAACACACACACACATAAAAACACACACACGCACACACACACGCACGCACCCACGCGCGCATGTACGCACACGCACGCACGCACGCACGCACACACACACACACACACACACACACACACACACACACACACACACACACACACACACACACACACACACACACACACACACACATGCTCTGA
>NC_085858.1:15998228-16008228 GCF_034702125.1 Engraulis encrasicolus
TGGTGCACCTTGCCTGTGTGTGTGTGTGTGTGTGTGTGTGTGTGTGTGTGTGTGTGTGTGTGTGTGTGTGTGTGTGTGTGTGTGTGTGTGTGTGTGTGTGTGTGTGTGTGTGTGTGTGTGTGTGTGTGCAGGTGTGTGTGCAGGTGTGTGTTTGCAGGTGTGTTATAAAGAAGGTTAGCTTTTGTCAAACACTCCCTAAGAGGCTTTTAGGAGCTAGTGCCATCAAGAGTTTGCCTGATTATCGTCGACTTTCAAATCTCTTCGAGACTTGGGGACCATCCCATCATTTGCGCTGAATTCAGCGGCGCTTACGTGCAAAAGCAGAGTTGCTAACTAACGGCAGCTTAAACTTGAGGCAGAAGCCGTTCCATCAGTGAAGATCAGCTGCGCCTTGGCTAGGTTGACTTCAGCTATCAAAGCTGTCGTTGCACTCGTGCACGTTGTACAGGGGAAGTCCATATTAAGGATTGTCGAAAAAGCGATCATGTTGGGGAGTCGGGCATGCGTTGTGAAATCGAGTTTTTATCACAGAGATGATGTGAGAACAAGTGGGTCATCGGTAACGTAGCTGTTTCCTAATTGAGAGGCCCGTGTTCGATTCCCACCGTTCGCAATGACGTTAATGCAATCTTCAAAGGAGCTTTCTCAGACATTGATTGCCATTTCACAGCTTAAAAATATAAATGCTTTCATCAGCTGGAGTGTTTTATTTTATCTTTCAGAAGAATTTGTTTTAGGATGAAACAAAGCATAGATAACACGTGAGGCAGAGATCATTTGCTGAATCATTGCAATGCAAAAACCAACCGTCGGCAACATTGAGGACTTTTCCTTAATTACCTGTAAAGTGTAAATGTCAACATAGGCGTAGGCCTATTGCTTGGTTGAGAATGAAGCCAGCCAATTAAAGAGACATCAAATGAGAGAATAGGCAAATGTAACCTTTGTTTGTGAAGATTTTATTCTTAGCCTATAACATGTAGCCAGTCGCCAAATTTGAACCCGGCGCACTCACATATTACGCAGCGCACCTACCCACTGTGCCATCTACACCATCTTCTCCATGGCAAGAATTGCTTGAACTTATATTATTATGAAGACAATAAACGTTTTCTAAAAATGTGCTAATTATCAAAAAATCCCCCGAAATGAAAGACAATGTAATTATTGGAGTTTTAACAGGCATTACCACCCCATGCACGGTTTTAATAGGGAGACTTTAATGGGGGTGGTGGAAGGGTGGGGGTGATGCATAGTGAGAAGATAGTGACATGATTGTGACAGACAGTACTCAGAAAAGTATATATTATTCCATTGCTCTAAGGACCGGCTCTGTCAGTAGCAAAACAATTAAAACCCACACAAATAATGTTACTTTGAAGTTTAAGTGTGAAGAGGGAAGAGGAAGGACGTGAGAGGAATGGCTGAAAAAAAAAGACCCACAGGAAAATAAAGATTTGGTGCAGTCAAGATCCTCTCTCATTGTCAGTCCTCCTGCCTCTCCTGGATAAGTGCAGTTTGGGGATGTCTGTTCCCTTACCACCAAGGCCGCTGACAGCTTTGGCTGGGCCCAGGACGAAGTAATCTGAAAGGGCCCCCCACCCAATACATGAAATGTTATGAGGACACAATTCTGGGCCTGGGAGAACTGACCCGTGTGTCCCTCATTGTTGGCTTCTCTGCCGACCACTGCCTGTCACCCAAGACTTTGTGTCCCCCTCGCTGCTGTTTGCATCCACTGATTAAGGGGTGGAAAAATCAATGCTCTCCTCCCTCTCTGCTACCGCAAATTAGTTCTCACTTTTGGACCATCGGCCTGGGTGTGTATCCACATCGGACAGGTAGACGATCCATTGATTGGGTCTGATCCATTACGAAGCTTTTTGGCTCTCGTGTTTTGTTGCGAGGGCTTAAACACTGTTGTTATCCTTTCTCCTGCAAATTACGCCACAAAACAGTCTATAGGTGAGATCCGGGCGCAGTGCTGATCAATGTTTTTGTTGCTACAAAATAACAGCGGACTTGTCAACAGAGGGGTAAAACTAAATGGATGAATGGATAATTTCAGACCTGAATGTCAAGCCCACAAGTGAACTGACAATGCGTCAGATGTTTAGGACTTATTACAGCAGGAACGTGGTAGTCCAACTGCAGTGGATCAAGAGCTCAAACATATCAATTATGGAATAAAAATTTCATCCAGAAATCATCTAGCAAGATAAGTCATTAAGTCATTTTGCCAAATACATGAGTGAGGGGGCACGTGATAGACTGTCTCTGATATAAAAAAAAATGCTCAAATAGAGCCAATGGAAGCTGGAAATGCATTCTACGTTCATCATGGTATTAAAATGTTTGTGTTAAGCATGTCCATAATTGGAACTCTATAGGCCTACTGTACTCTATAATTTTGTGATGTATTTTCACCAAAAACATATGCAGATACATCCCTCTACTCATGTGAACCCTGACAGGTTGCAGGACACTGCAATCTCCAACATTTTAATCTTTTTTGCTTTACGATTGAGCTGTCGTACCTATTTGAAAAGCAAAAAGTGGCGGCCAAGTCGTGCTGTGTCGAGCTGTAGGCCTACCTAGTCATGTTTTCCTATTCAGTTGAAAAGTGTCTTGAGTTTTCAATTCAAATTATTGAACAACCTAATTACGCACATACACGCACATACGTACAGTTATAGCCAAAGAGGAATGGAACAAAAAATACCTCATACCTCTAAACCGCCTTTCACATATTGTTCATATCAACTGAAGAGCGTTCCACTGAAACAAATTACAGAGGTACTGACCTAAAGGTATTTCCCTCCACCCCCCTGCCCCTTCAATCTCACCACCACCACCATTTACCCACTTGCATAGTGAAAAGTTAATCTGCGTAATGCAAATGTCATTAACCTGCTGTCCAGGCTCATTAGTATCAACTGCTGCTGCTGCTGCCAAGTCCACCATCACTACACTACAGCTGCACCCGTCTCCATCACTACTGTTCCTACCACACTCCCTGTTTCAGCTGTCACCACCACCACTACTGCAGTGGCAACTGTCTCAATCACCACATGCTTGAAATCCTCCACCCTTTACTCTAATAAAACATACAATTGGTGTAAATGAAAACTTAAGAAACACATGTTTGGGAAGGTCCTTTGTTCTTGATAAATGATTACTTTAATATTGGGGCAGTGTTAAGTGAAAGTGTATTTGTGCTTGCGTGTGTGTCGTGAGTGCATACACCACCAGTGGTTGCACTGTCAGGGATAGATAAAACAGCCGGCAAAGCTGCAGAGACTGAGTTTTTTTCAATGCTTTTTCTGTAAATAATTCCATGATTATATTTGGCAGAAGAAAAAAAACACAAAATTGCCTTTTTTTATCCGTTTTTTGGGGTTTTGCAGGGCGGTACTGCTGCCTTCACTGTTTGTGCTGCCACCACTGCCACTGTCACCACTGCCACCATCACTTCCGCTGCTGCTGCTGCTGCTGCTGCCACTGCTGTTACCGCTGCCATGGCCATTACTACTACTGCTGACAGGCCAACACAGCCTGAGGGCAGGCAGGGGAGAGAGGATAGGAGAGGGAGGGTGACTCATGAGTGTGAAAATCCTTTGTGTCCATTGGCATGCATGTTAAGTCTCTCACACACATATACACACACACTACAGAGAGAGAGAGAGAGAGAGAGAAAGAGAGACAGACAGACAGACAGACAGACAGACAGACAGACAGACAGACAGAAAAAAAGAGAAAGAGGAAAAGGAAGAGGAAGAGGAAGAGAAAAAGAAAGAAAGAGATAGGGAGACAGACACCCCCACTCAGCCCCAATCTCTCCCTCACTCACTCAGTCACACAGAGCTCTCTCTCTCTCTCACACACACACACACACACACACACACACACACACACACACACACACACACACACACACACACACACACACACACACACACACACACACACACACAGTGAGTTGGGGAGGTAAAACATTTTGACATATTTTTTCACCTGCTCTTATCTCTCACAA
The DNA here is from genome assembly GCF_034702125.1 of Engraulis encrasicolus. Classification (NCBI taxonomy): domain Eukaryota; kingdom Metazoa; phylum Chordata; class Actinopteri; order Clupeiformes; family Engraulidae; genus Engraulis; species Engraulis encrasicolus. The sequence continues at coordinate 16,002,262 of NC_085858.1, forward strand.
CTCTGCAGCAGGTGAGATACAAACACAACACACACACACACACGAACACACATGCAGACACACGCACGCACGCACACACGCACGCGTGCACGCACACATACACACACGCACGCACACATGCACGCACACATGCACGCACACACGCACACAAACACACACATACAAACACATACAACACACACAATTATGACCTTGACTAATGGCAATACTGTGGGCAAAGGACACTCTTGATGGCACTAGCTCCCAAAAGCCTCTTAGGCTGACAAATTCTAAAGCTAACGTCCTTATAACACACCACACACACACACACACACACACACACACACCTGTACATACACACACCTGTATACACACACACACACACACACACACACACACACACACACACACACACACACACACACACACACACACACACACACACACACACACACACACACACTCACGCTGTACAGGTTAGGTTTTTATTGCTATCCTCCAGGGAGAAATTTGTCTCTGCGCAAGAAATAATGATACCCAATAGAGCAACATACAAAAGCACAACATACTGTAGTAGTGTGTGCGTGTGTGCGTGTATGCGTGTGTGTGTGCGTGTGTGTGTGTGTTGGTGGGGGTTTTCACACATACAGCAATTATGGTCATGATCTCTTTGACAAAGACACTGAAAACAACAATTTGTGCTTACAGTAGCACAGAGACACAAGGCACAAAAGGCAAAACAACAGATCTGTAATCTTAGGGCTAGGATGACGCACGCACGCACGCACACTAGCACATACGCACAAACGCACGTACGCACACACGCACGTACGCACGCACGCAGGCACGCACACACGCACGTACGCACGCACACACGCACGCACACATGCACACACACACACACACACACACCATAAACACACACACCATAAACACACACAAACGTACACTGGTGGAGGCTTCCCTACAGCATCACACAGATAAAGAATAAACATCTCTGTTGCCTGAAGATAGGAAGAAATATTCCTCCATTCGCATGTGGGAGATCTCAGATTAGCGCCGCATGTGGTCAGCACAAATACAACAGCTAGCAGACCACACGCTAAGCTTTCGCTCAAAACCATAAAACAAAACATGTGATAGACACAACACAGCACTGCTACCTTTTACAAGACATAATCCCACCCACTCCTCCTCCTCCTCCCCCCCGTCTTTCACTCTTTTTCTCTTGCTATCTTTCTCTCTGCCTCTTGTTCCTTTCTCTCCCTCTCTCTGCCCATCTCTCTCTCACACTCACTGTGGCTCCTGTCTATCAGTCTGTCTCTGATGTTTTTACCCACTGGCAACAGCATCTTTCTTTTTTTCTGTCACGCAGTCTTGGCCACGCACTCACAGTCTTCTTCTTCTTCTTCTTCTTCTTCTTCTTCTTCTTCTTCTCTCTCTGTCTCTCTCTCTGTCTCTCTCTCTCTCTCTCTCTCTCTCTCTCTCTCTCTCTCTCTCTCTCTCTCTCTTTCTCTCTGTAAACAAAGTCTAATAACAAACAAGGGTGTTTTTTCATAGTCTGCCCATGAAGGCGTAGCCGCCAATCTAACAGCAGCAGCAGCAGCAGCAGTAGGACAACAAATTAGGCACCAATAATAAAAATCACCCCTCAGCAATCCTAATCAGTGTCTACTCATGCCTTATCTGCAACTAATCACTACATGCAAATAGATGAGTGCTAAACAGACCTGTGTGTGCGTGCGTGCGTGTGTATGTGCGTGCGTGTGCGTGTGCGTGCGTGCGTGCGTGCTAGAGAGAGAGAGAGAGAGAGAGAGAGAGAGAGAGAGAGAGAGAGAGAGAGAGAGAGAGAGAGAGAGATGTAAGTGTCTGAGTGAGTGAGGGAGAGATTGGGGCTGAGAGGGGGTGTCTGTCTCCCTATCTCTTTCTTTCTTTTTCTCTTCCTCTTCCTCTTTCTCTTTGTGTGTGTGTGTGTGTGTGTGTGTGTGTGTGTGTGTGTGTGTGTGTGTGTGTGTGTGTGTGTGTGTGTGTGTGTGTGTGTGTGTGTGTGTGTGTGTCTCTGTGTCTGTGTGTGTCTGTGTGTGTGCTTGCGTGTGTGTGTGTGCATCAGAAAGAGAGAGAGAGGGAGAAAGAGAAAGAGAAAGAGAAAGAGAAAGAGAGGGAGAAAGAGAGTATGTGTGTATGTGCGAGAGCGATACGTAGAAGGGAGGGAGAAGAAGAAGAAAAAGAAGAAGAAGAAGAAGAAGAAGAAGAAGAAGAAGATGATGATGATGATGATGATGATGATGCGCCTTGATACAGATTGGGTGTATATAGGCTACATGTAAGTGATGGGAAACCCATCTAGTCGTGTCCTGTACATGAACTGGAGAAAAGCCGCTGAAAAGAGGCCTATCTGGTTCTGGCTTCTGAATTTAATATCACAGCTTTCCCATTTCCCTGCTTGCTTTTATGGTAGAATGTTTCTGCAGAGCTGAAACCTTATTCATGGAGATAAAATGAAAACTATCACTCACTGCTTTTTTGTCCCTTTTGGTCTTTTACGTAATGGAAGGCTTATATACACATTCCCCGTGGAAATCCTTAACATAAAAAAATAAGCGCTTTTGTATAAAATGTGAAAAAGACACACATACAGTAGGCAACGAGTGAATATGTACCCGAAGTCCCATAATTAATTTTTTTCCACTTCTTAGTCCCGGAAATAGCTTTTAATCCTGTTATGATTTCACACATAAAAATAATATGCTGCTGTACAAAAAGAAGCCGTATAGGGCCACTGCACTTTCAGCGAGCGTTAAATTAATATCCTGTCTACACCAGGCAGGCATCACCTCAGGTAGCAGGGAAACGTTAAGTACTGCAGACATTTCTGGCTTCTCCGTCTCGTATTCTCCTCCACTGTAGAAGAGTCATCATAGCTAATGGGTACTAATGCTAAATTCACACCACAAAGTTTGATTATTTGGTCTGTAATAATAAGCATTAAAATCTACTGTGCCGCATAAGGGGTCTTACACACCAAGGCGGTAAAGCGTCGCGGAACGGACGCGTTTTTTACCGGCGTCGGTGAAAATACATTGAAACCTATCTGTCCTTACACACCAACCGGCGGTAGTCGGGCGTCAGCGGCGCGGGAGCCGGCTCCGCGCCGCGCTGCATTTGGAAAATAGAACTCCAGCGTATTTTTCACGCCGGCAACCGGCGGTGTCTCATTCAAATGAATGGCAAAGTAGCACGCTAGCTTTAGCTGTGGGGAGGGTTTTGAACAGGACTGGCCGCGCACGCCGACGCTGTCAGTGTGCAAGGCAGAGAAAAGCACGCCGGCCAAAACTAAGCAGAAAGACCGCGTCCGTCCTGCGACCGTTCCGTTCCGCCTTGGTATGTTTTGGCACTAACTGTGGTGTGATCAGCCTTCAAATCAGCAAGCGAACTAAATTAAGACCAACTCTCATGGATATTTATACCAAGTAGTCATAGTGCATGATGGATATTTTGTTTGTCCAGGATCAAGCAAACCCAGATCATCTCTTTTTGAAAGTATTTTTTTCACCTTATTTAGTGATTTTGTGCACACTTAAGTGTTGACTGATGCCTTAATTATGCTGATTCAAGTTTTGCATTGCCTACATGGCAGTGGTTCACAAACTTTTTGTGCTCTGTACCACCTGAGAAAATATCAAACTCTCTGAGTACCACCTTGACAACCAACATTAAATAGCGCAGCAAAAGCCTCCCCTATTCGCTTTTTGCCAGTGATCACAGGAGAGATTCATAATGTCCATGTATTCCTAATATGGTGGCTGTGATTTCTAACTGGTAACAGCCACCGAGGACCACATGAAATATGTACTACAGTATCAAAACTGCAATAGGCTATGGACATACTGTACTATGACATTAGTAAAGCACCATGCTGGATAATGATAACATTTTCCTATACACCAGAGTGGAGTTTAACCTCCATCCAACAGTTCTCACACTTCCTCTCTCATACACACACAGCAAAAACAGTGGTTATGATCAGATGCTGTTCTGACTGACATTGCCTTTCATTCACAAGCATAGTCCGACGATTTCTAATTGAATAGTATGCAGTCAGAAATAGCAAAATTATCTTGCTTTCCTCAAAAAATTGAACTAGCAGCAGACTAATCACACGTTTACAAAGAAGTGACATTTGGCTTCCACAGTAGGCCTAGTATAGTTCATACCTGTTGCTGTATGCCATGTTTAGGTCATGCCAACTCCTCCCACTTCTAGTCTCTTTCTATTTCTGTACAAAACGGACACCCCCATCCTCTATGTAACAGTCTGTAACTTCAGAAGCATACCACTTCACTTAAAATGTTTTTTTTTAGATGCAAGGCCGCCAAAATGTGCGCAATTGGTGTGGAATGACCCTTAAATATTACTAAATGTGGGACCAAAGACAGATTATGGACAGTAAGTGTGTGTATGCGTGTGTGTGAGTGCATGTGTGTGTGTGTGTGTGTGTGTGTGTGTGTGTGTGTGTGTGTGTGTGTGTGTGTGTTTGTGTGTGTGTGCATGTGTGTGTGCGTGCCTGCGTGTGCGCGCGTGTGTTTCTGTGTAGTCATGATTATTGCATGAGTGTGAAGGTTAAAGTGTGGCAATATATGTAGTTTAAAATGGTGTCCACATTCCGTGTTTGGCTTTGCTGCCGCTTCAATACACAAGACAATTTTCTCTATCTCAGGAACAATAAAAGCTTATCTCATCATATCTCAAACAAAGGAAGTACCTGAATGGTTGAGGAGAGTTCCAGAGCTCTTTGGTCTCTGTTTTCTCTCTGTAAGCATCTACTCTGTTTCACTGGGAGCAGTGAGAATGTGAAAGCAGCTTTGCTTAAGCATTGAAAAAAACTCAGTCTCTGCAGCTTTACCGGCTGTTTTATCTATCCCTGACAATGCAACCACTGGTGGTGTATTGCACACATGTACACACACGCGGCACAAATACACTTTCACTTACAACTACCCCAATATTAAAGTAATCATTTATCAAGAACAAAAGGCCTTACCAAACATTTGTGTCTCAAGTTTTCATTTGAAATTTTCTTTGGGATTTGTTTGTTTCATTTCAACTTAAATGCATATGGTGTAGTGCTGTGGTCTCCAATTACGTTTCCCAAAGGGCCAAATTATGAGGCGCAAATGAGGCCAAACAAATCACCCGACCATATGGCCACAGATAGCCTTCATACATTTTTTAATTTGTTCCAACCTCATAGTGGGCCAAAAGCTTGCCATGCCTGGGCCGGATATGGCACATGGGCCACCAGGAGACCCTTGGTGTAGTGCCTCTCACACTAAATAGTCGCCCAAGGCACTTTGCAAAGCAGACAGGGCTCCATAATAAAAATGGACACGGCCACAAAACCACATAAAGCAAATGCATGTGTAACTCACCCACTTCCACATTGAATTATTTGGTATAATAAAATACAATGGTGGGAGCAATGTCAAAATGATGCTTAACAAACCAATTGGTATTGCACTAGCACTTTTGACTCCACAAAGTTGATACATGCTTTCTTTTTACTGCCATTTTAGTACTTTGTAGTATTTTATACCTAAATTCCACTACTAGCAACGTTTTTGACAGCAGACAACCGTTACAATAACACAATTCAAAGACCAAAAATTCATCTTCGCATCTGCAGGAATATGAAGTCTATGTACTGACCTGGCTATTTCCCTCTAAACTTTTCCCTATCCTTCAGTCCTCAAACCTAATATATTTGTCAGTTAAGTCCTTTAGTCACATTTGAAAGTGACTGAAGCATACATGTTATTGTGCTCTGTGATGATGGTGCAACAATTCCAGAAAGTTGGATGTCAAACTTCATATATGCATAAACAATTATCTTGACAAATTAATACATTTCTTTTTCAAAGTTGATGAGTTTTGCTCTTTTTGAGAGCAGCCATCTTTTTTTATTCTGCTTCCAATTAATTTTCTCATTGC
>NC_085858.1:16013228-16015728 GCF_034702125.1 Engraulis encrasicolus
AATTTACACATCTGACAGCCCTTCTGCTGGCTCGAATGTGTGTTATGTGTTGATGTTTTGTCATATCTGTCACTCACTACCACAGTAATCAACATCATGTTACAATTCCACGTACTATTACTGAGAGATATGCACATGCCCACTCGCGCGCGCACACACACACACACACACACACACACACACACACACACACACACACACACACACACACACACACACACACACACACACACACACACACACACACACACACACACACACACACACACACACACACACACAAAGAGCCTGACATAAATGGCCAGTTGATGACATAATGCTAGGCCCATAATGATGGAATTGTAAAGCTAATGCTTGCAATAATTGACCCACCCAACAGCACAAGCACACATGCTAATGAGGAAGGAAATGCTGCAGAAAGCCAATTAACCACAGCTTTGGCTTCAGCATGATGTTTAAAAAAGATACATTACGTATCGCTTGTAGTTTTCCACTTGTGATTGCAGAGAGAAAAAGAGCATGAACTTTCCCTATGAAAAAATAAACTATTAAAGCTTGAAATCAAGTAGGCTATGCTTCAAAATGCACAATTTTAAAGACCATGCAAAAAGTCAAACATTTTACTAGAATTCAGCCACGTATACTACACAGTATGCTAAGGAAAGATGTTTGAAATATGCAACATACTTCACTTGCTGAGCTTCTACATTACAAAGCAGAATTACACCAACATGTACAAGACCAAGAATTGATGCATGCTATGTATTAGCAATAGTGATCCTGATAGTTTTTAATACTGTTTTCATTAAAGCAAAGACAGCTCCCGCACACTGTTCACATTTGCATGGTTTAATCTATTACTGTTTTCATACCTTTTATATAGTAACTAACAATAATCCAATACTAAACAAAGATTGCGTAGGCCTACATATTTGTTCTTTGAGCACTCAAACTTTGGCTTAGAAAAGGCTGGAACAATATTCCACAGTTTATACCCTGTGGCGTTTCCCGCATCAATGATGTTACAGATATCCTGGTTCTTCTGTTCACAAAAACAGTGTATCTAAGGACAAATAAAGGCAAGGCAATTAGTTTGTTTAGTTTCCGCCATAGCTTTTTTATACATAAAGCAAAGTTTGTGTGTGTTTACATAAAAGAGGGAGTGAGAAGGAACAGTTATTTAATTATTTCACTGTCCTATTCAAATACTGAAGCAAGTTATGCTAATAAGAAAAAAATGTTTGGGACCTTATTATAAATCTTCAAAAGCCAACTTAAAGTCTGCAAAAAGAGCAGAGACAAAAACAGTACATTTTTTGATAACCTCGTTCTGCAGTTACGGTTCCGAAAAGCAAAAAAAAAAGATATTCTAAATTAGTGTACACATGATAAGCTACAGTGAGACACAATAATTAAGTCGTGAATGCATTTCGGGGTAATTTTAATTATGTATTTTTTTCTGCAATCACCAGGGACTGCGCGCATGTTGTCTGCAAGAACAAGTGAAACATAATTGAGGTGGTAGACAAAAGACAGATGCTTGTTTGTTTCCTCATACAAGTCGTGGGTACAATAACAATGACTGTGGTACGTCTGATCCTCTAGATTTGAATGATAACACAAATGATGGGGGTGTTAAACACGTCAATGATAACAACTGACACATATTTTGATAAAAATTGTACAAAATGACATAATGATGATAACTCTGTGATACTGGGGGGCAGTTGCTGACCCACTTTATAGCAAATGATAACACAAATAGAACAACAGTAATAAAACTGACACATTATGCTGAACAAAAATCTGATAATAAATCGTCAGTTTCCATCCATCCACCCACCAACCCAAGGGGCAGCGCTATAGGGGGTGCTAGCAGGGATCTTGGCCCTGGGCACAGGGCTCTTCTTTATTGGTGGTGAGTAGAGCATGACACGGGAGTGGATTTTTACTCCCGTCCCATCCCGGTCCCAGAAAAAAAATCCCATCCCGTCCCGTCCCGGAGTGGAGTAAAAGAAACAAATCCCATCCCGTCCCGTCCTGAAAAGAATGTCTCCCAATCCTGCCCACTCCCACTCAAAATCAATCCCACTCCCGTTTCATAGGCTTTTTTAATGAAAAAATAAGCAAGCATTCCCGCTCTCATTCATTTTTATTCCCGCTCCTGCCCGCTCCCATTCATCTTTATTTCTTAACTTCTTAACCTTGGCAGGCTGTATGGGGGGCCCTATCAGGTTTTTTGTTTTTTTTACCTGGGCCCCTGTGTGCAATCGTTCTACCACCAAAGCAAAGAAGGGAGCCACTAAAGAGAGATAAGGGAGGGGGAGTTAGGAGACTTTAGGGAGAAAAGAGCTTCACATAGTGCCAGAAAAAAGGACTGTGATATGGTTGGAAGGCAGCCCAAATTTGTTGTCTTTCTGGAGACCCACAATTTCTAGCAACTTCACTACACCCAACCATCCGATTCACGCTGCCTCATTACTGACAAACCTCATTCACA
>NC_085858.1:16018228-16065728 GCF_034702125.1 Engraulis encrasicolus
GGACTATTTAAAAAACTGAGATCTGGAAGGCGACTGTGCTGTCAAAGAGCTAGAACTGAGAGACTGAGAAAGAGCTTTTTTCCTCATGCCATTTGCTTACTGAATTCCTCCTAATTACTTTGATTGAACACACACACACACACACACACACACACACACACCTTTTTACTTTTTATTTTTGTTTTTATTTTATTTCTTCTTCACCCTTCTTCTGCACACTTGTTTTGCAACGGCCACGCATTTCATTACAAGTGACACGAAAGTGTCTCTATGTACATGACAAATAAATATCCTTGTATCCTTGTATCCTTGTATCCTTGTCTGCTACGCGGCTGACCTGGGTTACATTCCGGCCTGGGTCCTTTGCCGACCCTTCCCTGTCCCTCTCTCCCAACACTCTTCCTGTGGGATGTAGTCGAGACCGCTTAGTCCGAGACCAAGACATTACCAAGACCGGAGGGTACCAAAACTGAGACCAAGACCAAGACAGACCCTCAAAGATCTGAAACTCCTATGCACAGCAAGGTTCCAGGTGCTGGTGAAGTGCAGTCATCAGTAATCCATAGTTAAAGTTCCCATGGCATGAAATTTACATGGTCCTTTGGTGCTTTGTATGGGTTTGCGGGGGTGTCAGGATGCTATATCCGCAATTTTTATCAAAATAATGCTGAAATGCGCCATTTAGGCCTCTTTGGTGAAAAGTCTCCTCTCCCAGTGCGTCGATCTGGTAATGATATGCAACAGGAGGGGGAGGGGGGCAGGAGGGGGAGGGGGGCAGGAGGGGGAGTGTCGTTGATGAGCAGGGGCGGAGCCGCGGGCTAAAGCTGTGTTGTGGTGGTGGTACGGCAGGTTAGCTGTTACCTAGAGTTAGCAATTTGCCCTAGTTAGCAATGGCATGTCCAGCACCTGATGGAACTTACTCTCGCTTGTTTTGACCCAAAGATGAAACATACTATTGCCTACCTGCTCATGGGCTTCAGCGCAGGATGCCTCAGAAGGGTGAGTTTGAAATGTTATGTCTGCAATTTCAATTTGTTGAATGGGTAGTTCTGAGCACTGTTGCTTGCTAGTGAGTTTGTAATTACAGCAGCAATCATTCACCACGCAATGACCTGGCAAGTCACCATCATAAATTATAATATTATTTTTTTTAACTTATGAGCAAACAACCCCATTTGATGCGTGTGTGATGCACGTTACTGGCATCGCAACTGTCTCTAAACCCAGCAACGTTCTCAGTGTGGATGGTTAGCATGCAATTGCAAGTCCTTCGGAAGGACTCCTTCCCCTTTGTAATGTTATGATGCAACACAAATGTGGTAACAATGTTATAAATGAACGAGGGGGTAGTTGTCAGGTTATAGTAGACTTTTTACACCTTTGTTTACAACATTGTTCTGTTTCACCACTGCAATGCTTATCATGCATCACAAATCTGTTTGAGGAGGGTGGTGTATTACATGACAAAAGGGTACTCTATACTAGTTATGATGTATGCACTTCCTCACCATCGGCTGATCATAAAATGTGTCTACATACAACTTGGCTGCATTTGAACAGCACCCTGTGCACTGTCTGTGCTGGAGAATAGCCAGCTTTCCTTTGTCCAATAGCCTACATGGCATTCTAAAAATGCATCCATTATGTCTTGTATTCCAGTGATCCCCAACCTTTTTTGCCCTGTGTACCCCCTAATTAATTTAGTCATATCATGAGTACCCCCTCCTTCATGCTCTATATCAGGGGTGGGCAACTCTCATGAAGGAGGGCCACATTTTTTTCATTGTGAACATTGGAGGGCCAGATGACTGCGGATCTGACTGCAGCTTGCAGATTCAAGGTGCAGTTGGTTGCTCAGTGGCCGCCGAAAAAGTTTGGAAGCAATGAGTGTTCTCTGTCAGCCAACAGTGTAATTTTAACAGATTGTTCATTATAATTTATAAGTATGGCTTATCTATGGGCCGCACTTAGTAAGGAGGCGGGCCGCATGTGGCCCCTGGTCCTCCAGTTGCCCATCCCTGCTCTATATGATCCTCTATACCAATGTGAGTGCACTCCATACATTTGTTAGTATCACATTTTCCACGTACCCCTGGTTGGGAAACACTGTTGTATACAATGGTGAAATAGTCCATGCTCTGTTGACATCATATTTATCCATAGTTGCCAGTTAAGTTTCCATTGTGAAAATTGCATCATCTCATGTTTACCTGAGAGTAACCTGGCTATCAGTGTCAGAAAACTGCTTTTTTTGTAATAAGGTTAGATGCTAGTGTGGAAACTGAGACAATGCCCACAGAAAGAGATAACATTATGCTGCCTAGCTCAGGTCGCATTACTTTCATTTGACACCATCTGTGCATATAAGAGCAAACTTGCGCCATGTCTTATCTTTATCAGATCACTATAACTTGGAGAGAAGGCAGGAGAGCCACAACGCATGCTGGAACTTTTTGTACAGAGTTCAAGATCACCATAAGCGGCCAATTCAATTATGCAGACAGTGTGAAGACAGTGTGCAAATTTTATTTACAACAGCATCAAGAATGTTAAATAGGAACATGTGAATATTTTATGGAAGGCAAATATTGTACTGAAAGAAGAACAGCAATAACAGTCTCTGTAACCATCTTTTCTATTTTTCCAGCCGTTTCAGGCATTTGTCCATCAGTGATTCGAGTGTCGTCTTGCATATCCATGCCGAGTTCCCCGATGAAGACGCTGGAACCTCGATACAAGGCTGGCGGTGACCTCCTCTGGCTGGCTCGTCTGAACTGTGCTGACTTGTCTTCTAGGGCACCAACATTGCATCAGTCACAGGGTTTCCGAAGACCTTTCCACACAAAGCCTACAGGACAAGCAAAATATTGTTCAGAATGCTATGTCATTTTGGAATTATTGAAGTAACACTATTAAAATGTTATGTCAGAATTAGTTTAACTGAATTCTTTTCAAATCTTACCAAAGGTTGGATTAGCTTTTGATGTTTGCCGGTGGTTGGTGTGCATTTTCATTCTAGAGGACAGCCATCTGTAAGAAGCGTCTGCAAGTACAAAAGACAATGTGTGAACAGAGTGTCCCTCTTATTTTTCAGTTGGTCAAGATGGTGAGGGTTAGCCAGTTTCAAAGACAAACCTCATTATTGTCATTGGAAAGGATATGAAGGGTTCCTTCCTAAAACACTGCAAGAGCCATTTCATACTAATGCCATGAATTGTATTGTATAGTTATAATAATTACATCAAGTCAAGTATCACCTGAAACCGTGTGTGTGTGTGTGTGTGTGTGTGTGTGTGTGACATTGCCTTGTAAAGCAAATATAGACATCTCAACAGAAGAGTGTTTTCAGGGGGCATAGTCAAGGTATCCACTCCATTATCCAAACTCATGTCTTCTACTTGGGCTTGTGGCCCAACAACCTACCTAGCATCCATGGAGAAAATAAGTTTCCCTGCTATGCACAACAACTAATCAGAAAATGACATTTGAATTGATATTTTGTGAGTTGTTTAATTGCCCATCTATCAGCATACCACATCATATTTTACAAGGTCACAAGCACAAAGGAGGATGGGAGTTTGGATAGTGGAAAGGAAACAAGGTAGGCCTACACGTTTTGCCATTTAGTGTAATCCTGCTATAAAAAAGAAAAACAAAAAATCAGGCGCTAGAACAACAAGATCCATCTTCTCACCTACACAGCATATAAGGAAAGACAACATTCTTTGCAGCAACTTGTTCCAGTTAGACAGATGCTGAGGCACTCAAGGTTGCATTTTTTTTACTTTTTTATTTGGCTACAATGCTTACGCGTTTCGGCCCTTATGGCCTTCAGGGCGTATAAATTGCAACCTTTAGTGCCTCTGCATCTATCTACCTGGACCAAGTTTGAGAGCCCCTACACTGATGAGCACCAAGGAAAAAGGTGAAGATCCAGAGCACTCAAATTACAGATACCTGCTTGTATGTGATTCTTTGGAGCAAATTGGATGATGACTGAATGGGAAGACTCCAACGTAGTGGTGATGGAGTTTTGCTTCATCATGTTGCCTTCTTCTACTCATCATGACCGTCTGTAACAGGAACTTCTGAAGATGAGAATTGCGGCCATTAGGAAAAAATACAGAATATAACTTTCCATGATCCACAATAAGCCTCTCAAATTCTATACAAGAAAATTGTCTGAGTCAGAACAGAGACATAAATGTCAAGGAAACATAAACCCAATATTCGACTGCATCTGGCTTTCCAAGCTATTCACGGATAGGAATGAAAAAATGACAGACAGTGGGAGCAGGTTGCATAGCTACTCACACGTAACTCCACAGCTGCCTGCACTGGAGCAAGGTAAGCTAGACAAGTGATCCGACTGCTGTATTCTGTGTACCTACCAGAGGTTACGCCAAATTTGTTATATGATGAAAACAAAAACGCAATCAAATGCCGTCACAACCACTAAATAGCAGCCTGTATCAACTGCTTGAAGTCTGTGTTGGATGTGTCAGCTGAGTTCGTGCAGCCACGCACACTGAGTAATTGCCGTAATAGAACCCATTGAAGCCTACGTTTCAATGCAGTGGCCAGTCGCTCTACACTAGGTATAGTTAGGTGACCAAATCGAATCAAAGGCTTGCCTGGTCAATGTTATGAGTTTGGTGTGTAGTCACAACTGGGCTTTCCAAACATACGGTTAGTTCTAACACCTGTTAGCTCAAGTTATAACATCCCTAGGTGAAACTACGAACACCCAGTCTCCATGAAAATGAACGGTGGCAGATGGACACTCCCAACGGAGATCACTCCGGGACGTGTAGCCCCAGGTGGTTTTATCACTCCCAGACGTTCGATCCCACCCGATTATATTTCACGTATTATCACTGCCACATACAAGCAATTTAGGATTAGGTTTAGAGTTAGGGTTAGGTGTAGGGTTAAGTTTAGGGTTATAAACAAAAAAAACTAACATCAAAAAGATAACTAGCTCCGTTATATGGCGGTGGGCTCGATAGTCTGGCTAGTGGGAGCGTGCCGACCGGGGAGCGATTGGGGTTGGGAGCGACAGTCTGGGAATCGAAATGAATATGTACCGCACCACCACAGCCAACAAAAAGGGTTTCCTAATAAATCGTGTTTTCACCAACAACGTTTAAAATGCCCTGTTTTCAACCACAGGACCCTCCTTGGTCAACCAACGAAATGTTGAGCAATTTGGTCTTGTTAAATTGGCGTGTAATAGAATAATTGTCAACATCACATTCCTTGTTAGCTAGCTAGCTGGATGCCTGTGTTATTTGACTGCAGGTGGGCTAACATAGCCGCTCGCCCGGTCGTCAAGGTTTCATTTCCATCGAAACCATTTAGTAAATTGTGCTCATGCTTGATGTAAGTTCAAAAGACCATGGTTATAGTTTACAGTCGATTTCCCAAGAAAACCTAAGACAGAGTATGGCTATTGCTTTCTTGGCTAATGTATGGTTTTTCCCCACTTCACAGCTAATACTGCAGGCTAGTTAGCCATGACACTGTAATACAGACTGGAAGCTTTTCATGACTTACTTGTTCAGGAGGCTTGGTGGTATTGATCCAGACTTCAGCGTCAGGTGTTAGCCATAACTTGCTCTGTATTGTCCCAGATTGTGAAAGCATTTGTCCGGAAAATGTTCCCTCAGACATTGAACCAGTACCATTGACAGTAAATAGAGTACATATGTGGTGTTCTGCTGGTATTTATAGAGTTTTCAAATGAATGGGCGGGCTAGTGGGTGGAGAGAGGGCGTGGACGAGTTGAGAGCGAACGAGGGCATGACGTCATCTCGGGCACACACGAGCTTTGCGTCAATTGGATGCTGTGTCAGAGTTTGTTTACAAACTGGGAGGAACCTCCAGCACAGCTCTGTGTACACAGTAACACATTGCAAACCACTGGGATGGCTTCAGGAGGTCAGAGTAACTCATTTTAAGGCCCCAAAACATCATAAGGTCAAAATTTCATGCCATGGGCACTTTAAGAAGAAGGATCACCGCACACTGGTGGACTTAGTTTCTAGGTGAACAACGCGTTTCGCATTGCGCTTCGTCAGGTTCACCAAGACAGACCCATCATGACCAAGACCAAATCGAGACCAAGTTAAATTAGGTTTAACTCCATGGCCTGAAATAAACATGCTTTGATATACACCATCGAACATAGTATTTCTAACATTGTGTCATGGTAAGGTTTTGTGATGAGCCTTTTTTTTGAGAAATGACAGGATAGACAGGAAATGATTGGGGAGTAGGGATGGGCATACGGTGAAAATTTCTTTGTCGATCGTCGGGAAAATTAATTATTAATAATCGGTTAACCATTAACATTGTTATATTACAAAACAACACACATTTAGGCCCACCATGCCCTATACTCTTGTATAACAAAAATACATCAGAAACATCATGTTTTTCTTAGAGGATTTGTTTTTATTAACAACACAAGTGTCAAGTGATTAACAAGAAAAGTTAAACCTGAATTGCTGCGCAATGCGCTAACGAGGGAGGCTTCAAGTTGCGAGCCAACAACGAAGGTACATAACGGTGCAGACATCGAGGCGAGGATAGGTTGAGAAGAATCACTGCCGTCTTTTACAAGGCTTGGATGCGTGGTGTTCAAGTGATACATCATTGTCGTTGTCGATTAACTGTATTTGTAATTCACATTGCAGTAATTACAGTACACTTTGTCATTTTCTAACCGAAAACGGTCCCACGCCACACTTCGCAGAGACCTCTTCATGGTTAGGCAAAGCCCGCTCTATGGAAGCTTGCATGTAACAAACAAGTCAAGCCAGGGTACGGTGATGGTGAGATATTGCCCCCTGCTGCCCAAATTGTGTAGGTGTAACAGCGAAATGCATTGCATTGAGGACGTGCACTAATGACCTACAGTTTTTTTGTTTTTTTTGTTTAATGGTTCGTCGGCGAAAATTAATTTCTTCGACTAAATGTTTAATGATCAATCATCGGTTAATCGGTTAATTATGCCCATCCCTATTGGGGAGAGACAGTCTTAGAAGAATGGTAAATGACTAAGGCTGGAATCCAACCTAGGTGGCCGGCTTAGTGGCCCAGAGCCCTACCGTTAGACCATGGTAGGGGCCAGATATCGTTTTTTTTAATTTACCGTGTACCTACTGAAAGCCTACTAAGGTATTCCAACGCTGTAGATTGTGTGTTCCTCATTTTCCCCTATTACATCATTGGCTAATTTGTTTATGTGGGCGGATGGAAAGTGTAGGGATAAATTACCCACGCCAGGCCCCCATGAGCTGTTGCATATTTATGGTATGGGTGCTCTTCACACTGCACTGCACTACACCCTGAGCTCTTCACTTCACTTCAGCTATGGAGATGGATGAAGTGGTGTGTGGAGTACACATAGACAGGCAGCCAAACATCCTCCTGTACCATCTGCCTGGTGATCCTGCCTGACATGTCTGGAGTCTGGAGTGTGTGTGTGTGTGTGTGTGTGTGTGTGTGTGTGTGTGTGTGTGTGTGTGTGTGTGTGTGTGTGTGTGTGTGTGTGTGTGTGTGTGTGTGTGTGTGTTTGAGTTAGAAATGGAGCATATCACGCAGCAATGTGCACAAACGTGCTACTCCTCACTACTGTACTTATTCTGAGTGTACACGCAACATGTTTTACCCTCACAACACATTAACAAGTATGATTGAGCAAGAAGTTGAGAGACCGACACACATATGGACTCTCACCCACTCACCCACCTACAGTACACGCACACGCACCCACCCCAACACACGCACGCGCACACCCACACTCACACGCACACACACAGCCCTCTGGCTCATCCATATGGTCAGGTGGGCCCGTGAATGAATAACAGACTCATCCCCTTAACATAACACAGTATTTCCAATACTCACACTCAGGATATAGGCTACGGCATGCTACATTCCCTTCACATTAAAGAAATATTCTTTTTTTGGCTCTGCCGTGACTCAAACGGTAGGGCACTGCACTGTCACGCCTCTCTCCGACCCATTTCCTGTCCTACTCTTCACTATCCTGTCCAATAAAGTTGAAAACCCCCCCAAAATATAAGCTAGACGCAGAGCACTTTAGTTACGAACTTTCTGTTTCCAGTCCTTTGAACTGTGTCTACTTTTTAATTAGTCTGCACATAGTCTACATACTTCAGTATAACACACTTAAAAAACATTTTCAAAAACTTGTATTGCCATAAAAAGACAGGATGTATCTTACATCAAACAACAGTAAGAGACTAGCTTCTTTGCTTTGTGTCTGTGTAAAGTGACAGTGAAATCTGTCAAATTATTGTGGAACTTGTCTGCCTCTACGCATTCTTAACATACTGTACATCGACTCCTCATCAGTCCATTAAAATTGGTCAAGATCATCAACACCACCTTCAAACATGCCGTTCTTGTGTTTATTTTGACCTTCCCTGCTTGTATTGCATGGCATTTATTTGCCTCTTCATGGAACTAACTTGGGTTTTGTGTTGGGCAAAGAATAAGTACACCCTTATGTACTATGTAGGGCTGTGGCACACTGTACTAATTAGAGATGCACCGGATCCTGATTTTTAGGATCCTGCCGGATACCAGATCCACTGCTTAAGATCCTGCCGGATCCGGAACCGGATACCGGATCCTACAAAAGGGTTGAAACATATAGTCTACTCGCACATGTGGGCCCTTTATATTACGTTGGCTCAACTATTTTTTAGACTCATTGGCTTATTGCCACACTGCCTGCAACGGCCGCTTCAAAAGGGCTGTGAAAGACTGACTGAAAAGCCTAGGCTGGAGATGCACCAGACCCTGATTTTTAGGTAACATTCCGGATACCGGATCCACTGCTTAAGATTCTGCCGGATCCGGATCCTGTGAAAAACCCTATTATCCTGCCGGATCCGGAACCGGAACTGGATCCGGTGCATCTCTAGTACTAATCTACATGTTCCATAATAGAAACGCTTGCAAACGCTTGGGGACCCAGTTTTTAGTCCGGCCTTGGTAACACCCCAACCCTCACCCAACTTTTGTCCCCCACACATTTTGTCAGTCCCACTCCCACTATCATAGCAATGGCAAAAGCCCCACATTATACCTTACTTCATAAAGAATGAGTCACCAGCATCCAGCACTTTTTCATTTAATTGTGGTAGAGCTGTGGTGCTAAACTAATGAGAATTGCAATGTCCCCCCAAGCTGTTAATATCCACCACAACACAAAAGTATGGGGTGTTCCTTTCTGTTTATTATCTAGCTTGGTGTCTTGTCTCTGCACATTCAACCCAGAAGCCATACAGCAGAGAGGTGTGATGCCATAATGCTGCAGTTTTATACAAATACCTCTGCCCTCTGTAGACGGGAACATAATGTATACGACAGTGTTTAAATCATAAGTGTCCCTAAGTAGGTTATGCTGTTTGAACAATAATCATCAGTTAATCCCGTAACATGCACTGAGGGCTTTTTTTCTCCGAAGAGGCAGCACTTGCCGCAGGCAAATGCCAATATGTTTTGTCATATGCAATAGGCTGATTAAATCCATTTTTGTGAGCCTGCATAGAAAGTGTGTACCATAGGAAATGTCCAGAGCTACGTTTACTGCTATGCCTCAGTGTTTAATGGTGTGTGTGTGTGTGTGTGTGTGCGTGCGTGCGTGCGTGTGTGTGTGCGTGTGTGTGTGTGTGTGTGTGTGTGTGTGTGTGTGTGTGTGTGTGTGTGTGTGTGTGTGTGTGTGTGTGTGTGTGTGTGTGTGTGTCAGAGCATGGCAACCCGACCGAAGCCCGACGGGCCGGGTCGGAACCCGACGGGCCGGGCCGGACTCGGACAAAAAAAATAGAATATCTGTCGGACTCGGGTCGGGTCGGGCTTGAACCAAACAGACATTGTGAAATTGTAAGCAATCAGAGGAAACGTTTCAGTTCATGCAAACGGCAGTTTTGTGATTAAAAAATAAGTAATTGAATATGCATAAATGAAAATGTTGGTAGGCTACTCGTGCGAGTGATTATTATTGGCTGTATGCACGCGCCAGTTACCAGTGGCAACATGGACGCTCACTCCCAGTCAGCCGAGCAGGAATGCCGAGTCAACTTGCTTTCTTAATAAGCGCCAAATACAGTTGTCAGTGAACGCGTGGTCTTTTGTTGTAGGCCTAGTGTAGGCCATGTTTTAGCATGCCTTCGGACGGTGCTGTCTTAAATGTTGAACATAAAATGACGAAGTTTGTCACTGCATTGCTCGCCAAGGATTACATTTCCAGCAAGGGGTAGCAAGGAGCATAATATGGATTAAAGAAGACGCACACGCTACGTGGAGGTGCCTAAGGTAGGGGCGAAGAGGTTTCCTGTTACTACTTTGTCCGCTGTGACATTTCATGTCCTTCACGTAGGTTCTTAATTCTTGTCACTTTTACTGTAGCCTACAGTTGTAACTATGCGCGTGCAACCTTTCCTGATTTTATATTGACCGCATGGACATCAGGGGAAATGACATTCTCTTGGAGGGCCGAACAGGCTACTGTTCTTCGGGGTGAACTTATAGCCCATCCTTCTTAACGACAAGGAGTGGCATCTTCACCGGCTCGCGGGGATTTATTTGCACTAACAGTAACGTAACAAATGCGTCCATAGCCGCGCTGACTGCATCCAAACCGTATTCGTTAGTTTTCGCCTTTCTTATCCTCTCACGCCCCTCCCATGCATTTGATCACAGCACCCAACATCTCTGGTCTAACCGAAAGAAACATAAGGTGCGCTGTCACATGTATGCGTGTGTTTATACTTACTATGCGTGCGTAACTAAATTAGGCTACAGCAAACCTCATCCTAGTTGCCTATCCTGGCTATTTATCACGTGCTATTTTGACTATGAAGGAGGCCACATAGAAAATATTGCTTGCGCACAGGTTCTGTTGTTATTACAGTGGTCTCGGGCTTCGGACGGGTTCGGACACAAACATTTTAATTAGTCTCGGGCTCGGGTCGGGGTTGATCACTTTTCTGTCGGCTGAGGGCCGGGCTCGGACAGAAAAAACCGGCCCGAGCCACGCTCTAGTGTGTGTGCCGATCACTGTCATTTTTGCTGTAAGTCTGCACAGAAAAGCGCATTGTAATGTAATGTCTACCATGGGAAATGTCTTCAGCTATTACGCCATGCCATGAGTGTTAAATGATGTGTCTGATTGATAATGGCTTTAAGAATTAGCCTAGTTTTGGAGTGCACTGTAAGGCCAGGTCGTTAATATAAGCAGACATCTTGGCTATCATTATTGAGCCATACCATGTATAGTGAGGAAATGGAGCAACTAATTTGCATGATCAACATTTTGCAAAAGATTGAGCTTAAGCATGTAATCAATTGGGCTTTACTCAACATGGTGTATTGATTAGAGTTTGGTGTAACCAACAAACTCTCCATGTGTATAGCATTTTCTACAACTAGTCTAAACAAAAAGACAAAAGAGGGTTCTGCCATGGCCTAATGGTAGGGCACTGGGTTACTACGCCGGCGATCCGGGTTGTATTCTGGACTGGGTCATTTGCCGATCCTGTCTCTTTCTCTCTCCACTCTTTTCCTGTCTCTCCTCCATTATCCTGTGAAAAAATAAAGGGCAGTCTTCCAGTCTTCCCCTTCTACTGATTTTAGTAACAGAGTTGTTGTTTTTTTTAAACTCAGTGCCAGCCTTCCCTTTCAACCATGGTTTTACTTTAGTAACCATGGTTTTACTGCAGTAACCATGGTTTCTCTAAGTACTCTGAATATCTGTATTACTATGGCTTATCTATGTTTTTCTTTTGGGTAACCATGAAAACCGTGGTTCCTGACTAACTATGGATCATGGTTATTCATGGTTAGTTTTCAGAGTAAAACCATGTGTAATGTTATAGTTAAACCAGTCAAACCAAACACAGAAGTGCCGAACCATGCTCAAAAAAATATGAAATCCTGGTTTACCATGGTCGATTTTCGTAAGGGTTAGTTGTGCCTTGAAATCTACACTGACTTGATCTGCTTCTCTCAAGATATGTTTGTGTCTGTAATACACACTTGAAGTAAAATGGAGGGAACTGTCTGTCCAATTACACAAAAGAGACACTCACATGCTTCTGTTAAATAAACACAAATAAAACATGAAAAGAAACAGAACTCTCTTAGTTTACTAGAGAACAGGCAGATATCGTGTGCACAACTAGGTAACACACACACACACACGCACACACACACACACACACACACACACACACACACACACAGACAGACAGACAGACAGACAGACAGACAGACAGACAGACAGACAGACAGACAGACAGACAGACAGACAGACAGACAGACAGACAGACACACACACACACACACAACATAAGCTTTCCCACATATGTGGATTGTAAGGTAGCTGATTATAATTATGCCATGGTACGGGGGCGGTGAAATTCTCTCAATTCTCTACTCTCTTTGTACATTATGTTTTATGCTAAGATGTCTCCAAATTGCTGGAAACATAAATGTTTGAAAAAGTTTGTTTCCGTGGCAATAAAACAGACCACTTTCTAGCATTTTATTTCAGAGGCGTGAATACACACCATGCACGCACACGCACACGCACACATACACACCCACACACACACACGCACACACACACACGCACACACACACACGCACACACAAACACACACACACACACCATGCACACACACACACACACACACACACCATGCACACACACACACACACACACACACGCACGCACGCACGCACGCACGCATGCGCACACACACACACACACACACACACACACACACACACACACACACACACACACACACACACACACACACACACACACACACACACACACAGTCAAGTTTTAAGACCACAGGCTACTGTATTTTCACTCCTATGGCATAACACACAAATACACTCACACATATCCAGTACAGAGAGGCAGTAAGACAGTGAGACACAGGCAGAGAGAGATAAAGAAAACTTGTTTCCACTAAGAAAAGCCAGCACTACACAATGCACAGATTATTTCAACTCGGTCTGACTCACAACCACAAACACTGAGCTAAAAGCCTGCGGACACACCTCTCCAGTGAAAGACCTCTCTGTGGGATATTCAATTACTTTTACATCTCCATGGGTGCTTACTAAATAAAAGCTTTTCATTTTCTTAAAAAAAATGTTCCCTGAATAGGTTTTGACGCTGTGCCAACAAGATTGTTTTGTGCCAACGGTGAATATAATTCACATTTTACCAGCAACTGACTCAAAAATAAAAATATGTGTTCATTATAGCTTGTTGAAAATGGATTTTCTGTCAACGTAAATAGCAGCTAGGTTTCAAAGTGATGTGAAATTGTATGGCGATGATTTGACTGCCAACATGAGCTGTATACCAGAGGTGTCAGGTCAGTAAAGGGAGTTAAAGTAATACAATCCCTGACATTAACTTGATCCATACAGTGCTGAATCATTGCATCATAAATACGCTCTCAAGACAGGTAGGTAAGACATTGTACTGTAGATCAGCACAGAATTTAGCTCATTGTGTTCCAAGGAAACAGTGGGACAGTTTTTGGTTCATTTGTACACACACACACACACACACACACACACAGACACAGACACACACACACACACACACACACACACACACACACACACACACACACACACACACACGTGTAAAAGTATAAAATAACTTTTCCCTCCACTTTATTCCTAACCAACGACGGAAAGGAGTGGGCATTTGAAACAGAAGCAGTGTTAACTTAACTTAAGACACATGAAAGGCAAATGGCATGATACAGATGAGGAGATGCAAATGAATGAATGTTATGACAATTTAATTATCAACTGCAAGGTAACATTACATTTAACTCAAGGCTACTGCGGGTTACATAGGATACAGTGAAATCAAATACAGTTTACCCAAGATAGATAGACAGAGAGAGAGAAAGAGAGAGGGAGAGAGGGAGAGAAAGACAGAGGTTGGAGCCCCATTCAGAGATGGAAAGAGACTCCCAGAGGAATTTCTGAGGTGAGCTTATATACGGCAACCCCCCACCCCAAAAGTGTCCTTTGTCTTGCAAGGGCCAGTGACACCCCACCCCAGTAGTTTGAGCCACCACATGGAATAGGGGGGGGGATGTCCCCTTAAGTCAACTTAACTGAGATAACAGCAAACAGTGACAGCAACAATATCAGTTCTGGGTCATCCAATAATCTCCATATTTACAGTTGACCCCTTGATACAATGAGATATGTCAAAATCACATTGAATCACAAAACAATGGATGACTGGAGATGATAATGTTGATGGCTGGTGGAACCTGGTACTGTTTCACACAGGGCACTGATGAATGTAAAATCACATCAGTTTTCTGTGTGGCGACATGTGACTAAAGGTTTTCTCTTAAGGGGTCCGTCACAGCAGGCATCCTTTATCAGGGAGGGGTGTCGAATTCTGGCAGTCTTCTTATCTTATCAGTCTTTTCAGAGTTTAGGCATTTGCATACAGAATGATTGACTGACTGACACGGCATATGGCTTGAAACAGCTGCATCAGAGGTTTTCATTGAAACAGTTAAAATACATTACACTTGTAATTTCATCCCAGCTAACCAGTCTTCTGGTCTGTTACAGAATATATTCACATATTTAGCATCACATTGGTGTTTACATTATTGTCAGAGAAGAAATGAACAGTAGTGTGTCCTATGAGTGTTATCTCACTTGTTGCTAACTGAGGCCATTTTCTTAATGCTTCTTTGCCTCAGGCCTTTTTTTTTTTTGCTCAGGGCAGGCTACAGGGCAGGGCTTCACATTTTCCCTAATTGTAGACTTTGACTGTACTTTGCAGCCTTGCTACTTACATAATGGCACCAGTTCATTTGCAACCTCAAATAGATAACTTTTAATTAGGACACATAATCAGGTAAACATTCTTCCACACAAGATTTGGTTGCAGGTAATAATACTAAAAGCAAGGCCTTTGCGGTTTCACACATAAACAGCTCTAGTCTTCAAACAGCTATCCGATGCACACAACTAACGAGCAAGCACAACATAAAGTCTACTGCTCTAGTAAGTCTATGCAAAGAAGGACAGCCTTTTAGACGAGCCTAAACGGTTCCAACCTGCAAACAGCCTGTCTATGGCTTTGTAAGCACACACAACAGCTAAGACATATTATATAACCTTTCAACTTTCACATGTGCAGTATGAATATAACAGGCATTGTGAATAATTTCTTGAAGGTGGCGAGGTAAACAGCCAAGGTGATAACTTTTAAAACGTGAAAATGCCCCGTGCGCAATTTACTAAAGCCACGCGGTGGGTGACACCGTAATGCATTACATGGCTATGAGAAGTCTATGCTCATTAGCAAGCAAACGTGTCTTTCTTACCAAACCGCTGCATTGTGACTCTGTCGGCATTTAATTGCGCTGGTCCGTGGGCATCTTACTTCGAAATAAACTCTTAAGATGGCGTGAACACATCTGGTCAAAACCTGTGTGAATACTGTACATGCTGGGAGAAATACACAAATTATCCATCATACGCATAGTGGAGCAACGGTCTGAAAATCATAGGCATATTGTTGTGAACATTTGTGGGTTTTTTCCTTTGTGGAGGTGGAGGGGGTCCTGCACGATATCTTTCAGAGGTCGGCGAGTCACACGAGCTGCTTTGATCATTATCAGTCTCGAGTGATGCGCGACGCTTGAGAAAGTATGGCGGAGGATGCCCGAATCCAAGTTGCCAACATTTTTGCGCTTCATGCCCTGCTTTGTTGCAGGATTTACAACATTTGCTGTGATCGCTTACTTTTCGCCTAGTGCGCTTCTTTTGGGGCCTTTGTTTGCTCGACCGTGCAAGGCATCGGAGAGCAGCCACACTGCGCTCTTCTATAGAGGCGTCGCTAACCACAGCTTTTGTCTCGGCATCACATGGCGCGCGGGCAGATGTGCAAGCGGCATCGGTGCACTCACGATTCATTTTCCCATTTAACAGTTCCATATTATTCACAACAGTTGCAAGGAAATCATTCAGCCGTTCAATTTTCTCAGTTTGTTCTTCAATCACTTTCTGCTGCTTCTCAAACAGTATATGCATAATGCCTTCAGAATATTTGCGTTGCTTTGCTTTCGTTTTACGCATGCCATAAAACAACCAGTAATGATATATATCTTCCTCCTTAGATTCTACCGTAATGCGTTTGGTAGCCAGTTTATCTAATGTATCAGCCAAATTGCATTTCACTGCGTTCAGAAGTTTACTTCTGCCCAAATGTTTGTCCATTCTGCATGGGAAGGATAGCTGAACTTTCTGAATTAAATGGTGAGATTTTATCACTTTGCCAATGTGCTTAAAATGAGTTAGATTCCTACTCACCAACCCTCAGATTTGTTCACACGTCCCGATGCAGAATTGTTTTTCGTTAATCTGACTCCAAATTTTTGCGCATCCAGATCACGTCGGGCGCACCACTGTAAAAGTATAAAATAACTTTTCCCTCCACTTTATTCCTAACCAACGACGGAAAGGAGTGGGCATTTGAAACAGAAGCAGTGTTAACTTAACTTAAGACACATGAAAGGCAAATGGCATGATACAGATGAGGAGATGCAAATGAATGAATGTTATGACAATTTAATTATCAACTGCAAGGTAACATTACATTTAACTCAAGGCTACTGCGGGTTACATAGGATACAGTGAAATCAAATACAGTTTACCCAAGATAGATAGACAGAGAGAGAGAAAGAGAGAGGGAGAGAGGGAGAGAAAGACAGAGGTTGGAGCCCCATTCAGAGATGGAAAGAGACTCCCAGAGGAATTTCTAAGGTGAGCTTATATACGGCAACCCCCCACCCCAAAGGTGTCCTTTGTCTTGCCAGGGCCAGTGACACCCCACCCCAGTAGTTTGAGCCACCACATGGAATAGGGGGGGGGATGTCCCCTTAAGTCAACTTAACTGAGATAACAGCAAACAGTGACAGCAACAATATCAGTTCTGGGTCATCCAATAATCTCCATATTTACAACACACACACACACACACACACACACACACACACACACACACACACACACACACACACACACACACACACACACACACACACTCACACACACACACACAAACATAAAACTTTGTTGACAACCTTTGCAACAGCAAAGGTGGTAGCACAGATGGGCGAGCACTGAAACCCTGTTTGAGTGCATCTGCGAGTCCCAAAATGGCTTCTGAAATCTTCCACACAAACAGACCCAGTTATAAACGCATCCCCTCAAAAAAATACCCCCCATGCTTGCAATCGAAAAGAGAAACTTACGCAAACTGGCCAGGATACAAACACACCACAGGCACAAAACTACAAAATTGTGCACACATATACAAATGCATACCTTCTGTAAACACACACACACACACACACACACACGCACACGCACGCACACACACACACACACACGCACGCACAC
Organism: Engraulis encrasicolus; assembly: GCF_034702125.1. Lineage (NCBI taxonomy): Eukaryota > Metazoa > Chordata > Actinopteri > Clupeiformes > Engraulidae > Engraulis > Engraulis encrasicolus. The sequence goes on from NC_085858.1 coordinate 16,035,746, forward strand.
GCACACGTACACACACACACACACACACAATGATGGTATCCACAGATGTGGTAGGACTATCTCTCTCTCTTATTGCCACACAAACACTTTGAAACAGCAGAGACCATTTTGGCAAGAGTTCCCCAGAGGCAGGGGTGGACTGGCAATCTGGCAAACCGGGCAAAATCCCGGTGGGCCGACGCCCCTAGAGGGCCGGTGATGTCGGTTTTTAAAAATAATTGTTATTAATGTTTTTTTTTTTTAATTGACCGGCGGCCCACAATTTCGTGCTGACGGCCCTCGGCCCTCCTCCAATGACATCAGCCCACACATAAAGGGGCGAGAGTGAGGGGGTGTCCCATTGGTGCATCTGAGTCGGACTTAACTATTCATTGCGGCCCCACCCCTACCATGCATTACGCGCGCAAATTTGAGACACAAGCGATGGAGAGACTAAAACTAAAAGGTGGAGTGGAAAAGCTTGCGGAAAAGGGATAAAAAAAAACTTGCAGCAGAGGCAAGATAATGTGTTCACGCATGTAGTGTTGTAGCAGCAGGAGAGGGACAACAACTTCTGCATGTTGGAAGTGAAGGAGCACGCTAGGAGACAGCAGGTGGAAGCGGTTATAGTAGCCTCTACGAGCCCTGACAGGTATGAGTCAAGTCTTTCAAACTTTAAGATACTCCATGCCTCTCTCCAATTCTCACTTCAGCATTAAACATTAATATTAAATAGGCCATTAATTCCCACCACTATAAGTGTGCTTGAGTGCTTTGAACCGGTCGCACGACTCACGGACATTTGAGAAGACAAACATTCCATACACCAAACCACTGACGTGAATAATATTAACAATATAGTAGCCACGGCAGTGTGCCAAATGTATAGCATTAAATGGAACACCAGTGGTGTTGTTCTAAAGCATTCCGTGTACCAAATGCGTTTCGAAGACTGTCAGACTCATGCCTACTCTCACTAAATATTCAGCGATCGTTTGCGTAATCACATTTACCACGCAGTGAAAATGTCCAAATGTCGTGTAACGGTTGTCGCGTCTCGCGTGTGGAAAAGGTTTGCCAAACGGATTTTTTTTTAATTCTTGGAGCACAATCAAACCATATTCTGTAGGTAAAGACCTAGCATCTCTCTCTCTATCTCTCTCAGCTGTTATTTTATCCAGGACAATTAGAAATGATAAATGATTGAAGAATTTCTTTTGAATAAGCTTTTGATTTATCTGTAGACTATTTTATGTAGCCTACCACTTTCAGCACTGCTCATTTTGAAACTTCAGTATGTTAATGCTTTCTTAACATATTCGACACACTAAAGCATTGTGGTGATAGGCAGTTCATGATTTTCTTTCATCATTTAAGCTATTAAAGTAGCTTCCTTATGCAATGAGAGATGCATTTTGATAACAGGAAATTAACCCCTCTTCTAATGCACCTGTTAGAAGAAACCCTCAATTTAACATTAATCTAGGTCAATTTATGAGTAGGCTATACACTCAGGATTGTACAGGTAGCTGTTAATACCTGCTGGGCATTGCTGCCTGTCGCACCTCCTCTGGTGCCCATGGGTCAGCAAGAGAAAATAAGACTTGTGACACAAACATCTTTCTTGTATAAATTACTAGACAAACAATACACTGAATACTATATTAATTTGAATATTTTGCAAGTGCTGCATACATTGTGATAAATAATCTATCTCCCTCTTCTCATCTAGTCAAACCAGGCCAGGATGAGGTTGAGTTAGAGAGAGAAGTAGAGTAGGCCTAGATTACTTTTGCTGTGAGTGTGGTCATCTATTGCATTTCTAAACCACTGCCCAAACTAAGATTCATTTTAAATAAATAGTTGATATTGTCAGCACACAATTCCTGGTGTTTTCTGGTAGCTGAAAGAGAGATTCATGCATGAATATTGCGCCTTTTCGCATAGGCCGCTTGGTCAATAAGTAATCGCATGTGCTCCGCTGATTATGAGGGGCCGGTCTGGGCCAAAAATGCCCGGGCCATTTTGTTCTCCCAGTCCAGGCCTGCCCAGAGGACACCACAGATGATAAATTACACATCTGCCATACAGACACACACACACACACACACGCACACACACACACACACGCACACACGCGCGCGCGCGCACACGCACGCACACACGCGCGCACGCACACACGCACAAACGCACACACACACGCGCGCGCGCGCGTGCGCGCGCACGCACACACGCTCACACAAACAGCAATGACCACACAGTTATACTTGGCAACAGCATCTCTCCGAGGGCGCGAAGAGAGATGCTCAACTTCACATCTGTGCTATTGACTCCAAAAGGGCCTCGTCTAGGGCTAAATTACAGCATAAATCTGGATGCCAGATTGACAGGAGGAGGAAATTAGAAAGCAATGGGAGCGATGGGACAGCAGAGAAGGAAACGAGACCCGGTAACTAGAAAGAGAACGAGAGAGGAGGGTCAGAGGAGAGAGGAGGAGGTAATGAGGCACAAGAGGGAGAGGAGAGGGGAAGAGAACTGAGAGCACCATCCCTCACTCTGACCACTTCTCTTTCACGCTCTCTCTCTCTCTCTCTCTGTTTCTCTAAAATTGCAAAGTTCAAAAGTGCTTTATTGGATGACAAAGTAGGCTTTTAAGTATTTCACAGGGGAGGTGTTTTTCACATATCTTTACAAAAACGAAATAATGAGGCTTGTATTATGACAGCTCATAACAGGGCCAAACCAGCGTGTGTGTGCGTGTGTGCGTGTGTGCGTGTGTGCGTGCGTGCGGCTAGAAAGACTGGGCAGAGAGTATCAGCATTAGGATACATTGATGTAAAAGAAAGAAACGTGCTCCCTCCTCTCAGACACACACACACACACGCATGCGCACACAAACGCATACACACACAAAGCGTGTGCACGCACGCACGCACACACACACACACACACACACACACACACACACACACACACACACACACACACACACACACACACACACACACACACACACACACACACGCAACAGGGGAGCTTGTATAATATCCATTACATTACAATATCCTCACTGAACCTTAAATATCAGCCCTCTAGCACTCCAGCGGGTTCTCCACCAGCCTCCTAGTCTTACCACACTCCACTGGTCCCTGAGGAAGAAATGAACACGCCAGTGAATCTGATCTTTATCGCCAAGCTGCTGGCCATGCACTGAAGTCCCTAAGTGACATGGTCTGGATTCAACAGAGCTTGGGTGGAGGCATTTTTTTTTCATTTCTTTTCATGATAAAGCATGCAGGCAGCCCTGAGTGTTCTAAAAGTAATACACTTTAGATGTGGAAATACTGGCTCACCAGAAATGGCTAGCGAGGAATTTTCTTCTCATCTGCTCTGCGCAGTAACGGAGGCGTTTTTAACATAAATTTCAAAGCAGTATTTGATGAGAAAAAGCAGCAAACTGCTCTTTCATGCACTACTACCGCCGTGGCCATTATTAACGACCTTGCAGGATGTTTTCAAACGGATTCTAATTTCCTGTTTTTTCTTTCCCATGGTATGATTCCACAGATGAAAGATAACTGTGTAGCTCATCACAGTGCATTTAATTCACATTGAGCAGAGTGGGTCTGGTTTCTTTCAGACCACACCAGCCACATGCATGTGTTTGCTTGGAGATTTGCTTGGTCACATATTCTGAAAGGGTACAGAACCAGAAAGGTGATGATGCCCCAAATTCCAAATCTTTTGGAATAGTCTGTGCGGCCTGCATTGTTTTTTTTTTTTTTGCTGTTTTCATCAATATGTAGGCCTACAGATTTAGTAAATCATTCAACTCCTGTGTGCGCTATTTGCCCAACAAGAAATTGTGTAAACTACAGACGCTAGGCAAAGATACAGATGCACTTCTATCCCTTTCTTCTGCAAGGTGACAAAAGAAGTAGCAAGAAAGGGTTATTTGACTAAATATGGCGTAACGGACCTTAATGACAAATCTGTTTCACAAGATTGCAGTAGGCTAAAAAAGCTCAAATATCCAAAAATGCTCATAAATACATAGATATGCATATAAAACGGAGGAAATAATACTGTTTCATAAGCAATCCTAAGGTACACAGCCAATCAGATGGAGAAAATTGTCTGATGCTGTCACTGGGTGATATGTTCCTTTTGTACGATGTCATGGTCTGGCAAAGAGCATTTATGTATACATCATCATGCACACATACTGTATATACACATTAGTACAGGCACTCACATACCAGCTGGGATGGAAAAATGAGCTCCTATAGATGGAATAGGATGAGTGAGTACACACACACACACACACACACACACACACACACACACACACACACACACACACACACACACACACACACACACACACACACACACACACACACACACACACACACACACACACACACTATACAATGGGCACATTATTCCCTCATCAGCCAGACACATTTCATGAATTATTGAGAAAACAATCCTAATCCCCTACACACACACACACACACACACACACACACACACACACACACACACACACACACACACACACACACACACACACACACACACACACACACACACACACACACACACACACACACACTTCTGTAAGCCAAACACAGACACACTTCCGTAATCACACACACAATCGGCATTCATCAGAGCCCAGCTGTCTCCCAGTCTAAAACAGCAATCATGTCGAACAATCAATAAGCACTTCTCAGTTTCCATCTCTCTCCCACCCTCCGTCTCCGTCTCCGTCTCTCTCTCTCTCTCTCTCTCTCTCTCTCTCTCTCTCTCTCTCTCTCTCTCTCTCTCTCTCTCTCATGCATATTTCATGTTTGAGTGTCAGATTAGCTTGTGTGGAATTCACAGAAATGTTACACCTGCTGAAGAAAACAATCTCTCTTTGCCTTCCTAACACACACACACACACACACACACACACACACACACACACACACACACACACACACACACACACACACACACACACACACACACACACACACACACACACACACACACTACACACTAAACGTATGTAACTGTTGTTTTTCTCAAGGACAAATCTTGGACCAAATGCCAACTTTACAAGGAGCTCTGAATTTGTTTAACAGTTCCTAAAGTACCTTAATGCAAATCACACCTTGTTTCCGCAGGAGGGTGCAACCACATGCTGAAAATATTTCAACTTTTTTAATTTGATTTGTTCTTTTTTTTCACCTAAATATTTGAATAACAAAGAAGTAATTCTTGTCACTGAAGGCTTAACAGTCTCCCTTGACTAAGCTTTGAAAAACAGAGATACCATGAAAAAAAAGTGTAACATCCCCATCACAATTAAATTATATGACTGCTCTGCATAAATATTTACACCTGTAATCTTTTAGGCTGTGTGTGTGCGTGTGCGTGTGCGTGTGCGTGTGCGTGTGCGTGTGCGTGTGCGTGTGCGTGTGCGTGTGCGTGTGCGCGTGTGTGTGTATGTGTGTGTGTGTGTGTGCGTGTGTGTGTGTGCGTGTGAATGTGCACATTGGGTGATAAAGAGGGAGGAACAGAGACAGAAAAAGAGAGGAAAACATAAAAGACAGAAAGACAGAGAGAGTGGGGGAAATGAGAGAGTCATTTATTGGTAATGGAAAGTCTGTTACTGACTGTGATTTTAAAAATGACCCATATAAGAGATTGATATCCCAGCGAGGTTTTTTTTGCATCAATACGTGATGCAATTGTACTGTATAATCAACAATACAAGTGGGCTTGACAGAGCTTTAGCACCTTATTGAGGATTCAACCACCACTCTGCAATCACTCTGCAAGACTTTCCTCGCCCGATGCCCAGACACAATAGTAAAACGCTGGTTTAACTTCATCACAGAAGCGGACCAATAAACAGGGACTCAGCCAGAGTGTGGGCCAACAGGGTCTGTGCCAAGCTGGACAGGAGCCCTAAAAGAACAAACATGTTCTATGTCCAGCGGAAAATGTGTTTAAATATGGAGTACACACAATCTACGAGTTAGCATACAATGTACTCACATTAACAAGTCATTCCAAAGCATGCCAAACGTATTGCCAACATGCTATTCCAATGTATGCGATACCTAACTAGGGTAATGTAGCAATACCAAATTTATCCAGAAATGGTCAAATCAAACATTTTAAAGCAAACCTTTACAAAACTATGAGAATATGCAACAAGGGGCAGAAGACCATTTTTGTGTCCACGCATGGCCACTTTAATACATAATCTGGCCTTGGCAATAAACTATGTACAGTGCAGTCCTGTTGTTAGGAAATCGTAGGGCTTTACGTTAAGCTACACAGTGCTTGCATACCCAACTGTGCAACATGAATCATCAACCATATAATTGTAATGGCTTCGATCACCTTAATGAGGTGTGGAGAGTTCATCAGAAACATTACTGAATTCATTTATGTGCTGTAGAGCACGGGTGATTTCCCAAGATGCAAGATGCAGACGCTTGCACTGTAGAATCCGGTTAAGGAACTCAACAGGGGTCATGTGATTAATGTACAGTAACCAAACCAGAGTACAAACGTACGACTCAAGAGAAAGCACACACACACAGACACAGACACACACACACAGTGTGTCAATTTATGTTGACTGCCCAGTATCTGCTACCTCCATAATAAAACATGTAATCTCTCTTACGAGGCTAACTGAAAGGAATAAACAACAGAATAGTAGTTGATAAAACTGAACAATAACAAGCCATCAAAAGAGGACAGAAATAATTAGACATCAGCAAGCAGATAGTGTCCTTAAACTTGGCAATTCTTGGTACAGAAACACACACACACACACACACACACACACACACACACACACACACACAAACATGCACACGCGCACGCACACGTGCACGCGCACACACACATTTTGATTGCATTTAAATTGGTCCAAAAAAATAAGCTAAGGTTGCAAAATCCAAAAAATTCGGAAAAGGTAATCAGATGACAGATCCTAAAGACACACACACTTAGGTACTCTAACGTAATATCTATACCAGTAACAAACACAAACACAGACACAGACACAGACACAGACGCATACACATACACATACACACAGAGCTCTAAACACCTGCCAACTGTCCAAATGCTGGTGAAATTTCAATTTGGCTGGTAAGAGACCAACTTACTAGCCACATTGACCAATTAGTAAGTGTGTGTTTTGCCAGTAAGATTAGTATCTAATAGCTATTTTGGCTGGTGATGAAAAAAGTTAATTTAGAGTCCTGCATACACGTACACATACACATACACATACACATACACATACACATACACGCACACACATGTGCGAATGCACACATGCAAGCACACCTACTTTTCCTACTGCATCAATCAGCTCCCTAATTACAAACCACAGAGAAGCAACCGAGCCTGTCTATTCAGATAAGACACTAGTCCAAACAGTTATTTAAAAAACAAGGCAGTTATTTTTTATAATGATTAAAACAAGGGAAATTTTCTGGGTGGCTGTAACAAACTACATAAATGGCATAGCAGATGTGTGGTGGGAAGTGATAATAGAAAGGTTTGGAAAATGAAAGTTTGTTTACTAAGGGCAAGACAAGCCAAACTGGTACTGAGGGGCACGCATGCTTTAAATTAGTCCATGCATAGTGTATATCAAACCTGCCATCTGGACTGCATCTGTTTTCAAAAAAGCAAACACATCACAGCACAAAACCAGATGTGCTGTGCGCACTCTTCCTCCCCAATTTCTCCACTGACAACATTGTAACCAATCGACTGCTCTGTGTGTATCTTCACCCCATGTTTTCCTTCCTGAAACTCGCTATTTTCCTCCACTCCTGTGTATTCAAGTACTTCAGAGGGGGAAACCATGCCATTGTGCTCTTCTGCAGTTTTTGTCTGTCATATAACAGGTACCTCTTGCTGTTTTGGATATGTGTGATTGTTCTGAAATGCGAGTCTCCTGGGCATACACACAAAAAACACTTTTCAGACAAAGTTGCTTGTGAAATAAACACATGAAGTTGAGTCTGTCTTGTTACGTGACCAAACTTCAAAACTATACACAATACACAGCTTTCCTCTTTCCTCTACACCGAACAGAAGCAAGATAGATTATCCCATGGGTCCATTCATCTTGACTCATCTTGTGCCCAAAGAGAGCCGCAAAGCAGGTGGCAAAGTATAGGTACTTTCACCACATTGCAGGTTCGAACCACTTTGGAAACATTACCCTTAGATTGAAAACAACATAGAGTTGCCTTACAGTGCAAAGTTTCACAAAACTCCACACACAAATCCAAAAACTCACACACAATGAGCAAAGCCCCTCACTTCTGCAAAATGGACGTCTTTACTCAAAACAATATACTCTCTTCTAATAAGCCATTTTTTTGTCAAATGACACACAAAAGTCATAATTTCAATTGCCATAATAAGAACCATTTCGACCCTAATGTGCATAATAAAACACCATAATCATATTAAGTTAAAATACACTATGTTTTCTTCAGTGTTCCACTTACTACAGATGGTGTGTTTATGATGTAACTATTGATGTGTTGTTTTTAGACTGAGAGCACACAATTGTGTGGCAACAAGTAGATTTTACATATTTTTCTGACATTGAAAAAGTTGAGCTAACTAATGGAAAATATGCTAATCAAATGAGAGTGATTTCTTGTATTACATATTTGTGCTTGTTGCTCAGATGAATTGGTTAAGGGGTTTGGTAAATGGGTGAGATGTTTTCAGAACATCAAGTAGCAGAAATTGTGTGCAAACAATCGGGGAAAAAAAACTGTAAAAGACATTTCTGTGAATAGCGCAAGTGAGCTGATACCTACTATTCCTTAACCTACAACAGCGTCACAAAACCAGAAAGGTGGCTTAGCCACAGGCTCCAGAGACCATGGCACAGGGCACTTTTACAAAGACTTCCATTACTATGTGTCACCAATGCAACATATTGGGATCAATGCCAGCCTCCTAAATGGGCGTGACTTTCCCATTGGACTCCATTCATTCTGATCCTGAACTAGTCTCCAAAAGAGGTATGGCAAACATATGATTATCATATTGATTCCAGAAGGAACTTGTTATGAACCATCTCTTCCTTATCAATCGCTTCTGACTTTTACCAACTGCCTTGTGGGCCTCTTGCTTGTGCAATGGCTCATCCACTGTTGCTCGGACACAAAAGCAGCATGTCCGGAATAGGGTGACCAGCTGTCCGGACTTCGGCCGGACAACCCCGCCCCTTAACTTTCTAACCTAGCGTCCTCGCGCGCACCCATTGCTTCGACTTGCCGAATCCCCGCCTCCGTGGAGAAAACAGTGAAGTTGGCATTCTAAACTGTAGGCAGAAATCAGGGAACAGCGCTGCCATCTTACCTCGACTAACTCAGCTGCCAACAACAGTTTTACTTGTAAAACAATATTTTTGGGGGGAAGGATTTTCGCATTTCATTACCTCACTCCGATAAAGGAGTCATCAGTACCACTAACTTAATAGGCCTATTGTAGGCTATCAGAGACGGCAGGTTAATACGATAGACAAATCCTTCCGTTGTTGTCTGTGTAGGCTATTTCATATTTTTTTAAAATATTTTGGGTAGTCATGCATTCGTAGGCCTAATTGCCAACAATGAATTTGATTTACTTTACTCAAAGTTGGTCAGAAGTAGGCCTATGTTTATCAGCGGTGTTTTAAGGGAGGCAAACTGCTTCTGTCAACCTTTTTTTTTCATGCAGACGCTGGATAACCAACAACACGAGCTCAAAATACAGACAGCGCCCGTGCAGAAAGACGTTTCTTTGCCCTGTTTGTAAAGTTGTGAGAACCCTCGTATCATTGTAAAGGCATTTAGCGGACACACTTAGTTGCACTAGGCCTATGCGTTGCCACCAGTGCAGGAAAAAATAGGAAACAGACAGTAGACAATAATACAGTTACCTTATTTAACTTTCACACACTCAGTTAATGAACTTCATATAGGGCTATTGCACGGAGATTTCCCCGACATAAGGCGACAGCAATACAGTTAATTCGCTGGGCGAATGGGGTTATAGCTGGGGTTAGGCTATATCTGGGCTAACATGGAGGCCGCAGATATCGGAAACGCGACCGACTGTCAAGGTCTAGTTTGCGTCAATGACGTTGCCTCGCATCTCGAGGCCATAAGCAAAAGGCTAGGAGGAAAGGAAAGACAAAGAGAGGGACACACGGACGTCGTGAACAGGTCGTAAAAACGGACCGATGGCCACCCTAGTCCGGAAGCGGTTTGACGCTGCGTCTTCAGGGAACTCCTGTCAGACCCAGTGATCCGCTTCCAATGCCTGCTGACCTTTAAACACACCGACACATGCAATCATGTTGCGAGCCAGGTTCAAGCTCAAATGACCACACGCACGCACACGTGCACGCACGGGCGCACACACACACACACACACACACACACACACACACACACGCACACAGGTGGGCCAGACAGACAGAGACAATGAACAAGGTGTGACCATGTAACAAACACAAAATAATGGGTAGGATTTAATGAGACGAGGTCTGTGTCTGGACAATAGCATGGGCTAGCATGCTAATGAGCACGAGAAACCCCTGCCATTCACTGTGAATGGCTAACCGCACAAGCTCCTCCACACATTATACAGACAGACATCCACCACCACCACCACACAGGCTGCAAAGCCTGGCGGGGAAAACAGCAGACAGGCCCCCAGACTCTTACTCTCTCTGATCTCATCGTCTGTTAGATCAAGAAAAAAACATGACCACGGCTTTTCACGGGTCAATGCATGAACACAAACACAAACACACATATTGACGCAGACACACACAAACCCAGATAGCCATGCACACACATAGAGACCCTGCACACACTGATAAACTCTCTCTCTCTCTCTCTCTCTCTCTCTCTCTCTCTCTCTCTCTCTCTCTCTCTCACACTCTCACACACACACACACACACACACACACACACACACACACACACACACACACACACACACACACACACAGCATACATCAAAAGCACCCCCTCAGAGTAAATGTGTGATCATATCTATGTGTGGGGGCGTAAACGTGACCACATGTCCATGTCCATGAAGTCAAAAAGACATCATTAAGTCTCAAAATGTTTCAGATCACCTCCACCTCCGCCCGACCCCAGCTCCAAGATGAGAGGTTTTCAGCAGGGATGGAAAGTCTACTAGGAAAACGGTAAATCAAAACATTTTAGATTGAAAGGACCAAACAGCACCGTAACAAGCCTGCAAACAACGGAATCCCCATGGACACTACATATGCCCCAAAGAAAGGGACAAAGTAAACAGCGATTTTCAAAGCCACCCACTTGCTGTATCACTCCTAATTACCATTTAAGTAAGAAATAGAGTCATTATCAACAATAGATTTAAAGCAATAAAAAAGTATATTCTTCTTTACAGTAGAAAATATAATATGTTAGGGCATGCCACGTTACAAATGACAGGTACTTCATTATATACTATCATTGTATATTAGATACCGTACAGCAGTGATTTTCAACCTATGGGCCGCAGCCCACTGGTGGGCCCTGAAGGTATTCCAAGTGGGCCTTGAAATCATTTTATATAAATTATAATCATATTTTGGTGTGTGTTGCTATTGATTTATTTGAGTTTTATTCTTTATTGGGTCAGAAGTGGGCCCTGAACATTTGTGACAATTTCGAGTGGGCCCCACGTTGGAAAAGGTTGGGAACCCCTGCCGTACAGTATAGCAGGGATTATTAACAAAAAACATAACTTTAAAAACACCGGCCCAGCCATAGCTCAAACGGCTGAGGGCTGCACTGCTACACCAGCGACCCAGGATCGGTTCTGGCCCGGGTCATTTGGCAATCCTTCCCCGTTTAAAAAATTAATAATATTTCTTTTTTTTTAACCACAACCCCATACTGTATGCCTTTCATCCCATCACTGATCTCACTTTTCTAAAGAGCTGATAGTTTGGCTTTCGGTGCCCAGAACCCTGTTACATCTCACAGGAGCTATGCTACAAACATTATTAGCAATGTGCTGACTTGCACCAGAGGCGTACAGCACACTACATGCTTCAGATCTGGGCATGCTGTTATGAAGGCTGCTCAGGCTGCATGTTAACCTGGAAAGAGCTGACCGAGTTTTTCATTAATGCTCATGTCTGTGTTCCTGGCCCCCTGGTCAACGTCAAGGATGAGGGTGGATAGTAATCGTTTGACTGGATTTAGCATTATCAAAAAGATAAGTCTCTGATCCGCTGCTGAGTCTGATATTTTTGAGATGGAGACAGTGGCATAAAAAAAAGGTTAGCCGTGGACAAAAATAAGAGCTCTGTAGGCAAGGTCATGAGATACTTTTGAGGAAGTCTCCCTTCAAGCCAAATTCTGTGAGACAAGTTAGACTCTGGCTGTGTCAATAATCCTTCAGGGTAGTGTACCATATGTTGGATTGAGAGGTGTTCAAAAGATTTTTTTTTATTTTCAGCCAACCACTGTACCAAACGGTTCACGAAGCACCTTTAAACCACATACCAGGCCTGACATTTTTGGTGGAGTAGACTTCAAAGCAGTATGAAAGGTCAAACCAGTCATGTGCACTTCTGTGAAGCTTTCTCAAGTCCAATAGTGTAGTGTATCCCACTAAAACGAAAGGCAAGACATTTCTTTTGCTGTTGCTGCATATGAAAACATAAAACCCAGACTCCTGCAGCCACCCTGTGAACCCCCTACCTGGGCTGCATGTAAAACACACTCCCTACCTTCCCTGGCTGTCTTTGATGTACTTTCCCACACACACACATCCCCCTTGGTCTAGCTTGGTTCTGCTAAGTAATTGCAGGAACTGTTGCCCATGAGCCAACCCCTACAGTGTATAAGGCTCCAATGAGTTTTCCCCCACTGCGCCCAGGCGTTATCGCTCACGGTGGGGGGGGGCGAGCCTCATCAAGCACCAGCTGGTTGGGGAGGGTCGGGCCCTCAGATGCCTCCAGCTGAGCTGCATGTTACTCCACCCACCGTCAGCTGGGTGGTGATTCCCAGGGCCCCATCTACCGTACACCCTCAGTTCCCTGATGATGGAGCTGTGTGGGTGGGAATGTGGGTGTGGCTGGTGAGAGTAGAGTTTGACTGAGGATTGTTCAATTCAGAGCCATCTAATAACAGAGTTGCGCAAACCGGGGACCAGGAAGTCGGTTGGTGATGTGATTCGCGTAGATTAAAATGTTTCTTAACAGTAAACTTCTGTTCGTTGGAAACTAACACAGAACCATCACATACCAAACAAAGATTAAGTACAAACAAATTACATTACCTTTACCACATTTTCTGTGTTCTACGGACACCTCCTGGAACTAAGTAACTTCTAATAGAACTAAAGTCAATGGGGATTTCCATGTTAACGCTCTGTGAGGCTCCATGAGAGCCGCCATTGCTGTGGAAAGATTGGTCCATAGAGGTCTATGGGAGTGGCGTAACTCTGATATTAGATGGCTCTGGTTCCAGTGCATCAAGGAGGATGTGGTTGGGAGGAGATTTGTAGGCAGAATGATTCAATAAGTATTAATATTTTTAACATCTCTTTTGTTTGAGTTTTTTGGGTGATGTCAGAGTTTCTCCGTCAGATGGCACCATTACTGTGATCCTTCTGCTGATGCCACATACCAGATTCTGGATCTGGCTATATGTCACTCTGGAGCGTTACATTACATTAAGTCTAAGCTGTGTAAAACATATATTGAAAAGAATGGGCTATTTTTTTTTTTTTTCAGAATTTTCGCTGTGCCTCCGTATGGTGTAAGCGGTTCCATCTCATATAGTGGAAGCTTATTTTTAAGTCTTAATGGATCCAGTGACTTAAGACTCAAGGCATCCAGTGTAGCCCCACCGTAAGGATGTCAAGACGGAAAGCATGGAGGGGTTTGTAGAGGAGTGAGATAGCAGGAGCACAGAGATCAGGACAGCTCCCCTGCCGTCTGTCTTTGATTGGGATCACTAAGAGATCTCCATGCATCCCCAGCTAATACCAGCGGGAGGTTGGAGGTTTAGTTGGCTGGAGATTGAGAGCTGAAACAAACCATGCAGTTTAAATAGTCTCGCTACAATTTTTCCTCCTACACTTATACTGTATTCTGTACGTTCACAGCCTCAATACTTCTAGTCGACAGGGAACAGATCTTTACTGTGCGACAGCACAAAAGTGAAGTAACTTTGCGAGCATGGAAACGGAAGAAATTTAGAAGAGATTTAAGTAGTTTCATGAAAATCAAGGTTTACTTTAGTCTAAAATCCCTGGTGTAGTTATTGCATTTTTATTTTTATCACAGTACAGTGGAAGAGGCAGATTTTACAGATTAAATCAATGGCATTAAAAACATATAGAGCAGAAAGATACATTGGCAAATAATTGCTCCCACAGTATAAACATTCAGATTTGTTTTACCCTTGCTATATTTTTCTTGTTTTAGTTTTTTGTCGTTTTGATATATTCCACTGCACCAGCCTCACAGGTTCTTTCTCATATGTTTGAGCCTTATATCCGCTCTCTCCTCTCCGCTGGTGTCATACGTAAGCGATTCCATTAAGGGGGGTGTGCTGGAGGGCATGACAACACAGCTCACGGAGGAATTACGCCCTACAGCCTTTCATAACAGGACTTGACCTGTAAAGGCATAGCTACGTGGGTACTATGTGCCAGCACACTACACACACACGCATGCAAGCACGCACACACACACAAACACACACACATGAAGGCAGGTAGGCAGACACACACACGCGCATGCACGCACGCACACACACACACACGCACGCACACACACACACACACACACACACACACACACACACACACACACACACACACACACACACACACACACGCACGCACACACAAACACATGCACATGCACACGCACACACTGCACTTGTAACGTGCACAAACCATATATTGAGCCTGACAGCCGTAACTAAAATACTCAAATGCTCACCCTTTTAGAGAGAGAAACAAAGAGTTTGAAAATCAAATGAAAGCAAAGATTTTAGCACAGATGTATATATTCGAAGGTTTGATTTAAAAACTTAAAAAATGATTATTCCAACAATTCATAAAACTCACAAAACTAGTTATTTTGCTCAAATCTTGAAATATCACAGTTACAGACACTATGGTTAACACTAACCACACACCTGTCACCTGCATGATGCGTGTGTGAGTGTGTGTGTCAGAGTGTTCTGTCACTTTGTTGGCACTTCATTTACCTGACTGTTGCTTGTGAAGATGTACCTGAGTCTGTGTTTAAACGTACACCACACTTGCACATTTTTTAAAAAGAACATGAATTTGTCCTTGTGTCCACAATTTTGCTGAAAAAAGTATATGCACCAGTCTCAGCCGAGCCACCATCCCTACTCTCTCATTGTCCTACAGCTAAGAATATCTTCCACAGATGAAAATGTTAAGTATTGTATTGTATTGTATTCCACTAAATCTAGGAGCAATATTATTTATTACCACAAGGACATAATTACTCTGTTGGGCAAAGCTCTTGGGGGAGAGGGAAAGCATGAGCCGCGGGGACCAACTGTTGAATGTAGAGTGCAGCACATGGTGTGGTAAGAGATGGGGCCAAAAAGGAGGCATATGGAAAAGCCAGCAGGGAGTATCTGCCATCACACCTTCTGTCATGTTGTGATATGCATTAGTTTGATGCAGTCACATGGAGAAAAAAGTTGTTATTTTTTCTCCAAAGTGAATACATCGTTAGATATAGAAAATTACTTTTGGTGATTTGGGACTGTCTTACTGGCTGACAGGATATTTGTTATTTCAGTCAAACCGTTTAGCTTTGGAAAGCAGTTGTACATTTCTGGCATTAAGTTTTTAAGCACCATTACACATTGATGCAGTTACAGTATATCATCCCTGCTCAGTGTTGGAAAGTTACTTGGCTCCAACCACATTGATTAATTCCATTCGAAATACACACTGCTATCTCTTTCAAACAGCATGCCCAGATTGCTAAAACAGGTAGTCGTCATGACGACAAGATTTCAGAATTGCCGTCATATTTAAGGGTGGTTAAGGGTTTATATCTTTCTTTACTATTTATTTTAACTGCTTCAATAGTCTGTCAGACAAAGGAGAGAACTGATTGGTTGGTACCGTAGTTACACGCCAAACCAAATTCACCCAAGCCCACCCAGGCCCACCTTTGTCTACAGCTCTAGTCATATCAAAACAAAAAAGGAGTAGAGGAGAGAGCAAAATCAACTGATAATCTTAGAAAGTGAAATATTCAACAAAATGGAAGATAAAAGATCATTCAGATTGATCCAGATCCTTGGATGATTTAAAAAGCGAAAAAGTCACCAACGCGAATTGGCCATATGACCATCAGGGCGTGTCATGTGAGAATGTTTGAAAAGCTTTGGGTAGGCGCACCAAGGACAACCATTTATCATCAAGCAGACCAAGCTGAACTGAACATGAATATATGAGACAGTGAGTGAAGGTTTCCAAAAATATATAAGATAGTAGATATATAGAAAAATATAAGATCTTGTGAACCTTTGGCAGAAGAGATCCCTTGCCCTCTTGGCCAACAATGGCCACATGCTATTGTTTAAGAGTGATGCAAGAATTATGCATTTTAGAAGAATTTCATCCAAGAAGATTCATCCCTTTTAGAATGCTACTGCCTGCCCAATTCACTTAGAGATGCTTGATTAGAATGTCTGAATAGATTATTGTCTAAACGCCCTGCAGTAATGGAGCAGGCTTTCAGCAGTACAGTATGTATGAGCTGAGCTGAATTGAAGTGTTTGGTTATGAAACGGTCTTGTCTTAGCCAATAATAAATTCTCAGAGCCCTTTCATGGTGAATCCCAAACAATTGAACAGGTAATGATGTGTGCAGGTCTCTTATTAAATGTTCCACTGAGATAAAATTGAGCGAGTACCCAAACGGTTTATGATCAAGCACGATAATGGAATATGCCATCATGGTGATTATTAATATTGATTATCGGTGCTGAGCTGACAGAGTCATTCGACAAATCAACAGACCAAATCCTGGGAAGACACTTGGGAATGGTACAGAAGGTCCAAATAGGATTTTGCTGATGATCACAATAATGCTGCAGTATTTATGTAAGTCTTAAGCTTATTTACAGTGGCGGAACAACTGCACACAGGGCCCCAGGGCAAGACACTTATAGGCCCCCTATACAGCTTGCCAAGCTCACACTAGGGCCCCCACCACCAATACAGGAGGGCCCTGGGCCCAGGGGCAAGTGCCCTGCCCGCCCTCCCTATAGCTCCACCCCTGCTTATTTATGCAGAAGCGATGTCTCTAGACATTTTAGGAACTGCTTAACAGTCTATCACGGTCACTTACGCCTTCCACTCCTCCCTCTCTAACTCTCCCTCTCTCTAACTCTCTCTAACTCTACCTAACTCCCTCTCTCTAACTCTCCCTCTCTCTCTCTCTCTCTCTCTCTCTCTCTCTCTCTCTCTCTCTCTAACTCTCCCTCTCTCTCTCTCTCTCTCTCTCACTCTACCTTTTTCACCTGTCCTCTTTCTCTCTTCGGTCCTCCACCCCTTTAAGGAGAATGAGCTCAGTCATAGACACAGGGGAATCATTATGGAGACTTAGAAAATAGAATAGTGGTGAAACAGAGATAGGCCAATAAATCACGATTGGCTCCTTACTTGTGTTCAAATAAAGAAGAGACTGTTTATCAGGATATATAGCTGTGCTCTAGCTCTCTCTCGCTATCTCGCTCTCTCACATGCACATACACACCGAACACACACACACACACACACACACACACACACACACACAGACACACACACACACACACACAACACACACACACACACACACACACACACACACACACACACACACACACACACACACACACACACACACACACACACACACACACACACACACACACACACACACACACACACACACATGGGCCGGCTACATAAACCTTCCATACTTCTTTAAAACATCACATACACTGATTCTGGAGGACATCTCACTGTCTCTCTTTTACAGAGTCATTAGGACTAATGACCACATGGAACTCATTATGGAACTAGAAAAATCTGTCATTAGACCACAATATGGCATATCTTATACTCTCTCAAAAGTGGATTGTGCTTCAATAGTCTTTGGCGGGTTGGAGACTGTTGAGTTGAGCCTTTACCGTACATTCTGTGAAAAGTACGCCTAATTATAAATCCTTATTCAAACCCTTAGATCATAATGAGCTATACTATGTGGTGTTTCTGCATTCAATGCTTCTTTAAAGAGCTATACTATTACCTTGGTGGTTCATGTCTATATGGCAAGCGCGTCTATATGCTACTACTCTGGAGAATCAATGCTCATCTAATTATTTTTTGGAGTGTAATGTAGTGTAACCTACTCTAAACTGACATGACATCTTTTCAACAAACTTGCTTACTCTGTGGCATATATGACCATTGAAATGGAAGAAACTGACATATTAAACATGATGAAATAATATTTCTTTTGAGGTTCAAAAAAACGTTAGTCATCTCCTCTATGGTCACGCTATAAACTGGACATTGAAACACTTTCTAAAAAAAATAATTTGTGTCCTTCAGAGTAATATATTCATGGAGTTTCTCTAATAGGAAATTTGCAGGAGACCAGGATCTATGAATATGATAATTTGCAGAGAGCCACAATTAAAAACAGCAAAGGGTTCTATTATCTTTCTGGAACTCATGCCAGACACTACAATACAGGTTTCATTTTTACCTATTTCTTTTCCTGAGCCTTTTTTTTAAGTGTCACATTCATGATTTGGGTCCCATCACCATACAAATTGCTCAGATTGGTTTCTCTTGCATGAAAGTCTGGTTCTTCATTTGCTAATTTATAATGTCTGCCTTGTCTTCTGAAAAGGTAGAAATCCACAGAGATGAGGTCAACACATTTCACTACAAATTACACAGTACTATAATTATGTATGTGACAAATAATTAACTTTAGACTTTGATGAGGAGCATGCTGAGGAAAATCATTGTTTTTAAGAAGATTTAGTAAGTAAGTAAATTCAAACAATCATTCTTTTCTCCTTATATGCACATTACATATCTAAGACGGCATGTTTACACTACAACACAATGAAACGCATTAGCCTACACATGTGGCCAAATATTCATTTTAGAGTAGTGCAATGACAATATTAGTGAACAGATTGTTTTGCATTCAGGGATGTATACAAGGAATCATGCACAAAATGATTCATCTTTAATTAATTATATTTATGTAAATATTGGTATGTTTAAGTGCATCTAACAGTTAGAAGAAGAAATATAATTACTGCTGAAGAATAAAATATTGCACAGTATTAATAGCACAGCTATTTATTTTTTAATTTTCAACGACAACAGCATTAACTTCTTTGCATTTCAATAAGAACAAAGAGATGAAACAAAAACCAAAGTGTGTGAAAGACTGTGGTGCTGCCTGCCCACACACTCAAGCAGTCTCCCTGAATTCCTTTATCAATAAACACCCCCCCCCCCCCCCCACCCGCCCTTTCTGTAGCGTTCATATCCACATTATGCCCACGCTCACTCAGCAAGAAGCGACTTGTGCCAACTACCATTGTCCTCGAATCATTTCCTCTGCTCTGTGCTGTTTGCGTAGTGTACACTCACGTCTGTGCTGTTTGTGTGGCGTACACTCCCCAGCACAAACAGATAAACATGGTATGCTAATGTGACACAACACTACACACTTGAAGTCCACCATAGGGTAAACATATTCAGACCGCCGACCTCGGTATGTCAACACATTTAAGAACATGTACTTCAGCTTGAAACTCCAGACAGCCTGTGAGTCCTTCAGTCCTAGGCTAGTGGAATTATTCTGAAAGCCTGCCTTTGTGTGTGTGTGTGTGTGTGTGTGTGTGTGTGTGTGTGTGTGTGTGTGTGTGTGTGTGTGTGTGTGTGTGTGTGTGTGTGTGTGTGTGTGTGTGTGTGTGTGTGTGTGTGTGTGTGTGTGTGTGTGTGTGTGTGTGTGTGTATGATATCCTGCCTTTGTGTCTATGACTGTGTAGTTTTGCCCTTCACCTCAGGATGTCCAGTCTTTTCATCTGCACTTAGTATGCCTCAAGACTCTTGTCTATCAGCTCCTGATTCTGTTTGGCAGTCAATGTCTCAGTCAGTCATAACATAGCTCAGACACAAGGACCAACAACAGCTTTTAAGGCATGATTACTGTGAGACCAAACATTATGGGCTCATTGTGTGCGTGTGTCCGTGCGTGCGTGCGTGCCTGTGTACACAAGCACGCACTCATGAGCGCCTATGCTGCTGTGTGCCTGTCTGTGTATAGACCTGATCATTCAACGTTGCATCCTGACATACTCAGATGCCACCTAAGCCACTGGTCGATTGTAGCCTGATAAAATCTGCACCAGGACAAAGAGAGTACTCAGAAGAGTCACAGAAACTACATTTTTCCCAGAGGCATCCCTCATGTCCTCAGGTCCTCTACTGTTCCTTCCTCAGTGGATCAAGCATGTCTTGTCTTGAGGGCTGTGCCTCATGGCCCTCTTGTGTGAGGCACGTAAAGGTTGGCATACGAGTGGCTAAGCCACATGGCATTAAGTGTTTCATTAATGACTGTGTCCATGGCAACAGTGAGGGCAACAGAGTTCAGTGACACAGTTACGCTTTGAAGCACGTAGGGGAACAGACAGGGGGAATGTGTAGCTAGCCGTGTGTGGTGCGTTTCAAGGTTTTTCTAACATTTAAAACAGATAGTATACATTATAATATAACATTCAAAATACAAATGTATAAGATTGTGTGTGAGTGTGTGTGCGTGTGTGAGAGAGAGCGAGAGAGAGAGAGGAGGGGAGAGAGATACATACTTTAGACTATATTTATTTAATAAATAAATATAATTGGCAAATGTCTGCAGGACAATCTGTGTAATTTTTCACATTCCCCGGGCTGTGGAATACTCTAAGATTACACTTGACTGAATGGTACACACTTTGTCCAAAATTGGTAGCCTATTTTTCTTTCACCACAAAGTAATCATTTGAATAAAAGAGACTTAAACTCATGTGCGGTATGTCTTTTACTGAGCGTTGCCAGTGTGTTTAGCCGTTTCAACATTCTAACACTATAAACCCAACAACACCTGGCCGATTAACTCTTCAAACAGGAGACTTGAAGCTTAAGCTCTGCACCTTAATGAGGCATACAGCACAGTGGCCTCTGCAATCTGAAAAAAAAACCTGTTCCGAATTTCATTGTTCTGCACCAAGGCAGAGCGAAGGCATATGCTTGATTTGGTGACTTAAATAGTCAAGTACTTCTTAATGCTAAATTAAATAAATCACAAAGAATATCTGACAGATTTCAGAGGATTACCGTAATCGCCAAACTGAACCCTTTCATTTATTTATCGAGGGGGGGGGGGGTGTCTTGCCTTAATTGGGTAGAACTGTTTGAGAGGCAAGGGAGGTTTGGGAAAAAACATTGGGCCAGAATCGAAACCGGGTCTCTGGCATAACAGTCAGTTTGAGCCACAAACGGAGTGCCATACTGGATCCTGATGAACAACCTACTTGTGATAAAAGGTTGAGAGTGACTGACTAGTGCCATTTTTGCAGATACTCATTTAGATGTCACTATGTAACTGTGGTAAGCAGTAATGAAAAAATGCACTACATAGCAATTACACAGTAATGAGGAATTGGCTGCAGTCATGGCATACATACAGGGCCTTTCATTTCACAAGAGCATTAGAAATAATTAACATTTTCATGCCTCACACATATACCTTCCAATATTGCACTTCCACATGACTAGGATACCATGCCAAGAAGCATTCTTACAAACAGAGAGCATGTTTTCAGTCTATCTAGTTCAAGAAATTCAGTCCAGTAAAAGAACATTGCAATAAGGGGGGTCATGTACAAAGCTTGTGCACACTAAAAACTATTTAAGTTGTTTGATGCTGACATGACGTGGGAAAGTGCGGTCCTCCACGCTTCAAGCTACCAGCATATCCAGTGGTATGCTATGGTAATATTATTGTACAAATATTTGGAAAAGACAGAAAAACCCATATGATTGAGTAACAGTAGGCTGACTGACGACATGGCAATAATGACTGACCCACGACAATAGTGCAGTTGGCTCTCTGCCTCTGCGATCAATAGTGCTAGTTTCCCTCTCCCTCTCTCTCTCTCTCTCTCTCTCTCTCTCTCTCTCTCTCTCTCTCTCGCTCTCTCTCTCTCTCATCTTCATCCGTGTCTGTTGCACTCCCTTCTCTTTCTCATCTTCATCTGTCATCTCTCTTTTCTCCATCACCACCTCTCCCCTCCGTCTCTAGCTCGCTGTGTTCACCGGAGCTCTGGGGTCTCCCTCAGACAGGCTCTCCCCTAAGTGTGTGCGTGCCCAGTGAAGCGAGCCCAGACATGGGGCCTATGCTAGGGTCTCCTGTGCCGGCACTAAGGGAGACCCATGGGGCCTTTTACCGGAGGCACAGCCTCCTCTTTCAGCCTGCTGGGGAGTCTGTCTACACACACATGGCAGGCAGGCAGGCAGGATTGGAATCAAAACAAAATCTGGGCACTTTTGCATGAGCCTCTCTCTAAGAGAAAATACTTGTACAAAAACACCCAAAAGCATTGGCCCCTGATGACTGTCAGCCCACTGGGAAAGGCCCAGTATGCCAGATTACCAGTACAGGCCTGCAGGCAGACAATATAGGGGCTACAGAGAGACAACAGAGAGAAGAGAGAAATGCATAGTGAAGGTAAGGAGGCTGGAGGGGATTTTGCCTTTTGTCATTCATATTATCATACAAGGACAGCGCACATTAATAAACGTAAATATGAAATATCCAGCAGGCCCATTTTCAACCGTAAACCTTTAGGCCAGATGTTATGCAATCCTATTAGGCCATCTGCTCTTAAAATACGACATTGACGATATTCAGAAAGTATAAATGGGACAAAGCATACATCTAAGAGAGTAGCTATAAACAAATACAACACTCAGATCACGCAAAAGGTCAGCACAGCTCTATGTAATTGAGTATCGAATGACTCACCACTGCTGTACACCGCATAATATGCATGCAAATGTATGGTATTTTTGTTGTTTTATTATGTATACATTGTGCATATTAAGAGGATCTTATACATATTTATACAATGAGTACACATGCCTTGCATCTTACAAATACATGCAGACCAGCAGAATGCTAACCATCCACAGCTTAAAATGGAACCCGTACAGTATAATACTGTCTATACCCGTAGGAGACACACACTGCTTCATACGTAGTAAAAGGGAGAGAGAGAGAGAGAGAGAGAGAGAGAGAGAGAGAGAGAGAGAGAGAGTGTGTGTTTGAGAGAGAGAGAGAGAGAGAGAGAGAGAGAGAGAGAGAGAGAGAGAGAGAAAGAGAGGAAGTGAGAGAGCAAGTGCCCCACACAAACCTATGTCTTATAGCACTCCATAGCTGTTCTCCATAGCTCCCAATGTCGAACACTGACCACACTAGTCAGTTGACATGGCGTGCATTAAGGCAGTGTTTCCCAACCTTTTTTGTCTTGTGTACCCCCTAAGCATTTTCGGTGTGCCAGGAGTACCCCCCAGTCAAGTTCTATGTCGCTTTCTCCATCTCAATGAAACTAAGTTCCATACATTTGTTAACATTACATATTTCCAAGTACCCCCTGCAGTGTGCTCGCGTACCCCTAGTGGTACACGTACCCCTGGTTGGGAAACACTGCATTAAGGACAAAGTGACTGTGATGTATAGACTTCAAAGCATGTAAGCCTTTTGATTGCAATTTAGGCTTTGATGAAATATTGATGCTCTTGACATGTAAGGCTTGACATGTTTAAGGCTCTCTCATCTGAACTCAATGGGCTGTAGTGCAATGGCACAGTATGCCATTTGTGTTGCTAATGCTGCATTCAAGCAAGGATATGGAACAGGAAATCAACTTCTGACCTTTCTAGTGGCTTTCTTTCTGTGTGCATGTGCGTGTATGTGCGTGAGTGTGTGCATGTGTGCGTGTGTCCTTGTGTATGTGCGCATACCGTGTTCATGTGCAGTTATGCATGTGGTGGGGATATGTGCGTGCTTGTACATGCATTTGTTTTATACTTTCACATTATGCAGATTAGTGTGAAGAAACATCATTCTTGACACTTTTCTTCTTGTGTTGTGTTTGCGCCTACCCTCAAACAAGGTTCATCAGCACAAGGGCTTTCCACGCCTATGATGATTCAGTCACAGCAGCAAGCGTGTAATACCGTCACTCATCTGATAGGCCTTTACTTGGGAATGCTCAAAGTGGCCATACGTGCTAAAGCAGCTACAGGCTGATTAATCCAAAGCCAATTAATCAGCAGCGTTTAATAAATATTTGCTTGGGATGAACAGCTTGGCTTTTGTCTGCTAATAGCAAAAAAGTCAATAAATACAGATGGAAAATGATGCGTGATGATGCTAATGGTTTGTCAATGTTCCCTGTGTGTTTGGGTTCATTTCAACCAAACAATGGTTCAAAACAACAGGGCTGATTGCGATTCGAGAGCTCTCAGCCACCTGCTTGACTGGGTGGCACACACTGTGACACACTCTCAGCCAACGTGTCAAATAAAATCATTGACTAAGACACAGAGAAAGACACAGCGAGAGAGACAGAGAAGGAGTGAACGAGGAAGAGTTAGGGAGAACGTGCACGCACAGGCCTGTCACAACCAAGCAAGCAGACATGGCATTTGCCAAGTTTAGCTAGTAGGGCCCTAGCTAAAAGCCAAAGGCAATCTCCCACCCCCCACCCCCACCCAGCTTAGTGAGGCGAACACTCCCTAAATTCATCGAAAAATGCAATGATATTACTGTCAGAATATCTCTGGAGGTGGCTCCATTACTTTGAAGAGAGGAATGCAAATACATGTCCCACTTTGCCTAAGGCCCCCAAATACCTTGAAACGGCCCTGAACATGAGAAAAGAAGGAGGGCAGGCGAGGAGAAGAGCCACTGGAATGGAGGAAGGAATGAAGACGAAACAAGAGAGCAAGTGGAGGAGAGAGAGAGGGAAAGACAAAGAGAAGAGGAGACCATGAGTGAGAGACAAGAGAGGAATGCATTGGAGGAGAAAGCACGAAGGATGAAGACTGAGTAAAAAAGAATGCATTTTTTCCGCCTCAAAATCGCAGGAAGCTAATATCACATAACTCCAGTACTGGAAATGTCAAAGTTTGTTTATTGTTGCTAAGTAGAATTCTTCATTTCTTTTCTACCTTTGATATTTGATACAGTGACTTATTCTGCTGTACATAAGTCACTGTAGCTAAGCAACGATCCAAAAGTTGAAAACAGATTGCAAGGCAGAAAGAGCAGCAAGGCATAATCAGAGATTCTTTAAGTATATAGAGATATGCCAATGTAATAGGTTGCTATGGGCACCTAACATGACCAGGGTCCGGTCTGCCTAAAGGGGCGTGTCATAAGTTAATACTCCTAGCATTGAATAGAACAGTCCTTAGGTCTGCCTAGGTCTGCCTAAAGGGGGATTTCCCCCACCCCCCTCCCCCTTGTAATAATAGAAACCGGAAACAATGAGCCAATGGAACCTCTCTCTCTCTACTCTCTCTGGAATAATGGTCAAAGCCCTCGTCAACTGCCTAACTCTCAACGATTGAAGGCCAGAAGCGGGCACAAGCTTAGAAAATGATATCTGTTATTTTCTTTTCTATTAGCCACAGAGAGAGATAGTGGGAGGACAAAATCATACAGAGACCAAGAAAAGAGAGGGAGGGGTTCGTCTATCTCCCTGAAGTGTGTGATAAAAAGAACCGGGATATAAACACTAAAGTTGCAGATCCAAGAGTACTCTAGAGTTCAAATTGAGAGGGAATTTATACTTAAACAGCAAAAGACTGTTTGTAGTTTTCAGAAAAAAAACATCTGTGATGTTTGACGCCTCAAAAAGTAAGGATGGCAAATAGCAATCAACATTTTTTTTAAATCTCAACAGCAGTTTCAAGCACACACTGTCATTGTACACCTCCCTTCAAAGACATTTAATTTGGCACCTCACTACTTTCCACTCGGTACTCACAGATTTTCCATACAGAGAAGTCAGGTTGACTTGACTTAAGACAACATTCAGCAGCACTACTCAGCCAACATTTGATTCCCTTGTTTTCAAAAACACTATGCACTCCAAAGTGTGCCGCTGCCACCTGCTGCGTCTGACGTCCTTTTTGGTCAAATCCACCACTGAATCCACTGTTAAATTCATTGCTACTTTGCTAGGTGCGCAACATACAAGTTGGCTGCAAGTGTACAGGTGTGAGCGAAAATTGACAAGTGCGCGGTAATGTTGTCAGAAACGGTACGGACAGGCCTTAAGACAAAATAGACAAAGTCAGTCCACATGCGCACACACACGCACATGCACATGCACACACACACACACACACACACACACACACACACACACACACACACACACACACACACACACACACACACACACACACACACACACACACACACACAGAGAAACTCCAACATGCTTGCCAGGAAATCCTTCAGACTTTAATTCGGCAGCATAACTCCTGCACGGCTCATGGGCACTGCTGTTTTGGCAGCAGCATGGTGATGCTCACTTCATTGTTGAGCACCAGTCTATTACACCATCTGCTAACAGCCTGGAGAGCATGCAGGAGCAGTCTCAAGACGGTTTACAGTGAATTGAGTGAGATCATGAGTGGAGACAAAGGGCAAGTACTGTAAGTTAGAGTATTCATGCAAGCAATACACCATGAGAAAAGACAGGGTTTTAGAAAATATTATTACATTACACTTTGTTGATGCTCTCACGTATCCAAAGGGACTTAGCTATTTTTGTTTAGGTGCAGGGTCAGTGCCATTGGAGCGTAAAATGCCTTGCTGAAGGGCATTTCATATAGGCTCTAGGACCCAGGAGAGCAGTGGTTAGTTACTCTCCCATTCTCATTCTTCCTACGGTAAGACTTTCAAATTTCAGACTGCAATTCTGACTGAAAGTTTAAGAGATACAGCGTATCTACCCATTTTAAATAAACCTTGTTAAATAAACCTCACTGTGCTGACTTCTACTCTCTCTGTGTTGATAGATATGCCTTTGTCCTGCACATAGCCTCAGTGAGGTGGGATATGCATACTTTGTGCTTACTTTTCTGAAGCTATTCAAACCTACAATCTCTCAATCCATAGACCAGCTCCCTAAACAATAGAACACAGCTGCGTCATACTCTAGGATCTAGAATAGGATGCTAGGGTGAAATGAATGACACACAATGAACTGAATCAATGTAATTTGGGTTGGTGTCAGTCAATGACGCAGCAAGGTTTGGGAAAAGCAAATGCATAACATTATGATTGATTTTACTAATGGATACACCCACTCAATGGCTCAGAGAAATGCAACACTGCTTCTGGCCAAAACACATCTTAAGATCATCAGCAGTTTCTGAAGGATCAGTGTTTTGACCGTGTGCACCGTTTTGTTTGATATCAACTAGATAGGAATGACTGTGCTATTGAGGGTGTGATGCAAGATATCAGCTTTCGTTACTCAAAGTTTTTTTTAACCTCCTGATTACAGTAGACCTGATTGGCCCAAAATTGCCTCAATATGGAGTTTGCGTCCCAGTGCCTGAATAATTATTTACCCTCCATACAGTACAAGTGAATTCCATTAAAACACAAGGCTTTTAAACCCTCTCTATCCACTAACCAGCACTACAACAACAAAAACAACAACATGTATTTATATAGCAAAGTATGACAACTATGAAGTTGTATCAAAGCGCTTTCAAAGCGCACACACACACACACACACACACACACACACACACACACACACACACACACACACACACACACACACGAAACACATCCCCACAGTGTCAGACAAATGACAAGTGCATAAGAGATGACAAGAAAGCCCATGTGTCTGCAGGCAACCAGGCCACAAGCTGTCCACAGTACAGATCAGATGAAATGTGTATCTTTGGCTAAATCGTCTTCTAAGTGTGTTGTTCAAAGCTGTCCCCAGTAGTATATAAGCAGGTAGTGTAAGAAAATGCCCCATTACAAGATTAAGTCATCGCCTTAAAAATGATCTAGCTTGATTGTTGCAAGAGGAGAAAGTAAAATGCTTTTGATCCTGCACATTCCTTCAATTGTAAACACTCTAATTCCTATTTTCAATGGATCGAAGAAATGGAGAGGATATGTAAGTGTGTGTGTGTGTGTGTGTGTGTGTGTGTGTGTGTGTGTGTGTGTGTGTGTGTGTGTGTGTGTGTGTGTGTGTGTGTGTGTGTGTGTGTCTGTGTCTGTGTGTGTGTGTGTGTGTGTGGTGTTGGGGAGGGTTAGCATAAGTCAACCATTCACAGCCTGACTTGAAATTTAAATGCACTGAAATGGAAACACGTCTTGGCACAATGCCTTGTTCTCTCTTGTGTCTTTATACTGCATGCCCTTCATTCAGAAATGTTTGCCTGAAGACAAATTCTCATAACAGTACCTGCCCAAGCCTTTTACTGCAACATCATAATAGTTTATGGCTCCAGCCGAGTCTATTAAATAGTTATATGGACTTGGGTGAGATACTGAGATGCACGGTGAATACCTAATAAGCTTATTTTAAGAATGTGTTCAGAATCATCTGCTGATGCTGGATAAAGCAGTAATGTGTTTGTGAGAAATCCTTTGTGGTAACGCTAACATGCTTATTTAAACAATAAACATGTCCTATTCCAATGACATAGCACCATGTAAGCAAAAGCCACCTTCAGAAAACAGCTGATGTTGACAATTACCGCTGATAGTGACAAAGTTAATTACATTTATGAATGTTAATTAATGTATTTCTAATGAAGATGAATTTGCATACGACGATATTTTGTCTATATCCATATACATTAGATTGTTATGTCTCCAGCATTGTTCCAAGGTGCTGAAAGGAGCCATCTGCTAAGATGCTCCCTGCTAGATGTTTGCTAGATGGTCTGCTACTCTTAAATCACAATTCGGCCAATATTTTCATAAAGGGAGACTGGCTGACTCCTTGTGTGTGTGTGTGTGTGTGTGTGTGTGTGTGTGTGTGTGTGTGTGTGTGTGTGTGTGTGTGTGTGTGTGTGTGTGTGTGTGTGTGTGTGCATGTGTGTGTATACATGTGTACATTCTTGCATGTGTTTGTTCATGTGTGTGTGCGTGCGTGCATGTGAGTGTGTGTGTGTGTGTGTGCGTGCGCGTGCGCGTGCGCGTGCGCGTGCGCGTGCGTGTGTGTGTGTGTGCGTGCGTGCGTGCGTGCGTGCGTGCGTGCGTGCGTGCGTGCGTGCGTGCGTGCGCGCGTGTGTGTGTGTTATGAGAGGCTGATAGAGTCGGGAGGGAACTGATAGCGAGCAGCTCTCCCACCAAGATGCTTTATTGGAGAGAGGATATCTCCTCTGGGGTGTGTGGTGGGGGTGTTTATCTCTCACTCCTGCTGTGTGTGTGTACATCTGTAAGTCTCTCTGTGTGTGTGTGTGTGTGTGTGTGTGTGTGTGTGTGTGTGTGTGTGTGTGTGCAGGGGTGCTGACAGGGGGGGACAAAGGGGACAGTTGTCCCGGGGCCCAGGGAGAGAGGGAGCCCAGAATTGGGTCCTCATTACCTTGTATCAATGGGACTGAGGGCCTTTTTCAGATGACTTTGTCCCGAGCCCAGCTAAAGTTGTGTGTGTGTGTGTGTGTGTGTGTGTGTGTGTGTGTGTGTGTGTGTGTGTGTGTGTGTGTGTGTGTGTGTGTGTGTGTGTGTGTGTGTGTGTGTGTGTGTGTGTGTGCACGCCTGCCTGTCCACATGCATGTCTCCTGT
>NC_085858.1:16070728-16093228 GCF_034702125.1 Engraulis encrasicolus
TCCCATGTCCCACTCCTCCAGGGCGAACTGGTCAAGATGAGAGAGAGAGAGAGAGTAGAATGCAAGCACGAGCATGTTTAACGTCGGTAAGCACAGAGGTAGCCAGCAGGCACTGGGGGAGTGTGTAGAAACAGCGAGCGCGTGGTGTGTAAAGCAACGTTGGCGTGTCGAATGCGAGTGGAGGCTCATTACGGCCCCGGCCGATTCACTTCCACACACTCTCCGGCTGCTCTGCTGAGACCTCGTCTCTGCCAAAGACCCGGCAGAGAGACAGACAGGAATCGGATCAGAACCTTCTGGAATAGAATTTACGCAACATGGCTGCCGGCGAGCATCAACAATTTTCTAACTCGCTTTAAGAACACGACTCGTAAATTGGTTCACAGCAAGGGGGTGCCGCGTGTGTGTGTGTTCTGAAGGCCAAGATGAAAGCAATATTGGGGGAAAAAAACTGTCATGCACTATTTGACAAGTGAGTAAGAGAGTTAAGTGCGACTGAAAAATAAAGTGTCTCGTCTGATGTATGTTTTATGTTTTTAGTCTATCATATTCACATTAATTTCCAAATCTTCCAAATCCAAGTCTTTTTTTTCATAAACTATGCTTCTCATAACAAAATATAAAGATTCTTTATATGGAGGAAGTCAATCTGCTCATCAGACTTACATTTTGCACACAAGTACACTGACAACAAACGTTTTGGGTATTCAAAGTCCCTGTGCATATTCAGAGTCCCTGTGCACAACCACTGTCCAGGAGCTGGTGATGTGCAGTAAAAGTAATCCAAGTAATCCAAGTAAAGGTAGGATGAATCACCGCACACTGGTATTCTTTGCTGGTAGTTGTGCACAGGGACTCTACTTTGAGTAAAACACTTTGGGTATATTCATTGCTTTCTGGGTGAAGTGTTTACCTCTTGCAATAAATGTGGGGCACACAAATCAAATTCCATTCATATGCCTACATTTTAGGTCTTTTAACAGGAGCTACTTTTTAAACTCACATCGGAGCAATTGTTGAACACATTTTTAGAGTAGTGCTGCACTCCCTTTGAACTTTAAATTTGTTGACTATCACAATGCATTTCAGTATGTTAAAGCAAACTGTTTTCAAGGATGTTAACACTGACGATTCTATTATGGGCTTGCTTGTTTATACATTAATTGGAACGGCTATGGCTGCTTGTTAACATCCATTAATAAGTGAAACCTTGACACAGTAAGTAAGATAGTACTGTAGACAGAAAGATAAAAGTGCCTTTGATTTCTCAGAAGGTCTGACTCAACATTCAAAAAGACCAATATTTGCATTTGAAATGCCCTGTATAGGCACACAATATTGTGAGTTGGGTGCAGGATTCTGAAAATCTTTTTTTTTTCCTGGAAAAGTAGAGAAGCAGCTGAAGAACCCCTCTGAGCATGAACGGCAGTTTTATTTTATTTTATACATTTTATTACACCCTCCATAAAACCTGTGACCTGTACTTTATATCCACCCGGATCTCACAGACACATAAAGAGCAAAAAATGTGCTCGATACCACACATCACTGAGCCTCATGCAAAGTCTTTTCCACAGCAGCCTTTAAAAAAACAGCATTGTCATTCCTGTCTCAGTAACGGTAACAAGGCATCAGACTCCCGCCTGTCTTCTCACACGAGCCACATATCCAAAGCCTTACTCACCCCCACACCCTACAAAAAGACAGCTCATGCCTCTTGAGGCCCTCTAGGCTATGACAACGGCAAACAAAGGAATGTCATTACTGGTGATTTTATTCATCACTTGTACTTCTTTTTTTTTCAAAACAGGGAAGACGAAAATAAATGGGATCTTCACTGACAGTTTGGAGGCCCTACTTCAAAGCAGTGATATGACAGAGAGCAAAAGAGGAATGAAAGGAAGACCTGGAGGAGAACAGCAAAAAGTTAAGTGTTTGTGAGACAGAGAGAGAGAGAGAGACAAAAGTGGGGAGAGGGACAGACAGACAGAGGGAGAAAAGTTGTGCGCGCGTGTGTGTGTGTGTGTGTGTGTGTGTGTGTGTGTGTGTGTGTGTGTGTGTGTGTGTGTGTGTGTGTGTGTGTGTGTGTGTGTGTGAGAGAGAGAGAGAGAGAGAGAGAGAGAGAGAGAGAGAGAGAGAGAGAGAGGGAGAGAGAGGAGAGAGAGAGAGAGAGAGAGAGAGAGAGAGAGAGAGAGAGAGGGAGGGAGGAGAGAGAGAGAGAGAGAGAGAGAGAGAGAGAGAGAGAGAGAGAGAGAGATGGGGAGGAAGAGAAGGAAAGCATGGCCTGTGGATAACAGTCTTGTGATGGCCTGGGTGATGAAAGAGGAAGAGAGTGATGAAAGTGCTAAAGATGGTTATTAATGAGCCATGTATTTTTACAAAACGCTTCAAGAACCTGATTAAGTCCACAAATAAGAAACGATTTTCAACACATCTGTGTAGGTGTGTGGGTGTAGGTGTCTGGGTGTGTGCGTGCGTTTCTGTGTGTGTGTGTGTGTGTGTGTGTGTGTGTGTGTGTGTGTGTGTGTGCGTGTGTTTGCTTGTGTGGGTGTTCTGCTAAGGCTTTAATACTGAAAGATTCATGAGAAAAGCAATAATGACAGAGCAGAACAGAATAGATGATGAAGACAACACAAGTGGATGCTGTATTTTCTACTGTAACGACCTTGTTAATTGTTAACAGCCTCACAAGTTGGTAGTCAGTTTACATCTCCGTCTCACAAGCTTATATGTGCATAAACATCTTGAGGGAGCGAGAAAAATACATCATGTCACAAAGTTTTTACTGCCACACATCCATTGTTATTCAACCAGCAGCCTGTGTATCCACAGCGATATGGATATATGTAAACAGTGAAGTGCTGAATAAAATACCGAGCTAAAGTACAGTTCTTGACAGCTGAACAGTCGATTGAAATGCATCAGCTGTGCAGTAAAAGTGAGAATGACAGCCAAAGGCAAACAGAAAGTGAGTGTGGAGATATTGAGTGGGTGTATCAGGGGGAGACTGGGATACAAACTTACTGCTGGAGAAACTAATCTCTAGACAAGCACTCGAAGGTGGCCCGGTCTCACCTACCATGAAGAGGATAAGCCAGAATCCACTGATAGAGGACTCAAGTTATTGTGCAAGATGTAATTACTTAAGTGCTGTAATGAAATGTTTAATGTCCACTGAACAGCATCCACAAAACCCTAAAATACCATGCAGTAAAGAGCCAAATCCTCGCGCAATGAATCAACGCAGCTGGTCTTTCTCCTTTGCTCCACTCTGTCCCCATTCCTTTCATTCCTCTTCAGCCAATCAGACAAATGTAACATCTTTGACTGAGGCTTTGGACTATTTCCACATCATGAAGATGAAGGACATTGAACCGACTGAAAAACCGTCCAAACGACAATGAGCACAGAGGTTGTAGTCGTTAATGTAGGGTTTTATTGGCCGTAATGCTCGACAATTACCTCCTATAAGAACCATGGCTGGCTTGGACGCTGGCCGTGGTCCTGAAAGGCCTACAGCAAGAGGGTAAGTATGCACTTGCACTATTGTTTACTAACGTCTGTGGATAGCATCCAACTTGCTGCACAGGGAATATAGTGTTCCTCCACAACTACACCGAAAACAAAAAGTTGTTATCAGATGTTGCAGTGTTTTGGCTTTCCTGGGGCGGTTCCAGCAACACACAATGATAGAATCAATAGACCACTGCCATTTAATCAGCTCGTGTTCAACATTTGGGCTAGTGATGTTTTTTGTGATTTATGTGGTATGCTGGCAAGCACCCAAACAACCAAAACGTGTGTGTGTGTGTTTGTGTTTGTGTGTGTTGTGTGTGCATGCGTGTGTGCGTGCGTGCGTGCATTTGTGTGGTGTGCGTGTGTGTGTGTGTGTGTGTGTGTGTGTGTGTGTGTGTGTGTGTGTGTGTGTGTGTGTGTGTGTGTGTGTGTGTGTGTGTGTGTGTGTGTGCAGTTCTGTGTGTGCGGTTGTGTGTGTGTGTGTGTGTGTGTGTGTGTGTGTGTGTGTGTCTGTGTGTCTGTGTGTGTGTGGTGTGTGTGTGTGTGTGTGTGTGTGTGTGTGTGTGTGTGTGTGTGTGTGTGTGTGTGTGTGTGTGTGTCTGTGTGTGTCTGTGTGTTACAGCCTGGCAAACAGAAAGGTGGTGTGTCACTCACGTCATATTATTTGGTTGAGTAGTACTTCAGTGAAATGGCATAAATGGGGGAGACTGAGCTGAAAGCTACTTTTGGAGTGAGGATAAAAACATGTGTGTGTGTGTGTGTGTGTGAGGAGGGGAGGATGTGTTGCTTCTGAATGCCACAGAGTGTGGCGCATCGTTCGGGACAGATAAGGAAGGTTTAAATCTCTTCAGAAAGGCCGGAAATGGAAACGAGAGAACAGTCAATCATTGCCTTGGACTCCTCGCCCAACTTTGCGGGGAAAACATCATTTGATGTATGACTGAGAGGGGGGATATCTCGTGCCCTCTCTGCTATCTCTGTGATGTCCTCCAACACTACTTTCACTCTGTTGTCTCACGGCTGCATTGCCATCCCATCTCTGCTGATTACACCTCCCCACTCTTCTTCTCTTTCATTTCTTCCTCCACTTCCTGTTCTCTTGTTTATTTTTTTCTTTTCATATCCTCCACTCCTGTGTTGATGGACTTTTTTTCTTTTCTTCATTCTCTTCCTTCCTTCATCCTCCAGGAAAATCAAGACAAATACACATTTCAAGCTTGACGTGGACAAGGGTACGGTGGTCCACCTATAAGCACCTACATACCAATAAACAGAATAACTTGACATCATCGTCACCATCCCTACGTTTAGATGGAGTTAATGTTTTCATGTTTACATGATAAGAAATGTGAGTCTGATTGGGCTTTTCTGTTATCATGTCAAATTTAGAATGCATTCAAAAACTGCCGCTGCAATAAAAGGAAAACTCTGTGTTATGCCATATAGGCAGCAAGCTCTTTTCTAACATGTCATTATTAAATTATGGTAATAAATAATACATGGTAATGAATGTAAAGTAGGGATGTAAATAAAATCTAAATGTATCGATGTATCGGAAGTATCAGCCGGCGATTTAATCGAATCGCATCGTATCGTGGGGCATTCTTAAGAATCGAAAAGAATCGAATCGCTGGCCCCTGTACAACGCCCTAGCTCCATAACACAATAGTAGTGGAAAAGTAATTGGAAAAAATTGAATCGAACCCAGTCGCATCGTATCGTGGGGAATTCTTAAGTATCGAAAAAAAAATCAAATCCCTGATGTAAGAAATCGACACCGTATCGTATCGTCATGAAGGCTGTGATTTACACCCCTAATGTAAAGCTACAGATGGATAAGGAATGTGTGCATTAGTCTACAATGTTCAGGAGCCTAGCTTAGCTTTTACAGTAAATGGGCTTCTGTAAGGCAAACCCAGTGAAAGCACATAATGTAGCTAATGCACACGCCACACCGCACCACACCACACTCCTCATGCCAGGTAGACAGACGGTGCTAATAAGGAGACTGGCAGAGTGGTGAAAAAACCCTGTTATGATCCACCTGCCAACTGATGCTGACTGCAGCCCTGCGAGACATGTCCCAGACTGACCCGCTGCTGTGCCACACCACCACTGCCAAGCCACAGGAAACAAGCGAGGATACAGACAGCGATATTATGATGAGAGAATAGCGAAAAAATAAAAGTGGTAAAACAGCAAGAAACTAGCAGCAGATACAGTGGTTGCAACTAAATTTAAAACTACATATACTTTAAAATACTTGCTGAACATATAAAACTGCATTCCCTGTTTCTATTCACAGATTGAAAGGATGCACCATCACATTGTCCTTCCATTTAATTATGCTTGCATGTCTTATCAACACAGCCATGCACTCACTAAAGCCTAGTATTCACTGAAGCACCACTGCACTGAGACAGAGACAGAAACCTTTAAGCAGGCCTTCAGACAGAGAGGCAGTCAGACAAACAGAGCAAGGAGAGGAGGGAGGGCTATCCAATGATGATTGCTCTCATCTAAAAAAAAAGAAAGAAAGGAAAAGAAAAGAAGAGAAATATGTCCACTAGAGAGTCTGTTAGATTCTATTCACACCTCAGCACACAAGACAGATAAGAAAGCGTCTGTGAAAAGAGGAAGGATGAATCAGAGCTGAGAACGGCAACAAGGTCAGCTTCCCTGCGGATAGACAATACAATTTCAGCTAGGAGTAGATGCAACAGTGTTGCCAGATGTACGATAATTATCATATTTGTACCATACTTTTGTCCATTTTGTCCTCTGTACGATCAAAAAAACATGCTGTACAATAATTTCAGAGTTGTTATTCAGTTCAAAATTCAAAAGACACCGCACACTGCTTACTTTTCTTACTTTATTGATCATGTAGCACTTTATCTGTACACCTGGGTAATGGGGGTTGGCATAGAGCGAACCTGATGACACACTGGGCAAAACGTGTTGTTCGCTCCGAAAAATAAAGTAAGAAAAGTAAGCAGTGTGCGGTGTCTTTTGAATTTTGTTCATTGATTCAACTTCTCCTGCCTCACACACCTGCACCTGCATTACCGAGGGCTTGTGCACAAGGACTCTCTCGAACTTTGTTATTCAGTTCATTTAGATGCATTGAAACAACAATCTGGGTCTTGAACGATAATTTCCTCCCAAAAAGCCCCCAAAAACGATAATTTTGAGATTTTGGTACAATAATGCAGCATTTTCCATCTGGCAACACTGAGATGCAACTCCATTTGTGTGTACTGCACATCTGATACAGCATGATGATGGAAGAGACGACTGAATAATAAAAGGTAGCTAAAATCAAAAAAGTAACAACAGAGCTGTCAGCCTAACGTGCATGTTAATTAAAGCGCGGAACAGACAAGCAGACTAATGTTAGATCAAGTGCAGAGTGACTCTGATGAAGACACAACACGGATCAAAACATCAGCCCTGTTTTCTGATGTGCATCTCCATTCAAATTAACATTATGTTTACATCTAAGCTGCTTTGATTTTGAAGGATCACACCTTAGAAAGGTACAGTAGCTACACACAAAAAATATGGGTCACAAACAAGGAATCATCAATGCGCTACAAACTACAGATAGCAAAACTGAAGGGTAGAAACAAAGTGTTTAGGCAAATGTAAAATGATGACACATTTAATGGCTTAGTATTTGCAGTATTTGCTAGTATTGTGTTTTATACTGTATATGTCTTTAATTGTGTAGCCTACCATACCATCTTATCGTAGAAGGCTGATGGTACATATAGGCTTATAGTAAGGAAATGAAAACTCGAGTGGTAGCTTATGGATGGCAAAGCCCGACTCATTGTTGAAATGGATGAAATCAGGTGAAAGGAGAAAAAAGTTAAATAATGTTCAGAATTTTATAAGAGCAGTAGCTATTAGTGGTGTGCATTGGCACTGTCCTCACGATTCAATTAGATTACGATTCGGGAGGTAGCGATTCGATTTGAATTTTCATCAGTCATGATGAGGCAATACAAGCAGTCAGATAATGAACTGCATTTTATTGGCTGTTTTCTGTATCAGTCTTACAGTTTTCAATGCGTTGAAGTGCTTTCATTTAATTTAACATTCATTTGCTCTGAAAATATCCCCGGAAGTAATTGAAACTTGAAAAAATGTGCCACATCGATTATGGCACTTGCCGCATTTAATTAAATTGCGCTGCCCCGCATTACTGAATCGATTATTGTTGCCACCACTAGTAGCTATGACTACATAAGGAATTAACCTTAATACATGCAGGGAAGCTGACAAGGGGGGACAAAGGGGTCAGTTGTCCCGGGCCCAGGGATATTAGGGGCCCATAATTGGTTCCTCATTACATTGAACGTATTGGGTGGGGGCCCTTTCAGACATTCAGACTTTCAACATTTTTCAGTGTGGCTTATTGTTTGTAGGCTAGACTACATTGCTGAATTGTAGCTTTGAAAGAAGCCATTAGGTTGATGAGAGCCCATAGGCTATGATTGAGTAGCTGAAATAGCTAAATAAAACACCTGGGCAGTGGCCACATTGCTCAATGAAAAAATGTATGTTTCAGGAAGTACCAACTGTTTGACTGGAACCTTTGGATTCAAAGTGTTAAGCATGCTTCACATAGTAAAAAAAAATGTACCAGTATTCTGGCTTCATTGAATATTGCAACTTAGGCAGCACAAGATAGGTGAGGCACATGTGTATCCCAGTGGCTTGTAATTCACAACAAATGATAGAAGTTTAATCACCTGTAGGCTATGTGTCAATTCATAAGCATATGATACCATGTGAGCATAATAATTTAGTTTGCTGTTGCATATTCTGGGTAGAGTACAGCCTTGCTGAGAAATGTTTAGTCCGTAATAGACCTGTGATGTGCGAAAGCAACAAAAGGCAAAGACAATTACTAAAACTAATGTCTTCAGTATTTTATGTCCTAACGGCACGACACTTTGTACCGCACACCACCGTAGCACTGCACAGTCACCCTCCAGATTGGAGATCAAATGGTGGAGTAGTGCAGGAGTTGTACTCGGACCAGTCAGATATACAGGAGGAGACGCAGACAGGAGTTTCATCAATTATTAGATATATGGAGTTGGTTTTAATACATTGTAAATTTGGCTTTGGCTATTACAGCAGTAGTCCATGCATATAATGGATCATAACCACTTTTTTGTAACTTTTGTTTATCAAAACTAATGGTAGCAAAGTAAGTATTTGACAGTAGCATTTATTACATGGATACATTTTGGGCAAGAGAGGTCATGCACATACACACTACAAAATCTCTCTCTCTCTCTCTCTCTCTCTCTCTCTCTCTCTCTCTCTCTCTCTCTCTCTCTCTCTCTCTCTCTCTCTCTCTCTCTCTCTCTCTCTCTCTCTCTCTCTCTCACACACACACACACACACACACACACACACACACACACACACACACACACACACACACACACATTTTCTCAGACATAGAGCAAACTTTTTGTCTCTGTCTTTGTAGCTGTTGCTGTTTTTCAAACACACACACATGCACGCACACATGCACAGTCACACAGTCACACAGTCACACACACACAGTCACACACACACACACACACACACACACACACACACACACACACACACACACACACACACACACACACACAGTCATTCTGGGGCGCTGATGGGCAGTGTCTTGCCACTTGTGCACATGGTTGCAGTGCTGTGTTGTGTGAGAGTGAGGTGAGCGTAAGGACATCCTGCACCACAGGCCATCAGCTCTCGCCAATTATGCAAAGCATCCACATTAACTCCCCACCGACCTCACCCACCCCACCTCACCTCACCCACCACCTCCCTGGACTGCTTCATTTCCTCCTCAGTTTTTGTTTCCATCTCTGTTTCTATGTCTGTCTGTCTGTCTGTCTGTTTGTCTCTCTTCTCTCTCGTGTCCTTCCCTCCTCTTTCTTTTGCTTCTCTCTCCCTCTCTCTTTCTCTCTCGTACACAAACAGAATCCCTTTCTCACTTTCTTCATCACATCATTCAGTACGTATGTTCTCTCTCTCATCTCCTCTCTCTTTGCTCCTCCAACTGTCTCCATCCTTTTTTTACTCCATCCTTTTTTTACTCCATCCCCCCTGTCACCCCCTCTCACTTGCTAGATTTCCATTCCCTCTTTCTGGCCTTCTCTCCTTCTATCTCTCTGAATAATTGATGTCTATTTCGGAGCGAATGATATTGTTCCCGCTGTGTTTTTATTTGTTTTCAACCGCCGCCTCACTCCCCAAGCTACAGTACCACAGTGTCCACACTCATTGCATCCACAGGCACACACAGACACTTAAACCACATGCACACACATCAACACTTACCACCAGGCATGGAAATTGGCTCTAGCCACGTAGGTGAAATATGAAAGTGTCTGATTTCTGGCATAATTTGTTGTTGAGCAGCTGGTGAGTTTGAGCACATAATATTTTATTTTCCGTTGTTGGTAAAGGATCCTATTTTGTTTGAGGCTCTGTCCACCACACCAAAGAGCCTGTCAGACAGTCAGAACACATCCACAAATCTCGTGACTGTCTTGCAACTGCCCACACCATGCATTAAAGAGTGCCCAACATTTTATGCTTTACCCATCTCTGTGGTCTCTTACATCTGGGTCACTTACGGTGACGGTCCCAGACATGAAAACACATTTCTCACACAATGGGTGGTCCCAGGTGGCCTCATGGCAAGCTATCCCATTTCTGACATGATTCGTAGAGAAGAGGAGGCGAGTTAGCTGGGTGCTAAACTGGGGCTCTGACTGCTACACCAAAGAGTCAGGTGGTGCGTCCAAAAGTCCCTAGTGCCTTCCTATGTAGAAGGCAAAATCTAAGGAAGCGACTATGTAGCACATCTGAATACCCTAGTAGGGGTACCCGGATGACATTCTATATCCTGTCATATTTGCAGTAGGCCAACAATGGTTATTTCACGATTCTTGAAGTTTGTGGGAGTTTGACAACTGTACAGCCATTGGTTATTAGTGGCATCAGGGACGGCCCCCCAGCGACCAATCTAGTTCAAATGCACACCATGCATAATCACTTCCTTTCTCCATCCCTTTCTTACAAAACACTTGTCCTTTCCCTGAGAGGAATAATCAGCCATACTGGTGTGTCAGTGACAGATTCCAATCAGACAAGCCTTGTTCAGCCCTGGAACAGCCATCTGAAGGCCATTGAAGGACAATGGGCCACAGACCCACCCTCACAATCATACTGACAGTGGCATCCACACCGCAATTGAGAGAGAGAGAGAAAGAGAGAGAGAGCACACACACACAAACGCACACACCGGACATACTGTACGTACATGTACACATGCACCCACACGCACGCGCACACGAGCACGCACGCACACACACACACACACACACACACACAATAAAATAAATTCACAAATTGCATAACACTACCCAGATAACTCAGAATTTCACGGAGACATGATGAATACATCAAGCACAACAAACAATGTACCAAGTCCATACTTTCGTCCATCCACATGTGGAGAGGAATATATTGCGCTCAGTGTAGCCTACCACTTGGCAGTATAGAAAAATTACCAAAATATTGTTCACGCTGCTGACACATGACTGCACAACGACCCACAGCACTAACCATCTAGTGAAGTTTGCGGATGATACAACACTGGTGGGCCTCATCACTAAGGGCGATGAGACCCACTACAGAGAAGAAGTAGACCTGTTGGCCAGATGGTGCAAAGACAACAACCTCCTGCTGAATGTCAACAAGACCAAGGAGATTGTTGTCAACTTTCAGAGGGTCCAAAAACAACTGCCACCACTGACCATCGACGGTGATGCTGTGGAGAGAGTGAGCAGCACCAAGTTCCTTGGAGTGCACATCAGCGACGACCTCTCTTGGACCACCAACACTACATCACTGGCGAAGAAGGCCCATCAGCGTCTCTACTTCTTGCGCAAACTAAAGAAGGCAAGTGCTACACCCTCCATCATGACAACATTCTACAGAGGAACCATAGAGAGCGTCGTGTCCAGCTGCATCACAGTGTGGGGAGGAAGCTGCACGGAGAAAAACAGGAAGACACTCCAGCGTGTTGTGAACACAGCGAAGAAGATCATTGGAGTACCACTCCCCTCCCTGCAGGACATTTACACCGCACGCCTCACCCGAAAAGCACTGATGATCATCAAAGACACAAGCCACCCTGCACACAAACTGTTCAGCCTCCTGCCCTCTGGAAAGAGGTACAGGCGCCTCCGTTCCCGTACCACCAGGCTTGCAAGCAGCACGATGCATCAAGCAATCAAGATACTGAACACTCAACCCACTCTCCCTTCACTGTCAGCCTCTAGCCAGCCAGGCCACTGACAACGCTCCCCCCCCTCATCCCCACCACCATATCTGCGACTGAACATTCCACCTGCACTACTACATCTGTGACTGAACTTTCAACCTGCACTAACTCAAAACATACACATGCACACACACACACACACACACACACACACACACACACACACACACACACACACACACACACACACACACACACACCACACACACACACACACACACAAGCACACTGCACTTTCTGCACTAAACCCAAACATACACACACTGACACACAACTCATACTCACACACATACACACACACACACACACACACACACACATACACAGGTACACACACACAGACGCACACCGCACTTTCTACCTGCACTAAACACACACACACACACACACACACACACACACACACACACACACACACACACACACACACACACACACACACACACGCACACAAAACACATACAAACACACACACACACACACATACTGCTGCTGGTGTATTTAATAAAAACCTTTTTTAATTATTTATTTCTTCAAATGCTACTATTACTATGTCAGAACGCTATAAAGGACTTTTAGAAAAAGAACAACAAAATACCTCCTCTTAATGTATGTTCTCTACAAGTCTTCTGTTGTCCAGTCTTGCACTTTAAATGTCTGTATGAGCAATGTCTACGTCCATACTGTCTATGTCCATGTATGAGTACTGTCTATGTCTATACTGTCTATGTCCTTACCTAGATTAGTCTATGTCTGCATGGGAGAGCAAGAAACGCAATTTCAAATTCTTTGTATGACCAGTGCATGTAAAGAAATTGACAATAAACTTGACTTGACTTGACTTGACTTGATTATGAAATTTGATATTGTTTGACAGCAATATTGATATCA
The DNA here is from genome assembly GCF_034702125.1 of Engraulis encrasicolus. Lineage (NCBI taxonomy): Eukaryota > Metazoa > Chordata > Actinopteri > Clupeiformes > Engraulidae > Engraulis > Engraulis encrasicolus. The sequence goes on from NC_085858.1 coordinate 16,083,516, forward strand.
CAATATTAATTCTATATATTGCACAGGCCTAGTCCCAGACCCAGTGAAAGTGGGGGTGAGGGGATTAGATCCACATTACATTGCAAGTATTGATTGGGGGGGCCTTTCAGATGACTTTGTCCCAGGCCTGGCCAAAGCTGTCAGTGGCCCTGGGTCTATGGTCCGCATTAACAATTCACTCCCACTCATAATCTACAGTAGCACTCCGATTTACAGTGTGACCCGCCAAGGGGGGGAAAAGACTGCTGAAGGACATCATCCGATTGCCCTTTAATTTACAACCTGCCTCATACTAACAGTTGCCGAGGAAAAAATATTAGTTTACAGATGTACAGACAGACAGGCAGACAAATAGTCAGACAGTCAGACAGACAGACAGACAGAAAAATAGTCAGACAGACAGACAGACAGATCGGTACGTGGATAAACAAGCCAGACATGAAGAGATAAAGACAGGCACAGCGGTTAAGACAGACAGATAAAGGCAGACCGATAGAAAGATGTGGATTTTGATTTGACAGCCAGACTATTTGCCTGAAGCATTTAAACGTGCAATCTTTAAATAGCCTAAGCTTGGCATCATGGAGACACAGGCAGGCAGGCAGGCAGGCTGACAGACAGACAGGACAGGCAGGCAGACAGACAGACTGAGTTTTCCATTGAGAGAGGTTACAAGTGCAGCGTCAACACAAACGTCTACAAGTCATACATGAATACTTTCATACACACAGACAAGGAACATAAATGGAGCATTAAAAGGAACATTAAAGTTGACAAGTTCCCAAGTAGTGGTGCCTAATTAAGAACTCATGAGCCCAGAACACAACATACGCCGATGTGTGCTGCGCACACACACAAGCACGCACGCACGCACACACAAACACATACACACACACGCAAATCCATGTGCACAGACATGTACACACACTGTATTTAAACATACACACAAATCTCCTAGACCCATTTTTGAGTAGAAGCTACAAAAAAACAACCAATGCATAGCATGTATTCACAAACACACAACACAAAATACACACACACACACAAACAAACACACACACACACAATCATACGCATTAATTCCTTCAAAATACATCAATATACATCAAGTACGTTCAGGGACACGGGTGCACACTCTCTCACTCACGCACGCACGCGCACGCACGCACGCACGCACGCACGCACGCACGCACACACACACACACACACACACACACACAGCTCAGTGATGGAATATGATGAGATGTGATCAGCGAGCAAACCACAAGCCATTGCATGTCTCCCCTCTGCCCTGGTGTCCATTATTTCCCTGTCTCTCGCTCAGTGATAGGATCTCTCTCTCTCTCTCTCTCTCTCTCTCTCTCTCTCTCTCTCTCTCTCTCTCTCTCTCTCTCTCTCTCTCTCTCTCTCTCTCTCTCTCTCTCTCTCTCTCTCTCTCTCTCTCTCTCTCTCTCTCTCTCTCCCTGTGTCTCCTGTCATCAGTGTGAGAGAGTCATCAGCCACATCAATGCCTCAACTCAGCCACTAATCTGCCATGCACAGCTCATTACCACCATCACCACAGAACACACAAACAAACACACACACACGCACGCACGCACACAACACACACACACACACACACACACACACACACACACACACACACACACACACACACACACACACACACACATAACACACAGAGAGAGACACACATAAAACACACACACACGGTCGGGCACACACCCAGATATGTGCATACAAACACACACCCCATTCATCCATACAAATGAGAAAATGGGAGTTCAACAGCTGTATGGGAACAACTGAGCAGGCTGTCTATCACGGCAATGTAAACATTAGACACACACACACACGCACACACACACTTTTATTTTATTTCTAGCGTTATTATTGGGCATGATCTTTGCTCCTGCTCCACACACACTCTCCTGTCAGGACTAAGTTAAATGAGATTGATGAACACATTCACACACTCACACACACACACACACACACACACACACACACACACACACACACACACACACACACACACACACACACACACACACACACACACACACACACACACACCAAACCAGAGATACACACACACCAACACAAAGATGCACACATACACACCACAATTTTGCTGCAGACAAATTTCACAGCTCATTTCTCCATTCACTATTCCAGTCATGCACTGTATACATTGTGGAGACTCAAGGCTCTCTCTCTCTCTCTCTCTCTCTCTCTCTCTCTCTCTCTCTCTCTCTCTCTCTCTCTCTCTCTCTCTCCCCCCTCTCTCTATCTCTCTCACACACACACCCATACCCACAGACACAAACGTTCACCTTCAGCTACATATTCTGTTGCATTTGTTAAACAATTCTTGCCTTCGTCACCAAACGTCACCAAATGTTTGCCGCCAGCATGAGTCATCCTTCCTAAGCAGTGTGAGCGGCCAAGGTGTTTCTTGTGTGCTCTGAATGTCAACACATGGTCTGTACTGCTGTGAAAGTCCAGTGTTTCTCACTGTTGCAATAGTAAGCTAATAAACTAGACCAGCCCACCTAGCGGCAGAAATCTGTTTTAATTTGCTCCAATCTGTGTTGCTAGTTATACTCATGAATGGTGTGACGTTTTCCATGTGCGTTACGCCCTTTTGTGGGGGAAAACAGCCAATGCAAGTCAATTGGTGGTGTTGGGGGAAGAATAAAGGAAAGATAAGGACCTGTAGACTAGCGTTGTTCACGCGCAACATGCTGAAAACGTGTTGTGTTGCCGGCTGTTCAAATAATATGGCCAAACAGTCATGGTTTAAGCATGGACTGTGTTAATTTAGGCTAGCCTATGTAGCATGTAAGTTAATGAGACATTCGGTTTGATTTCCCCCATAAAGGGGCGTAACGCTCATTTACGAGCAAACTACCCGGATGGACGTTCATGAGTATCGGAAACAGTGTATATCAGTGAATAAACAGCTGGACCGGCCTATATGTGCAGTTTGTACACCAACCACATATTTCCTGAAATGCCAGACTATACATTTCATGTCATACTCTGGCTTGCCTGGCTATTGTTACACTACATTCACTCACATGCTCGCTCACTCACCTACTCACCACTCGCTGGAACATGCGCTAAGTGTTCCTGCAGGTTTAACTGCCATTGCAAAAGTGAGAAGTCAACTGTCAATAATCCACATTCCAATTGGTTGCTTGCTTTCTCGCCTCACTCTCGCCTTAAAATATTTTTTTTATCTTGGAATCCGCTCACATCCTATCACTTGTACTCTCCTCGCCTTTGTGCCATGCTCAGAGTAGCTCTATCAGAGAGAGGGATGGGGAGGTAAAATGAACTCATTCAGACAGCATTTACACACCTCCTGAATTTAAGCAGGAACACCTAAAAGGTCATTTGTGAACGTTCACATCTAGTTGACAGACCTTACTAAATGTTGTTTACACACCTGCAACACACCACTTTACGATGTAAGCAAAGTTAATGCTGCTTTTCAGCTGGCTATAATTGTTTTCTTCATAATGGATTTGCACAGGGGTTTCTGCACTTTAGTATCAGTAGCTGTGTTATGTAAGTGCGACCAATATCCTTGAAGATTAATAACGGGCCCCATTTGAGGGTTTGACGATAAATGTGAGATAAATCAATCAATGCAGTTCCAACGCTGCACTTTCTGAAGCCTTTGAGAAGTCCCCACTCTCAAACAAGAAATAAAAAATGTCTCACCTATAAATTGAAGTAAAAAAATACAATGGTATTACCCTCAATGCAATTTTAATCGGTTTTGGCTACAATCCGTTATAATCAGAGCCATCTCAAGTGCGAAAATCAATCAGATAAAGTAGGGCATAGGTGGCTAACCCACGGCTCTTTGCCTGGTGTCTTGCGGCTCTTGCGTTCATGTCCAAGTTCGTGTTTATGTCCCATAGGCAATATGCATTGTAATTGCGCACACAAAGTTGATTAGAACTATGGCAAATAAGTGCCCTGTGGTCTTGGTACTACTGTAGTAGGCCTTGCCTAAATGTGTCCTGAATGATCACGTTGATGTGTGACATTTGTTATTGCATTGGCCCAAATACAAAACGTGATTTAAGCATGTTCTAAAAATAGCGCTTTAAAAAGTGACAGCGTCTTTTGCTGACTAGACAAAATAGCGGCAAAATGTTTTAACCTGAAAGATTTGGCCATCACTCCTCAAGGAAATACAACTCTCAATAAGGTCAAGAAAATGTACTGTCCATATATGTAGATTCTATCGCTTGGATATGGCGGCAATGAATGTGCAAATGATTATCTGCTCAAGAGAGATGCATCTGTCTGGAGCAGAGATACGCCGAGAATCTCTGTGATGCGTAGCCATCTCTGCGCTCTGTTAGAAGGAGTGTTCATGGCTATTTTCTTGACCCGAATGTGACATTGTGTTTTTGCTTTAAAATCGTCTTATTTTCGCAGGCTATAGAAAAAAAAGCGCCAAAAATAATGATCTATCCTGGTTTTCGCTGTGAATGTCGGCCGTGGTCTATCAGCCATTGTCAAAGCGGCGCGGGCAGACAGCATGAAGGTGGGAAACAAGTTCAATCGACTTGTCGCTTATTCGCGCTCAGTTTAGTCTCAAAAAGAAAACTTTGTTTTTTCCCCTGGCCCCCTGCCAGCACCCGCTGAAACATTAATGTGGAAAATGAATGGCAATTTGACGAACCAACTTGTTAAGTTTGGAATGGTGTAGTCGTCAGACATCCAATGATCTGTGCGCAAGAAAGCGGTGCCTGTGTGCGCCTATCCCCGAATGAGCTAAGAGAGGCGGATAATCTTTGTGCCGCGTTACTATCTTGGTGCTCTGTTATAAAGAGTGCTCATGGAAATTATGCTGTGAAACGTGTTTATTAAAATGTGAAAGAATTTTTGAACAGAATTTTTACCTGTGTACCCTTGTCTTCTTATGTAAAACAACATTTTATATTGAAAAAACCTTTTTCTTCAAAAAATTGAAGCAGTAAAAAAAAAGGGGGGGGGGTCATCTTATATTCAGAATTGTCTTGTAGTCAGGCCATTAAGTTGGAGTGTAACATCAATCTGACACTTTGTGTGTGTGTGTGTATGTGAGTGTGTGTGTGTGTGTGTGTGTGTGTGTGTGTGTGTGTGTGTGTGTGTGTGTGTGTGTGTGTGTGTGTGTGTGTGTGTGTGTGTGTGTGTGTGTGTGTGTGTGTGTGTGTGTGTGTGTAAGGAAGAGATGGTTGATGTTCATGCCCATGTGTTGTTGTGTATGCTGGTCTGTGGTGCGAGAAGGATGGGTGATGCCCATGTTGGTGGGTGTGCGTGTGTTTGTGTGCTGATGTGGCTCTTTGCTGTGACACATTACAAAATGTGGCTCTTAGTCTCCGACTGGTTGGCCACCCCTGCAGTAGGGCTATACGTAGTTGTGAGTAAGCTGACTGAAACACCTTACTTTCTTTTCCTATCACATCATTTATCTGCCTACTCATTTAAAAAAAAAAACATATCACACACACACACACACACACACACACACACACACACACACACACACACACACACACACACACACACACACACACACACACACACACCTTTGGTTTTTCAAATGGTTTCACTATGCTAGCTTAAATACGAAAATAGGCAGGGTTGGGGGTTTTTTGACAATAGGCTACCATTTGAAGTAAACAAAAGGGGAAGTGATCCTTGCCAGTGATCCCGCTCTACAAACGCATCTTCTACTGAAGGTCTGGATGATCAAAGCCTATAGAACCACATCCAAGCCTACAGAACACCCACATTGCTATTTATACAATTCCTTTTTGTTTCTTTTTTGTATGTCTGCTTCGGTTCAGTGGATCAGTTATATTTTCAGAGGATTGCAAAAACAGGTGTTAAATCAGGTGCATGAAGGCAAAATTGTACTAAGAGCAAGGAGATATACAATCTCAAAGAAGGAGTCTTTTTTAATATTAAAGCCTTAGACTGTGTGCCTCTTTCATTTCTGTGTGCACCCCACCTTTGCTTTCAGTGATATTTTCCGCCTGAATGTTGATGACTACTTTGTCTTGTCTGAGGCGAGATGAGGCATGGAGCCAGGCCAAAGATGTTGCTGTAACCATACACTGTAGCAAAGGCATCAGATCTGTGGCAGCGGCCAATCAGTAAAAACAAGTGATTCTCCATTTGCCAGCAACAAGTGAACTAAAAACTAAACAAAACACTGTCAAACTGTCTTGGCAAATGTTTTGACAGTTACAGGTACTTGTGCACTGTAGCAAGAGTAGTGTTAGGTGTGCACACATCTAATTCATGAGGAGCTGGATCAAAGACACATCAAACAAAGTGAAAGAATCATTGCAGTACACTGACATCTGATGAAGACCACACAGGTGGAAACTGTGTAATAACACTGATAGAAGAATCAGTAGATGGACAGACGTAGATTAGACGTAGGCATATAGATGTAAATTAGACGTAGATGGAAAGACGTAGATTAGACGTAGACATATAGATGTAAATTAGACGTATATAGCTAGACGTAGATAAGACGTAGATAGACAGACGTATATAAGACGTAGATAGACAGACGTATATAACACATAGATGAATAGACGTAGATTAGACGTAGATAGACATACGTATATAAGACGTAGATAAATACACTAAGATTAGACATTGATATAAATAGATTTATAGCCGTAGATATATAGACGTAGATTACAAGTAGATGGATAGACATAGATGAGACGTCGATATAAAGATGCAGGTAGACAGATTGCTAGACGTAGATTAGAGGTAGATAGACACACGTAGATGATAGACATAGATTAGACATTGGTAAACGTAGATTTATAGACGTAGATATATAGACGTAGATAGACAGACGTAAATTAGACTTAGACATATAGACGTAAATTAAGCGTAGATGGGTAGACGTAGATAGCTAGACGTAGATTAGACGTAGATATATAGACGTAGATTAGAAGTAGATGGATAGACGTAGATTAGACACAGAGATATAGATGTAGATTAGACGTGTTTAGCTAGACGTAGATTAGACGTAGATAGACAGACGTAGATTAGACGTAGAGATATAGATGTAGATTAGACGCAGATAGCCTGACGTAGATTAGACGTAGATAGACAGACGTATATATATATAGACATTGATTAGACGTAGATGGATAGACGTAGATTAGACGTAGACATATAGCTGTAGATTAGACGTGTTTAGCTAGACGTAGAATAGACTTAGATGGATAGACGTAGACTAGACGTAGAGATATAGATGTAGATTAGACGTAGATAGCTAGACGTAGATTAGCCGTAGATAGTTAGACGTAGATAGACAGACGTATATTAGACGTATATATATATAGACATTGATTAGACGTAGATGGATAGACGTAGATTAGATGTAGACATATAGCTGTAGATTAGATGTGTTTAGCTAGACGTAGAATAGACGTAGATAGACAGACGTAGATTAGACGTAGAGATATAGATGTAGATTAGACGTAGATAGCTAGACGTAGATTAGACGTGTTTAGCTAGACATAGAATAGACGTAGATAGACAGACGTAGATTAGACGTAGCGATATAGATGTAGATTAGACGTAGATAGCTAGACGTAGATTAGATGTAGATAGACAGACGTAGATTACACGTAGATGGATAGACGTAGATTAGACATTGATAAACGTATATATATATATAGACGTAGATTACACGTAGATGGATAGACGTAGATAGCTAGACGTAAATTAGACGTTGATATATAGACATAGATTAGACGTAGAGATATAGATGTAGATTAGACGTAGATAGCTAGACGTAGAATAGACGTAGATAGCTAGACGTATATTAGACTTATATATATATATAGACATTGATTAGACGCAGATGGATAGACGAAGATAAGACGTAGAGATATAGCTGTAGATTAGACGTGTTTAGCTAGACGTAGAATAGACGTAGATAGACAGACGTAGATAGCTAGACGTAGATTAGACGTAGATAGACAGACGTATATTAGACGTATATATATAGACATTGATTAGACGCAGATGGATAGACGAAGATTAGACGTAGAGATATAGCTGTAGATTAGACGTGTTTAGCTAGACGTAGAATAGATGTAGATAGACAGACGTAGATTAGACGTAGATGGATAGAAGTAGATTAGACGTAGATAGACAGACGTAGATTAGACGTAGATAGATATACGTAGATTAGACGTTGATATTTGGACATTTATAGACGTAGATAGATGGACGTAGATAGACAGATGTAGATTAGACGTAAATTGATAGATATATAGACGTAGATTACACGTAGATGGATAGACGTAGATAGACAGACGTAGATTAGACGTAGATAGACAGACGTAAATTAGACTTAGATATATAGACGTAGATTACGCGTAGATGGGTGGACGTAGATAGCTAGACGTAGATTAGACGTAGATATATAGACATAGATTAGAAGTAGATGGATAGACATAGAGACATAGATGTAGATTCGACGTAGAGAGCTAGACGTATCTTAGATGTAGATAGACAGACGTATATTAGACGTAGATAGACAGACGTATATTAGACCTATATATATAGTCACTATGAACACACAAGGCATGACTTTGATGGAAGGCAGAATACTTGTGCATACATTTGACATTTAGACTTCATCAATGTGTGAATTCTTGTCATTCAAATAATTTGAAAACATATATTTTTTTCAACATTTAATCTATGACTATAACTACACGAAAAACACTTTGCAATGCCCAATAGAAACTGCAAATGCAATGCCCAATACAAAAATGTCTATTTCCCAAGTCTTGAAGGAAGACAGGCAAGCACAGAAAGAGGGAGGTTTTTTTATCTAATAAATCGTTCATTGCACCTACATATCTGTAGTTGTTGAGGTTCATTTGGAAATGTGTGCTTGAAACTGTGATTGTGCCAAGCCTAATGTTGTAAGCTGTTACAGCTTCAATTGGACTTTCAACTTTCACGGCAGGCAGCTATCAATGAGACTAGCATAATACAAGTTAATGAGAGATGTCACTTTAGCGTTTAGCATGCTAATAACGTTAGCGAAATCACAAACGTGTTTGCTTTAAACTGTGAGCAATCGGTTTAGCTACTAACACCCAGTCAGATCCAATGAATGATATTATCTCAACTGGACATAGTAACATACAGTTATTGACGCTGCAATGCCTTAAATGTTGGGCAAACAGTGTTAGCATTGAGCACATTGTTGTTGTCAGCCTTATATTAATTACTTGGTGTTGTTAGCTTGTGAGCTTGCTTTTACTACTGGTCAGACTTGCATGACATCTCCATTACTTCTTACCAAGCCAAAAAGCAGTACTGCCAGAAAAAAAGACGAATGTCTCCCCATTTGGTCCTTTATTTTTTTTTAGCTGCTACTGGTTCTCACAACGCCTCCAACGCGATCAGCAAGAAAATCAGCCAAAATTTCTAAACGAATCCGCAACTTCACATTCTGGGCTAAACCAAGTTCACAATGGGGACGGGGGTCTCAATGTTTTCTTTTTTCCTTGATTTATTTGCTCTCTTTTGTTTCCCACATTGAAATTACATCTGATCTAGGAAAGAAGACTTCTAATATGCCACATATTTGACAAAATATTGGAGGGGACAGATTGGTACTTTCCCAACATTGGGGGGGACGT
>NC_085858.1:16095728-16110728 GCF_034702125.1 Engraulis encrasicolus
CACTTTTCTAACCACAGACCATGACCGTCCTCCTTGGTCCACTGGAACTTGAGCAAGGACAATGTCCAAGGAGACAAACCTCAGAAGAAGATGATGCCTTTCAATATGTGTTCTATAGGCTTGAGTTGTATATTGCAAGCAGGCTATGTTTTACAGGGGAATGTTATGTTACTTATTGTCAAGCAGCATTCTCAATGTTTCAGTACATATGAGAGTTGTGGAAGATCATTCTTTATACTTAACAACAGATGATTTTTTTCCATGCCATGTAAAACGTTATGATTTAATCATTCAGGGCTACTTCATATGTAGCAGAATGGAAATTACTGTAGGCCACCAGAAAAAAATAAAGCATACCATACGTGTGCCATTTATTGAATTTGTCTATACCTGTATACCCTTGGCATTGTGCCAGGAAAACACTGGGGATAATACAAATTTGGAATCTGCCCAAGTCCACTAATCAGAGTATTGGCACCACAGAGCATCCCAAGCCATATGGACTGAGGCTCCCCAATCATGAGCGGAAAGAAGGTAAAAGTCTGCAGGCAGGAGGAAACGAATGGAGGCCCAACGCAACCTGAGACATCAGCGTTTACCAATAGGGGGCTTGATGGAGATTATCCATCCACTGTGGGGGAGGAGAAGAGGTTTACTGTTTTTACCAATATCCAAACAAGGCAATTGCCTAGGGCCCCACCAAAACTATCCACTATAGAGGCACCCTCAACAGTCAGCCCTGCTATGGTAAATACAAGCAAAAATGATTCAAGAACGCCCCCATGGCTATAGTTCACCTAGGTCCCCAAAGTGGGTAGAACTGCCACTGGGGAAGGGTCTGTACTGTACTGTACTGCCCTGACTCCACAGGCTTAAAATAGCTTACAGTTACACACGCCGCACAGCACAGGAGAATCTCCCTCTGCATCTTCTCCTGCCACTCAGAATTACACACTACTGAACTGTAGCACATGTAGGGAGGGATTAATGAGCTGTCAAGCGGAAACACCCACAGGGATTTGGGGGTGATTTGTGTGATTTTTATTTACATTTCCCTTGGATATCTCATTTTTTTTATCTTGGAAAAGCTCATTCACACCCATCAACTTTGTGTATATGAAATGATTCTGCACATATGTACAGAACATGTGAATAGAGATAGAGAGAGGGAGCGAGAGAGAGAGAGAGAGAGAGAGAGAGAGTCTCTCTGTGTGTGTGTGTGTGTGTGTGTGTGTGTGTGTGTGTGTGTGTGTGTGTGTGTGTGTGTGTGTGTGTGTGTGTGTGTGTGTGTGTGTGTGTGTGTGTGTGTGTGTGTGTGTGTGTGTGTACACGTGTGTGTATATGTGTGTGTGTGTGTGTGTGTGTGTGTGTGTGTGTGTGTGTGTGTGTGTGTGTGTGTGTGTGTGTGTGTGTGTGTGTGTGTGTACGTGCGTGTGTGTGTGTGTGTGTGTAGTAGCGTTCTTTAGCTATTGTTAGGTTAAATGGAATGGAAGGCCCCCACAAAGATATCAAGGTTGGGCTGTGTGTGTGTGTGTGTGTGTGTGTGTGTGTGTGTGTGTGTGTGTGTGTGTGTGTGTGTGTGTGTGTGTGTGTGTGTGTGTGTGTGTGTGTGTGTGTGTGTGTGTGTGTGTGTGGGAATGGAGTCGGTCACAGAGGAATAGTTCAGAGGAAGATCTGTCACCACTGACTGGCTACATTCTATCTGATGAGTCTTGGAAAGGGGGGATTGACAGTAGAAGACACATGAGAAGAAAAGCATGATGAATGTAGAAGCAAATGAAGAAACAAGACACACGAGGACGCCAAATGGGAGCAGAGTAGAAACTGAAAAAAAAAGATACATGGCCAACTTGGAACTCTCCACAGCTCGAGCACATCGGGCAAAGCCAGAAACTGTGGCTGCTTGGGGACATTTTGTTTGTGAACTGTCTGAACTTCTTACAGGCTCTTGAGTTAGGCCTGCACCCCTCCTTGGACAATTTTCTTTGGTTACAGCACCATTGGATGACACCCTTCCCCCCCTCTCTTTGTCCACTATTCCCTGACTTCATGTTATGAGGATGACGGTTTGTTTGTTTGTGTGTTTGTTTGTTTGTTTGTTTTTTTGTTTTAAAAAACCTAATAAAAAGTTAATCACACAAAAAAACACGAAAGGAGGAAAAAAAGACAATCAAGGGAGTAGGTTTGAACATACGACTAGATAGCTAGATAGATATGCAATATTAAGAGAAGAAATCACCCAGGACATTGTTCATCAGGACACTGCACAGCTGGCTACGTTGCAGTCGCCCTGTATGGGCTACAAAATACAGTGAGTACGGACAAAAATATACTACATTACACAGGAGGGGGTGGAAGTGGAACATAATGCCAACATCTGTGCAGTGTTGTACTAGCGAAGCGTAGCATAACTGTGCACAGTAGGCTGCATGATGCTGATGGATGCAAAGGTCTGTATCAAGAGTTCACACTGTACTGCACTGTGCGGCATGACCCACTGGCCCAGGGGCACAGGCTATTCTCAGCTGTGTTTTTCGGTGCTCCCTGAATGAATGAGAGGTGCCTACAGTACTGGGCAGGACAGGAGAAAGCCAATTAGATGATGTCTGGTGATGTGTGTGCGTGTGTATGCGTACATTTGTTTGTGTGTGTGTGTGTGTGTGTGTGTGTGTGTGTGTGTGTGTGTGTGTGTGTGTGTGTGTGCGTGTACGCGCGCAAGTTTGTGTGAGAGAGAGAAAGAAAAAGAGAGAGAGAGAGAGAGAGAGAGAGAGAGAGAGAGAGAGAGAGAGAAAGAGAGAGAAAGAGAGAAAGAAAGAAAGAGGGAGACGTGGGGGACTGAATGGGTCTTCCAGTGTGTTGGCTGTTTTTTCTAAAGGGCGACTGAGCTGAATGTGCCCTGCAAAGAGAGAAATGGGCAGCCAGTGACCTTTTCGACAGTGATTTTAAACCTCTGACCCACTGCTCGCCCTTTGTATGTCATTCCATCTCCTACTTTTTTCCTCTCCACTGAAGTCCTTTCTCACACACAGCTAGTACAATCTTGTGTAACAGTGGCTCTGAATTTGACAAACCAACTATGAATTTGACAAACATGGTGAGGTGGGCGCCATTAAATGTTTTAAACTCATGTTATTAGCTGGTGGAAGACCTAACACACATCCATGCTGTGGGTGTCATTTTGTGGTGCAATTCCCTCTTTGAAGTCACATAAGCCTTCTTGATGCTCTCTACCATATTTGAAGTTGGACCTGGCTGGCAGCACAATTTAAAGGCATTTCTGCCATAAATGAAGGTGGAATTACAATCCTTGAAGCATTGCCTTGCCTCCTTTCAAATCCAGGGCCTCTAGCCAGGCTACACTTTAATGTGTATGTCAGTGGTGATACCGTCAACAGAAGTCGCCGTACCAACCCTGGTTGGAAGGCTGTAGAGTTCCACTTTAGAACAGGGTTGAGGTTTCCACGGCTAGATTTCCTTCGTCCTTAGAAAGTGTGCCCGTAAGTCTCTTCAAAGGAATCCCTCAGCTGTGAAGAGACTCGCTCAGGCTGCAGACTTTTAAGCAAAGCTAATGCTTCCGCCTGGGGGGGCGAGTGTCAGAATTTTAGGAGTTAAGAGCACTGACAGGTGATCTGACCGGCCTTACAGTGGCAGTGGGGTTGACTTTAAGTGTTGGCACAAGCCTTGCCAAGTGTATTTTCCCTCATGTGGCATATTAAATGCATTCAAGTTTCTGGAGAGCTGCTGAATTTCCACCGTTAGCAGCGTCAGGGCTTTGATATGGGCTGCTTGGGGACAGGTGCTCTGTTGTCAGCCAACTGCTTCTTCGTGGTAAACACGTGAGGAAAGTGAAAAGTCCCCCCCCCGCCCCAAATTTAACTGTCAGGCACTTCAAGTTTGAAAGGAGGTCTAATTTTGGTATTGACGCACCATCTCTTTTGTACTTAAGTGCCATCTCAGTCCTCCCACGCTCCTGCCAGGATGTGTCTCAGCAAAGTGCTTTGCCACCTGCTATCAGGTGACTTGGCTAAGTCTGTGATGAGTGAATGCAGGCACTCCTCTGCCACCGGCAAAAATAACAGGAAAAGAAAAAAGTTCTGATGTCTAAGGAATTCTTTTTCAAAGGATTTTTAATTAACACATGCTTAAACCCTGTGAAAATATAGACCAACACAACAGACCTTACCAAAGTTAAAAGATGAATAAATGGAGCAGAATTCCTGCAGTCTTTTAAATGCATCTTTTGCATTTATTAGTAGAGAAAACCGCAAGGAAATTTCATAGACGTTCCACTTAGCTTGGCTGTTGCACAGAACTGCCCGAATTCTCCTCAAAGTGTTGCTGTGCAGCTCTGTCATACAGCAGTAGCGCAGTAGCAGAAGGAAGGATACTTTATCAATCAAGGAAATTATGGAATAGAACATAGGACATTGGACTTAAAACGTAGAAGACCTAATAATGGGATAATGATGATGATAAGGAGAGGGCAGAAGAGAGAAGATCAGATGAATGTAAAGATGACTAGAAGAGTGAGAGAAGGAGAGGGATTAGAGGAGGAAGGGGAGGAGCTGTGGAGAGACTGCTGTGGAGGAGAAGAGGACAGGGTGATGAGTGGAGCTTGGCACAAGGATTGTCAGGGTAACTGATGCTTGATGACCCCAAGGCTGAGTGAGGGGGTGGAAATATGTGAAAGGGAGGAGGCTTGAGGAGGAAGAAGAGGGGGAGGCACAGGAGGAGAAGGGTAATACATCGTGCCAGGCCATCTGTCAGAGAAGGAGAACGATTGGCAAGGTGTCTAGGTGGGGCAGAACTGACTTCCAAGAGTCAGCACCAGGGAGTACCCGAGAGAGAGAGAGAGAGAGAGAGAGAGAGAGAGAGAGAGAGAGAGAGAGAGAGAGAGAGAGAGAGAGAGAGAGAGAGAGAGAGAGAGAGAGAGTGAGAGAGAGACAGACAGACAGACAGACAGACAGACAGACAGACAGACAGACAGACAGACAGACAGACACAGAGCCAGACACAGAGCCAGAGACAGAGACAGAGACAGACACCAGAAAGAGAGTGTATCACTTACGGGGTGGTAATTAAGTCTTCCAGAGTAAGTATTGCAACTACAGTATGCTGCTCATTGAAACTGTGCTGTCTACTACCAAATTTTATCTTTTCATGAATATTTACTAAATCTGAAACTAATACTTACTAGTATGACAGTAAGTTTTGCAGCTAAATATGTCTATTTCTGGAAATTCAAAATGGTGGACAAGGGAAAAGATCCAACCTTTTCATATATAAAAAGTGAAATTTTCCCAGTGATAATGAATACTTAGAAATAAAAATAAATTAATAAAAAATACTTACAAGAATAGAAATAAATTAATAAAAATGTTACCCAGCGCACCTTTAATGTCAATGTGGAAAGCAATGCTTTTACCAACACAAAAATGTTGCATGTTTTTTTTTTTTAATACTCACACAAATTAGAAATGCAGTGGGGGGAGACAGATGAAAAGAAGCATGTCAGTGAGAAAACAGCACAACCAGCATCCCTCCTGTCTCTGTTGCTCTTTTCCTCCTCACTGCCTATACGTACTGTATTTGGCCATTTCTGGATGATTAGATGGATGATGAACCTTAAACACACAGACACACACACACACACACACACACACACACACACACACACACACACACACACACACACACACACACACACACACACACACACACACACACACACACACACACACACCATCCTCTACCCAATGCCCCTATAGATCAGGTGGCTTACATTTCATAGAGATCATCATTCACACTGTCCTGCAACCAAGCGTCTTCGCCTATCAAATCAAATCCACCAATCAAATCAAATTCCCCCGCCGACCGCATGAGCCATTGCCCAATTACATCAAAGCTCCATATCCCCCCCCCCCCCCAACCATTGGAGCAGCGGTCCAATCGAAGCCAATCGGCCATTTTGCACTGTCTTCCACAGCTGCCCCCGAAATCAAATCACCCACGTCTGTCTATGTAAGCCCCCATTCTATCCAGTCTCATCCTTCACCTGACCTGTCAATGTCTACAATAATCAGCACCTGTGTGTTACACAGGTCCACCCCCACCTCTAGCAGACAAGCTCTGTAAAAGAGAACTGTTGTATCCATGGTGTTAAAGGCCAGATTCTGCTATCCATGCTTTTTCACTTTTTTACCGCTCTGCTGCTCTACTAAAGGTCTAGACACCTTTTACACAGCCTTTTCACGATAAAAGGTTGGGATGTTGAATACCTTGACTTAAATTTTCACTTGTCGGTTACCTTGCTGTGTACCCTGTTCCTGACTTTTTGCTGTGCCTCCCTAGTTGTCCTACGTTTAGGCTACAGTATCGTTAAACACAACTTTTAGACTTCAACATAGGGCTGCACGATTATTGAAAAAATCATAATCACGATTATTAGTCACGATTATTGATTTTTGCAGATTTTTTTGAAAATTATAACAAGATGAAATATAACCAAGAATGAATTACATACGGGATGAGCAAAATAAAATGAATTGTAATAATTATGTAAAGGCAATAGCATGAAACTTAAGTGGACATATTTCTGGCCAGAAACACCAGCCTTTCAGTATGTTCTGGCTTCAAGGACGCTCTCAAAAGTAGGTCACTATTGCCACGATCAAATCACGATTAAAATCATGAGTTCGATTTCACTATTTTATCACGATTTTGATTATTTTTCGATTAATTGTGCAGCCCTACTTCAACAAGCTTTAGACTATTTAGAAACAAAGTTAGATCCACAACATGCAATGTTACACATTACTCTAGCTTCAGTGATGGTTAAGGAAATGACTTACAGCTCATTCCAAACTGATTAATGAAAAATAAATCAGTGTGGAACTTTTTTTCAATATAGCTTGTGGTGATGAAACATATAGCAACACAAAAACATGGAATGATGAAACCTATACAGTACAGGACATTTGTCTTAAAGTTTCTGTCAGAGGAACTCGAGAGTTGGTTGGAACCACTCTCGGAAAACCTGACAACTTTTAGGTTAGGTTCACTTCTCAAGTCTGTTCGGTTTAAAACACAGTGGGAAACTTAAAGTGGGAACAGTTCTCTTGAGTTATTGCCACTGCCATGCCTTATAGTGGAACACTTGAAAAAGCACTCCAAGAGTTTTATTGTTTACCTGAGCTCTATACTCTAAAATATCTGTGGAAAGGACTGTATGAATAAGATGGTGACAGAACAAAGAGTAAAAGACCAAGAGTCTGATAGATAGGTACAATTTCTTCACAATAGGGTAGTTTAAAGAAGAGTAGTTGTTCCCTCACCCCCACTGGCAGTCACTGATAAGGTTTCATTGTTATTGTTTTTTTTAACTTAAATGTCCATTAGCGTTAATGGACTAATTCTTCCAATAACGAGCGCAATTATCTTTGCCAGGCCCTTAAGATGTTCGCCGTACTTCAAACTCATTTGAAAATAGTCTTGAACATTGATTTAGAACTATTTAGGGTGAGCTAATTGCCGGCTCATTGAAGTCTGAAAGCTAACAATCTTATCTCAAAATCTGTCAGACACATTACAATAGATTACAGGAGTGAGTCAGGGTGCGTGTGTGTGCATGCGTGCGTGGCGTGCATGCGTGTGGTGTATGCATCTCATCTACAAAGCTCCACTGACAATAAGCATTTGGCAATGACT
The DNA here is from genome assembly GCF_034702125.1 of Engraulis encrasicolus. Taxonomy (NCBI): domain Eukaryota; kingdom Metazoa; phylum Chordata; class Actinopteri; order Clupeiformes; family Engraulidae; genus Engraulis; species Engraulis encrasicolus. The sequence goes on from NC_085858.1 coordinate 16,103,436, forward strand.
CACTGAAACCTCACTATGACAGCGTACTGTCATAAACTAAACATAAATGAGTGCTCAACGTGGCGGTGTATATTTGTAAGGTAAGCGTACCCATTAAGCCCATGTACCCTTTAAGCCCACTTTCAACTTTGAGGTCAATTTAAAGAAAGGGAAAAGGTGAATTTTGTTGTTCATCACCCTATCCAATTAAAAGGTTTAGTAACTGACTAAATGTTTTTTATTGCAAACAAATCACATTTTTTATCGTCGAGTTATTCCCGTCCAAGTGAATCCAGTCTCAGGACTACTGACAAGAAGTTGCCTCAAAACTTTGCTGTTTTGGGACATGTCAGAAATCATAGAATATCAGCTAGTTTAAGTCAAATGTTTTGAAAATACTTTCATATTTAGTAAACTAAGAGGTAAATGTAATGATTTTTATATATATACATGCAGTGTTTTACTAAATTATAGCATTTCCCTTCAAATGGAAAGATGTGTTTTATGAGCGAGCACACGCCGATATTTTCTTGATACAACCACACACCATCTTTATCTTACTATACCGTAAGACTTAAGGTGGTTAGGTATGAATTCTAAGCATATTCCAGTTTGTTTGGCATTGGTCTTTAAAGAAATGCATCATGAAATGTTTTGTGGAGTTGATTATTTCCATAAAATAGCTTTTTGTATAGGCGGGCTTAATGGGTACAAGGTGGGCTTAAATGGTACACCCCATTGAAATGCATGCAAGTTTGCATGCATGCTTATGAAAAATGCCTTTGAGGGACATAAAAAGTGCTGTACAATCCCAAGTTGTTGGTTTAAAAGGCGTAATGTAATGAACTAACAATAATCAATAAGAAAAAATAAATTTCTCTGTTTGGATGAAGAATTTTATGAAATATATGAAGTAAGAAATGCTGTAATATTTAGTTAGGTTTTATGCATTGCTTTGTGAGCAAATCTTACATTTTTGGTCTGAAACCATTTATGCCATGTAGGCTCCACTGTTTAAACTCAATTCACACACCTCACCAGGTATTTTGATAGAGAAATAACTATATGAGCTTATTTGGAACACAAGTGGGCTTAAATGGTACCAATGGTACCATTTAAGCCCAGTCAGACTTTTCACTTTTCTCGTAAGAAATCTTCATATTGTACTTTGAAATATCTATCAACTCAGTGACAAACATTGAGAAGAGAGGTAAATCTTACTATTTAACAAAATATTTCACAAAAAAAATTTAGATTTTGGTGGGCTTAATGGGTACGCTTACCTTATATGTCATACACAAAACACACACACACACACACACACACACACACACACACACACACACACACACACACACACACACACACACACACACACACACACACACACACACACACACACACACACACACACAGCTATCACATCTGTGTAACATTTATACAACAGAGAGGGCAGATGGGGAGGGAGAGAAACACCTATAAAAAGGATGAGTGATTCAGCGAGATAGATAAAAGGGAAAATTACGAGAGCCCTGTAAACCTCGGCCCCTATTGTAGCTCTCAGTCGGGACAACAGCATGGCTGTCTTCCACACCACTACACTTTAAAACAATAAAAATAAAAAATCCAGCTTACTTACAAAATTTTGTGGAAACTTGTTACCTCAGAGGACTGAAATCCTGTAACTATTCAATGTCATTGTGTTGACAGAACAGAAGAGCCTTTGTCAATGTACCACTGAAAGACTAAAAAACAACATCTGAAACTGTGTATACGCTACACATATGGTACGGTAAGATAAAATAATAATAAAATATAACAGCTTGGTAATATGCATGCCCACCTACACACATACAGTACATACAGTATATAACAATGGTGGCATAGAAACAGACACCTGTTGGTCTTCACAGCAATGCTCCTTCAACCTTGTAGTGTAAACATGCAAGTGTCTATTAATCAACTTGAAATAAAAAGGAAAGCTACAGGTATGTCTGTGAAGAAATGCCATTCAGGCTATGGCAAATTGAGTAAGCTGTAGACAACTTAACTATTATTTCAAAAGAAGTTGTGGAACAGAATTTTCATCCGCTCTATAAGAAGTCTGGACTTTTCTGTTTTAACAGGCTAGGCACACTCACTGCTTGTCTTCCCATATTCATTTGCTGCTGGGTTCTATGGGTTTACATGTGCAAGCTCCTCAATGCTGTTGGCAATGAGACTTGCCAGCACACAGCTGTCTTTCATTGTGGAGGTGGTTGAACTTCCATGTCTGACTGAGCATCGATTACTGAGACAACGCACGAGACAGCCACTTAGCACACTTCAAGTCTGAAGACGATCATCACTAACGTCACTCATGGTTTATTGACTTCAATCCACCACACTTGGACTCATTGTGCTTCATTCTTTGGTTGATTAAATATCCAGATTTTTTTTTATTTCTGTGATGTTAGTGAACAAAATCAATTTCTAATGTCATGCCACAAAAAGTTAGTTTTTTTTAACAGGACAGCACTGACCAAGGTTTTTAATAAAGATACAATATGCTAAATGACAAAACCAAACAAAATCCTTTCTCAAACTCTCAAAAATGAATCACTGGTTGACTAGTAAACTAGCTATGCAGCAGTTGGTGTCTTTCTGTTGCACAGGGCCAAACCAGCAGTGTGAGGGTGTAAGGCAGACAGACTGGGGACCAAGAAAGACAAAGCTAGAGGAAGGGAGAATGAGAGGTAAGTTCTCAGAGGAGAGAGAGAGAGAGAGAGAGAGAGAGAGAGAGAGAGAGAGAGAGAGAGAGAGAGAGAGAGAGAGAGAGAGAGAGAGAGGGGGGAGCTGAAGAATGCAGACCAGAGGTCCACAGCACTCCATCTCTGGCTCTGTCCCACTCCCTAGCCCTCCCTTCAGCTCCCTTGTTAGCTCTTCAGCACTCACCTCTGTCGTAACTCTTCTCTCTCTCTCTCTCTCTCTCCACTCTACCCACTCTCACCCTCCTTTCCTGGTGTCATTCTCCCCCTCTCCTCTAGTAAATCTTCCTTCCTCCCATTCCAGCACTGTCCTCCTCTAACTATGTCCTTTCCACACACTTCTTCCTCTCACAGTTTCCGCTCTTCAATCTCTTACTCCTACCTTCCTGACTCTCTCCATTTTCCTTTCGTGACTCTCTCCTCTCCATTCTAACCAATTGTTTCTCCACACTTCCCTCCCATTTCTCCCCGTTGTCTTCCTTCTAATCTGTCTCTTCCTTCCCCGCCAGCCCCTGAGCCTAAGCCACCAGCCCCCCTCCCCTACCCTCCCCTTCTACATCCAACTCACCATGCCTCTTCCTCTCTCCCAATCTCTCCACAGAATATCTTCTCCATCTCTCTATTTCTCCCTTTATTTCTCTCTACCTCTGTCACTTTTCCTCTCTCCCTCCATCTTTTTCTCTCTCGGGCGACTTATGCATTGGAGCAGATACTAACAGGATTGGACAACAGTGAGCTGGCTTTCTTACTGCACCGGCACATGGGGGCATGCATGCGCAAGTGCACACGTAATGCACTCATACATACACACAATATACTGAATTGTTCTGGCAACCAGACCAGCCAGAACAATTCCATAAAAGCTACATGTACAGTAGCATAGCAACAACTGTACAAAATGAAATAGGGGGCTATGGTTAGCGCTAAACAATGTATTTTTAGTCAACATGCTCTATATTAAACCATTCAAAAATGAATTTGCATGAAAAAGTTCATTTGCAGCCCATCACTTTCAACCCATTCTGTAAGTGAATTAGCATATGTTATTGCAGACAAGAAACTGTAAATTGCATCCAAGCAAGTTACAGCATATTGCTCTGCGAGACTAATACAATCAGCTTGTTCACACCAATGTGGCATACAGCTAGCATGCAAGAAAGGTCTCCTCGTGCCGCTAGCATGGTGTGATCATCTTCTACCTATGGAGCAAGCTAATCCTCCAGCTAGGGCAGGCTCTCGCTGCTACAGCACCTGACTCTCCAGCACTGCAGATTTTTTATCAGGCCTTCAGGCACACACACACAAACACACACACACACACACACACACACACACACACACACACACACACACACACACACACACACACACACACACACACCCACGCACGCACGCACGCACACACACACACACACACCACTAGCGGCCCATTCTCATGATTACTGCCCATATGGTGCGAGAGCTGCCCACACACACACACGCTACACAAACACTATCAGACTTCACTTATTAGCTTTTCACATGAGGGTTCACATGAACAGTTCCTGTACAGTACATGAATAAATAAAAAGATACCCAAGTCAACCAAATACAGCTGAAAGAAACATCAAGTCCAATGTGTTCTTTATTCATGATATTCTGTATTCGATCATTTGTGTCCCCATACACCGAAAAGGTAAATAATTTAAATGTAGGAAACGTTGCAGTGCTCTGATCCTGAGGCCAGTTGCAAAACGGCTCATTTACTGTACAGTACAGGCATGTCTCTCGCACAACACCAAATCCACAGCAACATACTGTTTAACAGTGATGTTTATATATGCAGGGCCACAGACAGCTTTGTCCAAAGTCGTCTTGAAGACACCCCCCCTCTTAATGCATGCAACGCCTTCTCTCTCTCTCTCTCTTGGCCCGGGACAACAGACCCATTTGTCCTCCCCTGTCTGCATACATGGGTGCATTTGTCATTTTTGCCCTATAGTGTTCTGTGCTTGACCTTTGATGCCAATTGTAATCGTCTGAATGTAAACAGATAAAACAGATTATACATACAGTATGTGATGTAAATATGCACAATAAAAGCACCAGAAGCACTTGAGGAGGTTAATGTAAAGGGGAGAGCAGGTGCATTGCCTAGAGCTAGTACTAAACGGAGAGGTCCAAAACATTTCTACAGAGAATAAACAAATGTTAATCGAAACAGTAAAATGATCACATGAGATTACACGTGATAGGCAGTAACAAATTTGTGAAGAATTACTACTTCTCAACCCTTTCTGCATCCATTTCGTCCCATCTGCATCCCTCTTGATGGTGATAATGATACACAGAGACTCCAAGTTTCACAAAACAAATTGAAAGACTGGCCCAACCGTGGCTTAATCGATATGATAGGATTGTAGTTTGACAATGTGTTTTACAGCACCCCTGTTTGTATGGTTACGTCACAACTGTTTAGCCCTCTCCAATGTATTAGTAGTGAGTAAGCCACGCACTGAAATGAAGGGGAGGAAGAGAGGAGGGTGCATGTGCCAACAGAGACTAAGATGGAGAGAGAGAGAGACAGACAGAGAGAGAGACAGAGAGAGACATGGAGAGACAGAGAGAGAGAGAAGTAGCGAGAGAGAGTGAGAGAGAGAGAGAGAGAGAGAGAGAGAGAGAGAGAGAGAGAGAAAGACAGGGAGAGACAGAGAGAGAGAAAGAGTAAGAGAGTAAGAAAGAGAGAGGGAGAGACATACACACACACACACACACACACACACACACACTCACACCCACACCCACACACACACACACACACACACACACACACACACACACACATACACACACACACACACCATCACCATCATGGCAACAGGTTATGGGAAAACAAGAGAGATGATTTAAAAAAGAATAGAGAAAATGCATGACAAAATAGCTTGAGGCCCCCTGGATACATGAAAGTAAATCAACTGTGAGTCTACGGAGATGCATATCAAAGCATGGAGCGTGTTGCACGGCAGAGCCCAGCGTTGGCACAGCATAGCGTGCAGGGCAACAGGTGTTCAGGTAGGAGGTGCACAGCGGGACATGCCTCTTCCAAAGACCACAGCAGCCTTGACATGCAGATCTGCACGGACAGGTTCATGTCACACAAACTACAGATAATTAGAACAACAACAATCAGGCAGCTCACAGCGTAAACAAGGAGTGTAGCAATATGATTTCTGCAGTGCAGGGAAGGGAGAGACTGTGATTGAAAATGTGCATACTTGTGAGACAGGAGTTGGGAAAGAGAGAGAAGAGATTGCGTGAGGTTGCATGGGTCTGTTGATTTTTTTGTGTCACATACGGCATACATTCTCACAATGTAGAGAGTGTTTTTCTCTCTCTCTCTCTCTCTCTCTCTCTCTCTCTCTCTCTCTCTCTCTCTCTCTCTCTCTCTCTCTCTCTGTCTCTCTCTATGTCTCTCTGTCTGTCTCTTTGCCTCTCCCCCCCTCTCTCTAACGTTCTGTTTGAATGGCAAGGCTAGCCAGGTTTTTTCAAACAGAGACGGTTCAATGTGCTTCACAAAGTGGCAGTGCACAATCTATGCAAACGCATAAAAAATAAAAAGCCTCTAAATGTTTAAAAGAGTAACAGTAACATAAGCATGCACAAAGTGTGAAGTTCATTTAGCACACACAGGCCCCCACACCAGAGATTGACAGGCCAGTTATCTTGTGTGCTTGTTCATACGCATGCACACTAAGTGCTGAAAGTATATGCCAGTGCCCTCTCACACGCTCTGTCTTTCTCTCTGTCTCTCTCTCTTTTTCTCCCTTCTTCTCTCCATTCCTCTGACTTTCATTTTTATCATTTTCTCTAAAACTCTTCTACCATTCTAATTACGCTCGGCATTATCCATTATTTATGGTGGTAAAGCTGTGTGTGTGTGTGTGTGTGTGTGTGTGTGTGTGTGTGTGTGTGTGTGTGTGTGTGTGTGTGTGTGTGTGTGTGTGTGTGTGTGTGTGTGTGTGTGTGTGTGTGTGTGTGTGTGTGTGTGTGTGTGTGTGTGAGAGAGAGAGAGTATGCTGGCTTGTCAGTCACGCTCAATGTGCCAGGAGGATTCACTAACAAACACCTCCTTCACCCATCATCACAGCACAGACACACACACACACACACACACACACACACACACACACACACACACACACACACACATACACACACACACACACACACACACACACACACACACGCGCACACACACACACACACACACACACACACACACACACACACACACACACACACACACACACACACACAGTCGCCCTCGCCTCTCCACATCCACCATCACCATCTTTTTCAATGCACAGCAGAGATCAGTCTGCTGAAAATGCAAACAAGTGCAGACCTGATTGGCACAGAAAAAAACGGTGCCATTACATTTGCTCAAGGTGAAATTTCTTTTACGTGGGGAAGATTTCTATTTTGTTGTTACTAATTTTGTTTTTGAGTGTAGGAGAAAAAAACTGAATCAAGGAACAGAACATTTACATCTCGTCGCATGGGGAAGATTTCTAATCAACAGCATGAT
>NC_085858.1:16123228-16128228 GCF_034702125.1 Engraulis encrasicolus
GGTGAAGAACAGATAACGAGCTCCCTCTCAACAGCACTCCTGTCCTCTTCCTCCTCCCTCCCTTCATCCTCCATCCTTCTTTTCTTCCATCTCTCCCTCCCCTCTTTCCTCTTGTTATCTCTCTCTCTCCCTTACTGAAAAAACTACTCCTGGTGTCCAGAGTTTGTGTTACTTCCCTCGCATAAAGAATGCAGTCAGTCAGGTAAGGGAGAGAGGCTGTTGGAAGTGGCTCTGTGGCCAGCTAGCGACACTGTCAAATGATGACATTACGTAACGCCCACACCGCGCAATGGGAAACTTGGCTGTCATGGCTACCTTGCACTGACGATTTTGCACTCTCTATCCATCACATCTAAATAGCTCTCTTTCTCTTTCTCTCAGTGCTCTATCCCTGTTCTCCTTTCCAAATTGCAGTTTCCACCCCCTTCCTCTCTCTTTCTTTATCTCTCTCTCTCTACCTCTATCTCTCCCCCCCCTCTCTCTATCTCTCTCCCCCATTCTCGCATCTCCCCATCTTCCCTCCCACCTCCTCTCCCATTATCTAAGTCTCCCGTCCTTACAGCCTAAATGTGCACAACCTGTAAGAGCACAGTGAGTACTGCAGAGGCCGTGCTGACCCGCCAGCTGTGCTTTCAGCAGCAGGTGCAGCAGCAGCAGTCACACTATAGCCAGAGCAACAGCAGCAGCAGCAGCAGCAGCAGCAGCAATAGTAGAAGTAGCCCCCATTTCAGAAAATGGCCCAATCCCAAATGTGCACTCATTCAATATATACGGTGCTGCAGTATGTGTGGGGGAAATAAAGCCATGGAACTCACAGTCTATATAATGAGCTGTTGTATGTGGGGAAACAAATGAATGAGAATCAGAAAACAATTTTACATATACAGTGATACAATGTCTCTGTTTTGCTCGAAATTGCTTCACAGTATCAGTGGCTGCAAGGGGTGTTGCTGATTACAAATTATACAAGATGTTACAGAAAGAGACACACACAGACACAGACACAGACACACAGACACACACACACACACACACACACACACACACACACACACACACACACACACACACACACACACACACACACACACACACACACACACACACACACACACACACAAAATGAAGGAGGATATGAGGTTGTAATCCCTATCACCATAGAACAATGGGGCTAAAGAACGGGCTGAAAAACCAGAAATCCCTCGAATGAGGTTTTTCCATTGTTCTGATTTTGCACTCGGGAGAGCTATTCTGGTCCATCCCATATTTGTCACAGCGCAACAATTAGTCATTTGGGGTCCCTGTGTGAAAAAGGGGGTCTGTATGTGTTCTGTTCATTTGTTACTTTCTTTTTGCTGCTCTGTCTCGCTCTATCGTGCTCTTTCTCTCAGAACACCACAATGTCAGAGTTCTCTCTTTCTTTTCTTATTCTCTCCAACTAATCTTCATTATGGGAGGATCTTTCTCTTTTAATTCCTAGTCTTCCAAGTCTTACAAACGATATATTTCCTTCCTCAAGTGTTTCTTTCAGTTGGCAAACAGTGAAACTCATGTGTGAAATAACTGTGTTACTTAGGTAACTGTTCTTCCATGAAGAGAGCTAAAGAGATCTATTCTCCTCTCAATGGTCTCTTCTCCATACCCTCTCCACCTCTTCATTTCCTCTCCTTCCTCTCCACATCTCCTGTTTACCCACCTATTGCTCTTTTTTCTGTCCCATTCACTTTCTTTCTCTGCACCTTTCTCTGTATCTCTAACCCTCTTTAGTCCTCCTCCTCTCATTCCCTCTCCTCCCATTCCTTCATTTCTCATCTGCTCCATCTCCCAGCTTGTGAGTCCCTGAGGAGATGGAGAGGGGGGGGAGAGAGAAAGAGAGATAGGAGAGAAGAGGGGCCACTGCTACCATGAGGCCTTGAGTCCCAAAAGTCCTCCGGTGAGTGCCCATAAAATCTAGCAGATGGGACAGAGTGCAGGGGCTACTCTTTCATCAATTTATCTCTCTCTCCAGGGCTTCATATTTCACTCCTGCCATTAGTTTTTGGCCTGGGCTTCATTTCTTTCCTTCCTCCTTCCTCCCTCCTATCGGTCTCTCTCACCCGACTATTCTTATTCCTCAGCACTTTCTCCAAGTCATCACCACGGCGACTCTGACAGTGATAGCCCCCACAAGCAAAGTCAGGCTTTCTCAGGGCTGAAGGCAGCCGTAGCAATGCTGTCACTGGCTAAGCGAAGCCACAGAATGCCTTCTGGTGCTCCTCCATTAAAAACTCATTTGTCAGTCTTTGCTGGATGGCTTTACCAATGACTAAAGCACCTGGAGATATTTACCTTGCAGTGTGAGCATAGCATATTACTCCTTAAAGTAACAAGAACAGAAGCTATACAGTGATACATTTTAAAAAAAAATACATGGGATATAAACATATTATTACACCCTTTTCAAAACATGCTGAAAGGGCTTTTGGATAAAACATAGAGAGAGGAACAAAGGCTGCAAAGCAATGGAAGGAACAGACAAACCAAACAGTATAGGTGGCAGCAGGCACCATCTGGGTTTCAATATGGTGAAATATCCCTAATTAAGACATACACTGCTTCAGCGTGACGGCCATCCTACTCGCTGAGCATACATGAATATCTATGGATGGCAAAGCATTGACTCAGTAGTGCCCGAGATTCTAGATTCCTCGATTGACACTCCATGTACACTGTCCATGTACCAATGGACTTTTAGCTATCAATTGTGAAGTAGGTTGCTTGGAAACTGGTAACAGGTATCATGGCAGTCGAGAAAGTATAGCTAACAACACCATGGGAGGGAATATAGTCTTTTCTGGATATAAAGTGCGAGGCTTCAACATTTTATGCATTTTTTGGTTTCAAATTCATTACGAGTTAGCTGTTAAGCCCACGTATTGAAATAAACATTTTTCTCACACCATAAATTCTTCCTACCATATAAAAAAAATCAATTTATATAACACTGTAAACACCTTTCTAAAATTCTCTCTAAATCCATTCCTTCGCAACAAAAAACACCCTTTATGGGTACTGTATGTGATAACTTACACCTGCGATGGATTATAGTACAACCAAAAGGCAATGGGTAATCACAAATAAAGCACAGCTGTCATAAAATTCAGCATTCGTAGCACATTTTTAAAAAATGTACATAAAAAATAATAATAATGGAGCTCATGAAACATCTAAAAAGTGTTGGTCTGTCAGCCGTGTGTATGTAAAAGTAAGGTGACTTTATTTATACTCGAAGGTAGGTTATACAAAGCTTATACAAACAACAAAATACTAATGACAATAATGTAAAAGCTAACTCACACATCACAATACTAATGACAGTGACATACAACAGTAACAAAACAAAGCAACAAACAACACTGACGAACAGACAAATGCTCCATGGTATAGAGAAAAGTAAATAATTAAATACACAAATTGATAGATAAATGAGGGCTACCCCTAGAAGTAGAAGCTTATGTACGGTTCAGTGCTTTAGTCGCAGAGGGGACAAAACTGCATCTATACATCTTGGTTTTGCACCCAGGCACTTGGAGCCTAAGACCTGGGGGGAGAGGCTGGATTTCACCATATAGTGGGGTGGGATGCAAGGATGGACCCTGCTAGTCTCCGTTACTGCCCATTGTAAAGAGATTCTATGCTTACCTGTGGCTCTCCAATTAACTTACTAGCCAACTTCACAATCTGAACAGTGAGTTTTTATTTTTTGGGTTGCTGAAACAGGCTAATAGAGACATAGAGTACAAAACCATTTTTTATTGTGCCATTATGCCCTTAATGTGCCCAAACAGCATAAACTGAGAGTAAGAGGATAAATCTCTGCTATGGGCACAGCATCAGTGGGCATTAGCGTTTCCACATGACCTCCCCAGTTTAGAAACATGCAGACACACGCTTCACATTAGTGGACCCATTACCAACCAGATGTTGAAGACATTTAGAAGGGAATCTGTTTAAAAACAAACTTCATGAGTTCCATCGCTCTAACCAAAGGCTTAAACCTTTCCTGCTGAGTTGCTATTACAAGCTTGTTGGTAGCAAATGGTAATGGCCAAATCTTAATGAATCTGTTAATTAAAACTCTTGCTAATGTCAGTGCAATGTTATTACGATGTAGTTCAGCTTTTTCATAGAAAAGTGAGTGGGATCGGCATCAAATTCCATTTCTATGAAAGAGGTCTACAGAAGATGAGTGTTCACCATTTCCAAAGCAATAACATCCATTTTCTTCACCAGGTGACGCATTGCTGTAAGTGGAAAGGCAGCAGTGAAAATGGACGATAATAGGCTCTCTCGCTAACGTTCAAGAAACATCTGCTCCACATTAGACAGATTCATTAGTGGGAGAGCAAGAGACTCCCCTGATGTGTTTACACAGTGTATTCGGCCAGTTGAGCATGATAAAGACATAAACACAAACAAACATGTGAGGTCGCGACGAGGTCATGTGGTCATGGCACATTGACAATTGAGAAGCTGTAACGTGCTCTCCAGCGACAAATTCAAGATGTGGCTTTTAGTCGCTGATGTGGGGCTCAGGTGTCACTGAGGGAGGGCGGATTGTCTTGGGATTGTCTCACATCTCAAGTGTCTGACGATCGGTAGATGTGTTAGTGGTAAAATAAGACGGGTGTAAACTATGAATTTGACAATCGCAGTGAGGCTGGAGCATGGTGCTGCATCAAATGGCTTTAACTCATTTGTAGCCTATCAAGACAAGCTGGGCCACTTCACAGTGACTAGACCCAGGGATGACTGGAGCACTCAGCAACTTTTTTAGAGGTTTTTTATTATTTTGGTGCACAAAATGACTGACGTTTCGGCGCACCTGCGCCTTCCTCAGAGTCAGTCAGGTGCGCCGAAACGTCAGTCATTTTGTGCACCAAAATAATAAAAAACCTCTAAAAAAGTTGCTGAGTGCTCCAGTCATCCCTGGGTCTAGTCACTGTGAAGTAGCCCAGCTT
>NC_085858.1:16133228-16135728 GCF_034702125.1 Engraulis encrasicolus
GTGTGGTGGAGGGGCAGGGGGCCGTTAGAGCAAAGCAGCCCGGGGCATCGGAAAAAAATAACTCGGCCCCACAGTGGAGAGAAAGTAGGACAAGCCTCCCGACACACACAGACAGACAGTAGCACCAATAGCAATATCAGTAGCAGCAGGATGAGCAGAGGGCTAGGGAGAGACGGAGAGAGAGAGAGAGAGAGAGAGAGAGAGAGAGAGAGAGAGAGACAGAGACAGAGAGACAGAGACAGAGATTCAGGGAGAGAGAGAGAGAGAGAGAGAGAGAGAGAGAGAGAGAGAGAGAGAGAGAGAGAGAGAGAGAGAGAGAGAGAGAGAGAGAGATTTTTTTTCAGAGAGAGAGAGAGAGGGAGAGAGAGAGGGAGAGACGAGAGAGAGAGAGAGAGAGAGAGAGAGAGAGAGAGAGAGAGAGAGAGAGAGAGAGAGAGATTTTTTTTCAGAGAGAGAGAGAGAGAGGGAGAGAGAGAGGGAGGGAGGGAGAGAGAGAGGGAGAGGGAGAGAGAGAGAGAGAGAGAAGGAGAGAGAGAGAGAGAGAGAGAGAGAGAGAGAGAGAGAGGGAGGGAGGGAGAGACAGAGAATGAGATTCAGGAAGAGAATGAGAGAGAGAGAGAGAGAGAGAGAGAGAGAGAGAGAGAGAGAGAGAGAGAGAGAGAGAGAGAGGAGGGGGGGGAGAGAGAGAGAGAGAGAGGGAGGGAGATAGGGAGGGAGGGAGAGACAGAGAATGAGATTCAGGAAGAGAGAGAGAGAGAGAGAGAGAGAGAGAGAGAGAGAGAGAGAGAGAGAGAGAGAGAGAGAGACAGAGAGACAGAGGAAGAGGAAGAGAAAGAGAGGGACGCTAGACAGGGAGGCAAGAGACGGGGGCCTCGTGCCCAAGGATCAGTGAGCAAGCTCTGGGGAATGTCGGGAGATGATGCTGGTGGTGAAGGAACTGGCATGATGGGCCCTGGAGGGGGGCATGGGTTGGGGGGGCATGGAGGGGCATGGGCATGGGGGGGGGCATGGAGGGGGGCATGGAGGGGGCATGGAGGGGCATGGAGGGGGGCATGGGGGGGGGGCATGCAGGGTCATGGAGGGGTGAGTCCACAGACAACAGGGCAAATAGCAATGGTAAGGTGTGGGTTTGTGGAGGGGTGTGTGTGTGCGTGCATGCATGCTTCGAACAATGTGTGTGTGTGTGTGTGTGTGTGTGTGTGTGTGTGTGTGTGTGTGTGTGTGTGTGTGTGTGTGTGTTAATAAGACACGTGAGTGTGTGTGTGTGTGTGTGTGTGTGTGTGTGTGTGTGTGTGTGTGTGTGTGTGTGTGTGTGCGCTAGTGTGTGTGTGTGTGTGTGTGTGTGCGTACGTGCGTGCGTGTGTGTGTGTGTGTACAAGTGTGTGTGTATATAAGTAAGTGAGCGAGTATGTGGTGGGAAACCTAAATAAGATAGGTAGGGAGTGGGGAATGTGTGTGTGTGTGTGTGTGTGTGTAAGGGTGTGTGTGTGTGTGTGTGTGTGTGTGTGTGTGTGTGTGTGTGTGTGTGTGTGTGTGTGTGTGTGCATAAGTTTGTGTGTGTATATAAGTAAGTGAGCGAGTATGCGATGTGAAACCTAAATAAGACACGTAGGGAAAGGGGAATGAGCCGAGCAAACAAAAGAGAGGGACTCCTACAGCGGCCCGCTGGCACTCAGCAAACACAGATATGAACACACACACACACACACACACACACACACACACACACACACACACACACATAGACACACACACACACACATAGACACACACACACTCACAGACACACACACACACTCACAGACACACACACACACACACACACACACACACACACACACACACACAGGCCGGCGCTCAGCGCACACAGACGTGAATGCAGCAAGCAGCAAGAAGAACACAGACACACACAGACTATTAAGCTGAAACACACACACATACACACACACACACACACTTTCCCTCAAAGCTATGAACACAGCACAGGCACACACAGATCCGTAATGATAGCACACACACACACACAGAGACACACACACAGAGACACACACACACACACACACCATTTATTCTCCCTCACAGCCATAATTTAGCACTAATGTAAAGACACATACTGCACACACATGTCGCTAGAGGCAAAGACACACACACACACACACACACACACACACACACACACACACACACACACACACACACACACACACACACACACACACACACACACACACACACACACACACACACACACACACACACTATTTATTATCCCCCACCGTCATGGTAATGGTTTCTCAGAAGAGAAGAGAAGAGAAAAGAAGAGAAGAGAAGAGAAGAGAAGAGAAGAGAAGAGAGAAGAGAAGAGAGAAGAGAAGAGAAGAGAAGAGAAGAGAAGAGAAGAGAAGAGAAGAGAAGAGAAGAGAAGAGAAGAGAAGAGAAGAGAAGAGAAAAGGGGTGAAACAACAAAATGAATATTTCAGGACAGCACTGATCAATGATG
>NC_085858.1:16145728-16148228 GCF_034702125.1 Engraulis encrasicolus
TGTGTGTGTGTGTGTGTGTGTGTGTGTGTGTGCATGCCTTTGTAGATGTCCCTACATGCCGGCGTCAGAGCCGATTTGTGTTCCAACATGCCAATGACCAAAGCCACAGCAGAGAGACAGCAGAGAGACAGTTGAGAGACGTCCCTCATGGAGAGGGGGTGGGGGATGGGCGACCGCACTATGTAGACGTCATTACATGACTCCAGTCAGCCAGAGCTTTAAACTCATCCCATCTCTTGTCCACAGACACCTTAAAGGCTCTACAAATACAGTACATATCCCGTTAAGACACGGCGTAATAAATGTGATGTTACCAGAATAGTGATAGCCAAATCGTCGTGCATTACTGAAGCCCCTGTGCTATGTCATAACACTGCACTTGCATCTGCACTTTATTATGCACTGTATATTTCCTGTGCACTTTGTATTTGCTTGTGATGTTGGCTATGATTAGCCTGAGTATCATCCTCCGTAGTGACCGCGCTAGCTCAATACTTTCGCTTGCTGACCACGGAGTCTGACCCTGCAGCCACCCCTGGCAGTTGGAATTCAGATATTCGTTCAGTATCTGAACAGCCAATAGGCTCGCTGATAGTCTAAGCCCCTCCCCAAGCCCTCTTACATATTCAACTGAAATATACAACAACTTGATGATGGCGATGTGATGTCTGTAACCAGGACATTTGATAGTGCTTGGTGTAAACTGGGACATTGCCGTCCGCCAAGACCTTTGACGGGCTTTCGGCACTGACACTGCGCAGCTCTTGGGCAGTCACACTGGGCGTTTCTCTTCTGTTCACTTTAATGGTTTTAGTTGACAGTTAATATCTTCATAACAAGGTTGGAACAAGCGCAGCCCCATTTCAGTGTTACTTTTTTTGCTGTCACACTCGACGCATATACACAGACACAGGCTGAATCTCAAATGGTGCACTTGTGCACTTTAGTGTTCATGTTTCAGTGCATATGCCGTATTAGTTACGCACTGAAACATAGTGCCCGAAGTGCACAAGTGCACCATTTGAGATTCAGCCACAAACTGGGAAGGAGAGAGGGTGGGGGCTGCTCCGTGGGCTGTGCATTTGGCGCATATTAAACAACGCAACTAGTAGTTTCCCAATAAAATTTGAATCATAATGCCGTGGATCCAATACTATAATATCATATAATATTGTCCTTAAGTCTGAGCGATGCATTGATTATTTGTTTAGGGTACGTTTTCTGCCAGCTAAATGCAAGGGGGAAGGGGGCTATATTAGCAAACAAGACGATTGCACAGTTAGCCTGCTAATTTTAAATATGATCACCTGGAGCTAATAGCCTTCACATGGCTTAATCCATCCCTGTTATCAGTCCGCTTGAGGTTTTTGCTTCGGGAAAGTGAAAAAATGAGGTCCTAATTAATCTTCAGATGGTGTCGGACCCTGACGGTGCCATAGGCACACGTTGTATGTCTCCCTGAAATCGTAGGTTTTTGACGGACCTCGACAAGTTCTACACTCCTTAGTTACCGTTGCTGAGCTCGGATTGGTTGGCGGCCGTTTGTGGGAGGGGTTTTGCGAAAGGCTAATTCCCTCATTAAGTGAGATAATTTCCAACTGCCGGGGGTGGCTGCAGGGTCAGACTCCGTGGTCAGCAAGCGAAAGTATTGAGCTAGCGCGGTCACTACGGAGGATGATACTCAGGCTAGGCTATGATTATGTCCTCACTTGTATGTCGCTTTGGTCATAAAGCGTCTGCCAAATGCAATGTAATATAAATGTAATGTAATAGTGTAATACTATGATAGTTAACTTTTCAATGACTATTACAGTGCTCCACTGGTGGAACACCATGCATTATGGGGCTACTGGTGCCATTAAGTATTCTTCCAAAATGAACTAATGCTGTGTTCCATTACCCGTACTTACCGCCCTTTCCGCACTGTGTTTGGGTACGCAGGGTGTTCCATTTCTAATCGCGACGGTAAAGTGTACTGTAAATTACCCGGATAACGCCCCCAAAACGGCCATTTTTCGAAGTGTGGTGTTACTGTACACTTTTCGCACTCAACGGCCGCCATGTTTGTGACGTAGTTGAGTGCCAGATCTGTCAAACGGTTGAATCTCCGTGATAACAGCATAGTTTTGATTCCAAAGACAATCGCCATGTGTATTAGAGGCAGGGGTAACTTAAAAAAGTGTTAGCATAAGGAACAGTGCCTTCCGTGTTGAATTGCATATTGGCGGTTGGTAAACTCGGATGTCACGCGACCAACCGTCATTTCCGTTAAGTGTATCAGACAGAACGGGAATCGGAATGTACTCGCCTCGTGAATTGCGGAGGGTGGAAAGGGTACTTCACTGCACTCAAACAAGGTACACAGTACAGAGGGTGAATAATGGAACACAGCATAAGTCCTCCTAAATGTGAAGTAATGAAGTGCAATAGAGCTTACACGTGTATATTTATGTCATACAATCTGGTCCACAATACATGCAATAGGCCAATTATTTATTTG
>NC_085858.1:16153228-16163228 GCF_034702125.1 Engraulis encrasicolus
AGAGAGAGAGAGAGAGAGAGAGAGAGAGAGAGAGAGAGAGAGAGAGAGAGAGAGAGAGAGAGAGAGAGAGAATTACAAATCTCACTTGTACTCAAACACACTGCATGTATTTTAGGCCATAACAGTCAACTGCATTTTAAAACATCAGTATCAGTACTGTATACCCAGCCATCATTTGAGTTGGCTAAGAGGTCTAAGCAGGAGTGTAGCAGAGGTGAAGTCAGGGCTTTGATCAGGACCATTACGGGGGCCAAGCCTTCAGACCCAATCCTTAGTGGACTGTAGTGTGGTTGGGGTACGGGCCCAGATTTCATTTTCTGACAGGGAGGCCCGCAATCTCCGGAGCAGTGTTTCTGTCAAACATTTTCAGAACAAAGATCACTTTTGTCCCAAAACGCTTTTGTTCAGGGACCACCTGTCTACGTGACATTGAGCCTTCAAGTTTTAGGGACTGCAATTTCAGTTGCGGATCACTTACTTTTATATAAATCACAGTCCTGTCTCATTCTAGTGAAGAAGAAGGTTAAGTGTGATTAGCTTTCTAATAATATTACCAAGGCTACAGTATCATATCTTTGAAATGCTGACTACATTCGTAGAAATCTCCTCGCGGACCACTTGAGCTCTGTCATGGACCACCAGTGATCCCTGGACAGCACTTTGAAAAACCTTAGCTATAGAGGAACTCTTAGGTCTGAGCAAGCATTTTCAAGTAGGACAAGTTTTGGAAAGCTGGAAAAGCAGTCACTCACTTCAATCTTAAGTCTCCACAGGCTGTCCTGTTCTCCTGTGAATCATACTGAATATTTTCACTCTGACTAGTTTCTCTCTGATAGCAGGATGAGCCATTAGCCTACAAGTGGATGCTCCCAGTGAGAGAGCTGGTAAACATGCAGGAAAGAGATGAATACAGCTGAAAATATCAGGTTAAGCTGCTAGCTGAAAGGAAAGCAAGAAAGTGCAGAATCCTTGCAGTTCCTAGGATAAACCAACACAGTCATATGAGCACAAACATGCAGACACATGTATCCAATCACAAACACTAAAACATGCACGCATGCACACAAAATGAAAACATGCACACATACACACACACAGTGGAAAACAGGACTCAGTGGAAAACAGGACACACACACACAAACCAAGATGGAACTCACATGGATACACACACACACACACACACACACACACACACACACACACACACACACACACACACACACACACACACACACACACACACACACACACACACACACAAGGAGAAAATCAGGATCTTTTTGAGGCGAGGGTCCCTTGTGTACCAAAACATCTACAGGCCTCTCGTGCCTTCATTCCTCACTTGCTGGCCTGCTATGTCAGGCTGTGTCAGCCTCTCACTCACTCACACTACACTCACACACAGCCACAAACCTACAGTACACACACAAACATAAAACCACTGAAATACACAGCAACACACACACGCACACGCACACATGCACACACACACACACATACTCACAGAGCCCTCCACACCAACAACTCCAGAGGCAGATCTCACCATCATCACACTGACAGACAGAAACACGCACACGCACACACACACACACACACACACACACACACACACACACACACACACACACACACACACACACACACACACACACACACACACACACACACACACACCTGTGTGCAGCCAGTTTCACAGCAGAGCAGCAGAGCAACAGAGCAGCCCTCCACAACATCCCATCAAACAAAACTCAATGTAATCACACACCTCTCTGCTCTCGTTCTTATTTCTATCTCTGTCTCTCTCCCTTTTTTTTATCCCTTCTCTTACTCTGCCAACCGCACACATAAACACACAAACATGCAGAAAGAGAGAGAGAGAGACAGACAGAGACAGACAGACAGAGAGAGAGACAGAGAGAGACGAAACACACACAAACATACATACACATAAAAGAGAGAGAGAGCAAGAGAGTGAGAAGCTCACTCACACACACACACACACACACACACACACACACACACACACACACACACACACACACACACACACACACACACACACACACACACACACACACACACACACACACACACACACACACACACACACACACACAAACACGCAATGATAAACTAGGACTCCATGGCGGCTGCTGGGGTAATGGGCCTTATTCATCTTCCACCCTGCTGTTTCTCTCCATTGCTCCCCTCTCTTTCCGCTTT
This sequence comes from Engraulis encrasicolus, assembly GCF_034702125.1. Classification (NCBI taxonomy): domain Eukaryota; kingdom Metazoa; phylum Chordata; class Actinopteri; order Clupeiformes; family Engraulidae; genus Engraulis; species Engraulis encrasicolus. The sequence goes on from NC_085858.1 coordinate 16,155,452, forward strand.
CCAGCCCCCCCTCCTCTCTCTCTCTCTCTCTCTTTCTCTCTCTCGCTCTCTCTCTCTCTCTCTCTGCTCTGTTCTTCTCTTCATCACATCTTCCTGAGCAATTTCACCACAACACAACAAACAGAAATTTCAGTCAGGGTGTAAAAACATACGGTTTCCAAACTGTCCTTTCAAGAGAGGCTAAGTAGACTCAGTAAGACACCAGCTGAGAGTCCTCTGTGCAAACATAATTCCCATTAAGCCGAACAACCGGGGCTGTTTCTCTCTGAAATTATGGTCGATTCTCTTGCCTGAATACCAGTTCTCTGCAGGTGTCAGGCTAAAATGTTATTGTTTCTCAGAAAAAATATACGCAGGGGAGGGGTAATGGGATGTGAGTCACTTCTAGGAACATTGTAAGAACAAGACAAAAGGTAAGAGAGCCAACATTGAACACATTTCCAGTAGGCAAGGAACACAGACAATTTTTGTACAGCTTTTAGCAAAGGTTATCTTGCTACACCTTATCTTGCTCCAACCGACCAGCTCAACCAAGAAAAATCTGCTCTCAAATATATGAAAAAAATCTTCTCAAATCAAAGTCAAAGGCAAAGTAATGTCCTGTTGAGTTGGGACTCAACGCATCATCCCTCAGCTTGCAGGTGCATCACAGTGGGACAAACTTCAATTGAAGAGAAAGCTTTAGCTGTAAGCCTTTATTGTTAATTGGCAAACATGTTTACATTTTCTTCAGAGTCTGAATAAATGCTTAAAACTCCAGTTTACCTCTTCATTTCAAAGTTATTTCCATTGTTCTCCTACGCACAAAAAAGACATCAGCAAGTAATGCTCAACTCTCCTGCAACCCACGGCCATTCCTTTTGCTAATTAGGACAAATGGCAGACACTACAAGTGACGGGGAGACAGGAAGAATAAGGGGAGAGAGCTAGTGACGCTCCCTTGTGCTAATGTACTGATGTGCATTACACTGATGTGTAATGTGCTGAAGTAATAGCCAACCTCTGTCTGTCTCACGAGGCTGGGAGTTCATATTACTGACAAACATTTCTTGCAGTATATTCTGGTTGTAACATCTAAAATTACAGCGTCAACAATAAAAACATGGCATCTTGAGAAAAGCATCAATAACTGCCTAAAAAATTAGTCACATGAAACAGCACTGCCCTATAGAGTTTTTTTTGTTTCAGAACGACTTCCATCAACTAAATACATTTATTTTGTTTTATTTTTTTGCAGGAACAGTAGAGGCCCAAATGAAATGTAAGAAAAAAACGTCCAAAAAGTAATTTTGTATGACATGTCTCCAGTAGCCTCATAATCACCAGTGGAACGTTATAATAGAGACTGACAAGACTTTACTACCATAGTGCCACACCTCTACGACGTTTTAGCAAAACATTAAGACTTAGTCATTGCCATTCGGGTAGTAAATTCATAATAGGGCCCATGCCGTACGTTTAATTATAAGGTGGGAAAGTGGCATGTGAAAGCATGAGGAGCCGCTGCCTGCATGAATAGTGCATGCTGCTCTCTGGGTCTGCCCTGTCAAGTCACCATGACTGGGTCACAGAGCTGCTGAGAGCTGGGGGTCACGCGGGGACATGGGACCAGAGAGTGGATGAAATGTTGATGGCATAATGTATATGTATAAGCTGCCCAAGGGAGAAGAGTGACACGTCTATTTCTTCTTCTTCTTCTACTCCTCCTCCTCATCCTCATCCTCTTCTTCTTCTTCTTTCTCCTCCTCCTCCCTCTCCTCCCCCATGGGAAGAGAAGTGTTCTCTAAAGGCAGACTCAGTCTCTGTGACTGTAAAATATGATTGGCTGGCAGTGAGGCTATCTTGCTCAAGGTAACCAATCAGGATTGAGAATACTGGCAAGCCACTGATGCAGGCACTGATGTGATGTGTCCTCCAAGAGGAATGGTGTGAAATGAGGGTGTCAGGGAAGACCAAAGGCAGAGCCTGAAATTCCACTTGTGTGGGGACAACTGTCTCTGTGTATTACTGTAATGAAGTTACATAACAGCTGATGGTTAAGAGAAGGGCAGGGTCTGATGTGGTCTAGAAGGTGCGGGTCTGATGCTACTGCAATTGTTGCAAGGCACACACTGCATGCTATACTGCAAGGGACCATTGTGAAAAATAACACCTCATGCCACATTGTGTGTGTGGGGGGTGGGGGGGGGGGGTGTAGAAACACAGAGAGAGAAACAAAAAAAGAGAGGGGAGAACAGAAATATAAATTCAACAGGTAGCTCGCCAGAACAAATGCTGAGACATTTTTTTTTAAATCCCAACGTCTCATATCGTACAGTGCATATTGCTGATATAGCCAAAAGGCCCAGCTGCTAATGTCTGACTCTAACACATTGTCCCCTCTCCAAGTCCCGTGTGCTTCAGTCCAACGGTTGAGGTTTGAGTCTGGAGAGAGCTGAGTGGTTCACTTTGCAAGCAGCATTATTAAGGACCCAGATGGAACAGGGCTTAGTGCAGGGGATACTGTAAAATCAAATTTGGAAATTGGAACATTAAAAGGACATGGCAAGTTAGTATTATGAGTCGTGGGGAACATTCCTGGGCCAGCCGGCAGCACTCCAAAAGAAGACTCTTGAAAGGTGTATTGTGTAATATTTGTAGCAGTTTCTTTCCAAAAATCCATGCTGCCCTTTGACAAATATTACCTTTTCCACTAATACTTGCCACCACCATCAAATTCTAAGTAGTCATTATGACTGCGATCTTTTCTATGTCTGCCATTTTCAATTTTCAGAAATAGACATTTTTAGCTGCAAACCTTGCTGTACTTTAGTCAAACTGGCAAATATTTGGGTTAGTTCCAGCTTTTGCTGGAAAACACTGCAAATGCCACACCTACAAACCTCTCTGTGCCTCGGTTTGACTGCTGAGACTTTGATTATGCTTATGATTATGGTGAGGTTTTTTTCGAGCTTGTTTATAGTGGTATAAAAATGACGATGCCCCATTCACTACCATTGTAGTGTTTTCCCACCAAAGCTTAAAAGCTTTTTATTTTCCAATTTTCATTTTACAACACAGTATCTCTTTCACTGAAATGGCAGTCAGTGTAAAGACGTGCAGTACAGCTCAGTGAAACATAGCTCGCTTGAAAGGGGAAGGGTCGGGAGAATGTTTCATTAGAATGCAATGAAGTGCACCGCAACAAAGAATTAGTGGCGGCAAGACAAATGAATTGCAGAATTGCATCGCACAAGTCTCAATCAATGATGTGTCATTGAGTAACATTTTGGAACTCAATACTGCAGTCTGTTTAACAGATGAGAGCATTACACAGAGAGGGCATGTATGGGGTTTCATTCATTGACTATAAATGGTTCTATCCACCATTTGCTGCACAACGTTTGAAATTTGCGAAATGCCATGCCGCGCAGCCGGACGTCGTCCATCAACAAAAATACCCTTTAACACTTCTGAGACACACCATGCAATTAGTTCCTTGTCTAATTAGAGAAATTAGACAGATAAGGGCATGACTGACTTGCAAGCTTTCCAGTCTGAAAAGGAAGGTGGTAAAAATGGATCTCCTCTGGAGGCTGCGTGCGTGGGGGTTGATGGAGGAGTTTAATTGGCAGGTTAATTTGTTAACACAACAACAGCGGCAATGAGAGTGACGAAGGCCAGACGACTCGAGTGATATTTGAGAAACAAATACTCTCAGCCAGTGGTTTTCCATTTATATTTGCCCACTCAATTCCACAACATTAACCCTCTGAATCGATTCCACTGGTTATTGTTTTTCAATTACTTTGCAGGGCAATGTGGCAACTACAAAATGAAATAACACCAAGAATTGTCACGTGTAAATGCATGGTGAAGACAATGCATTGTAATTTGCCATGATTGGATTTTAATTACTTACTTGACTCACTTAAATAAGAATTGTCTTAATTGTTTGTGTAATTATTGCATCTCTAATGTTGTTTTCTCTTCATTTGAGGAGGTGTGTTAAACCTTCAGAGGCAAGAAATGAGACCTAACATCACCATGAAAAAGTAAAAAAGTACTTGTTATTCATGTTTTTCATTGTATTCATTAAAGCATAACTTCAGTCAATTTCAACATGCAGTTGTAATGCTCACACTACCCTGGACTTGTCAGTACCTGAGGGTTTTTTTCTTCTTCTTCAGCCTTTTCCAAGATCCTGGTCATTGTAATGGGGGCAGCTGTTTGTTTACCTTTCAAAAAAACATTTTTATTTATTCCCAAAAACATTCAAAAGATTATGCAACATAATCAGACAACTAGCAAACAGCGGTACCTTTTGGGAAAATATTTGGAGTAGGCCTGTGTTCATTTTTTTTTTTTAATGTAAACAAACGCTGCCCCCTAGAATAGCTCATATCTCGGAAATGGCTGAGCCTAAAAATGTGGCATCACCGGGTACTGACAAGTCAAGGGTAGTGTGAGCAATACAACAGCATATTGAAATTAACTGAAGTGGTCCTTTAACTTGTGTCTCTTTTGATGTGAAGCTGACACAGTTTTTTGCAATGGCACCGTTGGCATAAATAGTCGATTTGTGGAAACCATGGAAACCCATGATTCAAACTCCAACCCCAAACACAAACATGTTGCCGTGCGGTTAATGTCAGAACAAAAGAACACTTGACAGGTAATTACTGTCATAGCTAATGTCAGGTTGCCAGGCGCAATGTCAGCTTGGCATGTTTGAAAGGCATAATTAACTGAACAACACCACTTGGTAGTAGGTGTCATGTCAAGGTTGATGTCAGTCTTTCACAAACTTTTTCCATACAGTGTTTTCAGCCTGTTTTATATTCATCCTCACATCAAAGCTGAGTAAAAGAGGCTGGATGGATAAGTTATGCCAAGAACAATCATGACCAGCCACTTGGAACTGTTTGTAAACAATTAGCATCTACATTGGTGGGTAAATAATAACTTAACTATAACTAATGGAAACTAGTGAATGGTGACGTTCACGTAACAACTTTAAAGGCCAACTTCCGATGAAAAACAGTTTTACTCACTTCTTTTGAAAAACAGACGGTCACCCCAAGTTACACACACATGCAAGGCTTCATACAGTAGTGGTGCATCACCTCCCCTGGGTATGTTTTCCAATTGACATAAACAATGCAAAGCAAAGCGAATCATGTCGACCCATTTTTCTACAAACATGTAGAGTTTTTTTTCGCTTTTTTTCAAAACGAGCAACGGCTGTTGGCACGAAACCTAGCTTAGCCTAGCACTTAGCCCGCACTCCTCCGTTGGCGCCCCTATAGTGCAGTACCACCCGGCGAAGTGGCGAGTCGATAACCTTTAGGATCTCTCTGCAGAGCAGGGGGAGGGAGCCAATCAGAGACGGATATCCACGAGAAACCCAGAAAACCCTCTCGTTTGTCCACAAGCCACCTTACTAGCCTACAAAGACAGTTTGAAACAAAGCAACCAGAACATTTTTTTTAAACAAAACCGACGCATAAAGCATTCAATAACAATGGCGAACACAGCAGTATTAATGAAATTACGTTGGGAGTTCATCTTTTAGAACAACATACTGAACGTCATAAGGATCAATGGTACAATGACTTTCTGAACTACAAGAGCAATGCCAGCTAATCAGAGTTTGTTGTAAGCTTAATGTACAGCCACATCACATGCTCTGCTTGTGGATGAGAAGCAAACATTGCCATTAGTCATAGTATGAAAATATCTTTATAACAGTTGTCTTCTTCATTATTGTTGTAGACCTGAATGGCCCTTAAGACTAATTTCCAAACCATTAGCCTCATTATCTCTGCATAATGATGATGACGATACCCAGATGAGCTCGACACTGACTGACCTCAGATCAGAGGTGACTGGCGAGAAGCCAACAGGTCTCAGTGTGTGTGATCCACACCTCTTGGCACCTCTTTTGATTGCCACACACACACACACACACACACACACACACACACACACACACACACACACACACACACACACACACACACACACACACACACACACACTAGTACCGCTAAAGAGGAACAGCTGTCATGGAGCAGCACACCTCACACTCATACTCACACTCATCTCATCGTCACCACATGCATAGCCTGTCACATAGCATGCGTACCTGCGTGCCTGCGTGCCTGCGTGCCTGCGTGCCTGCTGCGTGCCTGCTGCGTGCCTGCTGCGTGCCTGCGTGCCTGCGTGCCTGCTGCGTGCCTGCGTGCCTGCGTGCCTGCGTGCCTGCTGCGTACCTGCGTGCCTGCGTGCCTGCGTACCTGCGAGCCTGTGTGCCTGCGTTCCTGCGTGCGTGCGTGCCTGCGTGCCTGCGCGTGCGTACTTGTGTGCATGTGTGTCGTTGTCTGTAAGTAACTAAACAGTGGACGTCCGGCTCATTTCCTGTCACTCACACATTAAAAGGCTATTATCTCCAGTGGCTGGACAGATAATGGGGCAGCTACTGCTGTTTGAACAGTGAAAGGCCTTAAGGTCTCTGCACGCTTGCTGCGAGCCGCAAATTGCGTGCGTCACCGCAAGCAACCGACTGCATATGCTTGCTTTAAAAGCAGTTGACCAAGACGCAAAATACTGGTGGTATCATCCAGGGGGCAGAGAGCATGCAGCATTGCGATGCGGAAATTGGGAACAAAGACGGCAAGGAAAACAAAAAACAAAAAGAGGGGCTCCCTGGGCAAGGAAACAATACTGCAACTGCTCCTATATTTGCACGCTCCTTTTTCAAAGTGCAATAAGGAAGCATGATCGCAAATGTTTGTAATTTCAGACAAACTCAATGAGACGCTCTTAAAAGTTGCTGCCATTGTCGTCTTCACCAAAGGCGCACGCGTGGAACTGTGCAGCCTTTCTTACGATCGCCCCCAGCGAGTTTGAAGATATTGCACCTGATGCATGCATATGGCTGCCATGTCCAACGCGTTCATGAACAAATCGTGGACGCACTCGCGTATCCTACAGCAAGCATGCCGACACCCTTAACCGCTGCAGACCGTCCGCCACACAAGCCTTCAAGAAAAAAGAACACCAACCAAAGAATTTTAAAAACACAATAGACACAAGAGAAAGTATCCTTTGGGGTTTACGTAGTCACTGAAAGAACATGTAAAAGTTCTCCAGCTGCGGTTCTTATGGCTACTTTGGCCTGTTGTCGCTGCCTGAACACCCCCTCAGGGTTCTTTAAATAGCAGGCTGCATGCACGAGAAGCCTTCTGCACTTATTAATCCCCCTAATGAGGCTACAAGGGCTGTGGACACCATCGCTCCCTTTCTCTCTCCCTCCATCTCTCTCCAACCAACACACACACACACACACACACACACACACACACACACACGCGCACACACACACACACACACACACACACACACACACATTCTCTCTCTCTCTCTCTCTCTCTCTCTCTCTCTCTCTCTCTCTCTCTCTCTCTCTCTCTCTCTCACACACACACACACACACACACCCTATAATGGCTCAGTGTGTGCATTAAGGCTCTAAGGCCGCTTAGACAAGCAGCCACTTAGACAAGAGCTCAAACAACCCGTAGTGCCATTAAGGATTCTGCGGCGCAACTGGGTACACTAGAATCTTTCGGTTGCCATGAGAACTCAGGGGAACAATTCGCTTGTAATGTTATTTCTGCCATCCATCTATCCAATTGTGTTTGGGCAGTATTCATTAAGTCTGTGATATATTGTGGCAGGGATTGTGGTTAGATAAAACATACACATTATGCCAACATGTATATTAGTACATGTCTAG
>NC_085858.1:16165728-16168228 GCF_034702125.1 Engraulis encrasicolus
TAGAGGACATACATTAAGAGGTATTTGTTGTGCTTTTGTGCTTTTCCTAAAAAAAGTCTTGCTGACCACGGAGTCTGACCCTGCAGCCACCCCCGGCAGTTGGAAATTATCTCACTTAATGAGGGAATTAGCCTTTCGCAAAACCCCTCCCACAAACGGCCGCCAACCAATCCGAGCTCAGCAACGGTAACTAAGGAGTGTAGAACTTGTCGAGGTCCGTCAAAAACCTACGATTTCAGGGAGACATACAACGTGTGCCTATGGCACCGTCAGGGTCCGACACCATCTGAAGATTAATTAGGACCTCATTTTTTCACTTTCCCGAAGCAAAAACCTCAAGCGGACTGATAACAGGGATGGATTAAGCCATGTGAAGGCTATTAGCTCCAGGTGATCATATTTAAAATTAGCAGGCTAACTGTGCAATCGTCTTGTTTGCTAATATAGCCCCCTTCCCCCTTGCATTTAGCTGGCAGAAAACGTACCCTAAACAAATAATCAATGCATCGCTCAGACTTAAGGACAATATTATATGATATTATAGTATTGGATCCACGGCATTATGATTCAAATTTTATTGGGAAACTACTAGTTGCGTTGTTTAATATGCGCCAAATGCACAGCCCACGGAGCAGCCCCCACCCTCTCTCCTTCCCAGTTTGTGTCTGTGTATATGCGTCGAGTGTGACAGCAAAAGAAGTAACACTGAAATGGGGCTGCGCTTGTTCCAACCTTGTTATGAAGATATTAACTGTCAACTAAAACCATTAAAGTGAACAGAAGAGAAACGCCCAGTGTGACTGCCCAAGAGCTGCGCAGTGTCAGTGCCGAAAGCCCGTCAAAGGTCTTGGCGGACGGCAATGTCCCAGTTTACACCAAGCACTATCAAATGTCCTGGTTACAGACATCACATCGCCATCATCAAGTTGTTGTATTTCAGTTGAATATGTAAGAGGGCTTGGGGAGGGGCTTAGACTATCAGCGAGCCTATTGGCTATTCAGATACTGAACGAATATCTGAATTCCAACTGCCGGGGGTGGCTGCAGGGTCAGACTCCGTGGTCAGCAAGCGAAATTATTGAGCCAGCGCGGTCACTACGGAGGATGATACTCAGGCTACACTTCCACAGACTTAAAGAGAGAAAACTACAAACTCACACAAACTCTCTCTCACACACACGCACACGCACACTTAACTGTACATGTAGGCCTACGTACACTGTATACTGTAGAATTCACACTATACGTTGCACACACCCCCCCCCCACCCACACACACACAAACATACTGTTCTGTGATGAGATTCTAAAGTCTTTTTTTCCCCAAATGGACTCCTTTTTCCCCAAAGAGCACCATGGTAACATTCTGTAAACACACTGCTGTAAAAGCTCCCCCTATAGTTGTAGCGCTCTACAGCTCACATCTCCGTTTCCATTATTCAGCTCTCCACCTCCAAACTATTCATTTATCACCGTGTCACTCATATGCTGACTATAGCCCTTAGTGGGGCCTGCCCCGTGCAGCTTCCTGGACGTGAGTGTGACGCTGTGTGTGTGTGTGTGTGTGTGTGTGTGTGTGTGTGTGTGTGTGTGTGTGTGTGTGTGTGTGTGTGTGTGTGTGTGTGTGTGTGTGTGTGTGTGTGTGTGTGTGTGTGCCCGTGTGTGCGCGTGTGCGTGAAGGGAGGTAAGTATGTGTGTGTTTAAATGTCTCTTTCAGCAGTTTCGCCTCAAAACAAGAGTAATGGACCTCCATCAGCATAAAAGGGAATTTTGCAGCTTTTTTTACAACTAGAAAAAACAACAGATGATAAAAGGGGATGAGTGTGTGTGTGTGTGTGTTTGTGTGTGTGTGTGTGTGTGTGTGTGTGTGTGTGTGTGTGTGTGTGTGTGTGTGTGTGTGTGTGTGTGTGTGTGTGTGTGTGTGTGTGTGTGTGTGTGTGTGTGTTTGTGTGTGTGTGTGTGTCGTTACTGTGAGGGGGAGACAAAATGACAAATTATGGCATGGCATCAGTGTGCATGTGTACGTGCGTGTGTGTGTGTGTGTGTGTGTGTGTGTGTGCGTGCGCGCGCGTGCCTGCGTGCGTGCGTGTGTGCGTGTGTATGTGTGCAACAGAAAGCGGGAAGACAAGGGATATGCTGTCACTTCCAGTAGCGTGTCACCGTGTCTTGCTTTTTGTTAAGAGAACAAACAACAAGGGTAGCGCAGCAGGGGGTATGGCAGAGGCAGAGTCACTCCAAGAAATTGAGACATTAAAAAAAAAAACACTTGTGACGCACCGAATTACAGAGAGAAGAAGACAGAGAAATATACGTATATAGTGCAGTGACATAGAGGGTAGAAAAGAGAAATGCACAAATTCACAAACAAAGAAAACAAAGCGAACAATTTTGGGAAAGTCATAGGTTACCAGGTAGACCTCTTAGTGCAGATGGGGTTGCCGACGGGCCTACTCACTATTTGCTGATACTCAACAACATCATAACAACATTGCTATGACACG
>NC_085858.1:16178228-16188228 GCF_034702125.1 Engraulis encrasicolus
GGGGTGGAGCTCAACCACCATCTACAGTAATTGAACCCGAGAGGAGTGCTGGCAATTCAGCTGGTACCTCCGCTGCTGGTGCGTCGACTGTGCCTTCCCAAACTCCAGTGCCTGCGGCTCCCAATGATCCTTTACCTACCCCCAATACTGACCCGCTGCCCCCCGTTGCTGTTCTGACATCCCAGACTACTTCGTCTTTGACTGAAGCCGTCAGATCGGCTGATGTTGTCTGTGAACCTAAATTGGCCAGTACATCTGCCACAGATAAGGTCGCGGTGGCCACAGATGTTGATGGTGATTTATCCTCGTCTGAACCTGTCCCGAGTAACGCAGCCGTTAATGACATGATCTCCAAAGAGCTCGATGCTCTGAGTAAAGTGAGCGCGACCGGTAGTGTAGGCTCGGACGCGCTGTCTGAAGAAGTTGAGAGAATGGACTGTGAGTTCAAGCCGCCTAAAAGAAAGGATAGGCATACTGATACTGATTGTAATCCATCTAAGTCGAAGAAACTTGACTCCGCCAGCGCAAACTGTGATAGTGATGATGACTCGGTGTGTTCGACAATGTCGATGGGCTCATTGAGTGATCTTACTGAATTTGGTGGGGAGAAGATGGTACAATACACAGCGGATGACATAATTCGATTTCTGCGCGACACGAAGGGGAAACGCGACGTCGAAGTGGAACAGTTCTTCCCTGACCGCTGTCAATTTATTAATGATACAGTCTGCCTAATAAAGAGTAAGGCGTTTGATTCAAAGGAGGTTGCGCGCCTCCGTAAACATTTGGGCATATTGCGTCGTAAAGTTAGGCAGGGAGCCACGTCAACTTCTCAGACATAACATATTATGGCAAACACGCTGAACATTGCAACACTTAATTTAAATGGTGCTAGGGATATGAAGAGAAGGCTGGCACTCCTTGACTTCATTAATTTGAAGCGCATTAATGTTGCAATGGTCCAGGAAACACATAGTGATAAAGTAAATGAGGTTGACTGGAAGAAAGAATGGGATGGTCAGATTTTTTTTAGCCATGGGTCTGCATTGAGCGGGGGCGTGGCAATTTTGTTTTCTAAAGGCTCTCTTCCACTTTCTTGTTGTGCCCAAGAGTTAGTGGAAGGGAGACTTCTTATGGTGACTGCCCATTTTGATAGAACTGTCATTGTATTTATTGTTGTATATGCACCTACTATTGGCCATGAAAGGGTGGCTTTTTTTGATAAGGTTCATGAAGTGCTTATGACTTTAGATTCTGAATCTCTTCTCTTTATGGCGGGGGATTTTAATTGTACGGAAAATGACAAGCTGGACAGAAACCACATGGAACCTCATGTCCCCTCTCAAAGGGCTATTGTTCAGTTAGTTAAAAATCATGATTTGGTTGATGCGTGGAGGGTTTTTTATCAGGGGGCGAGGCAGTACACATGGTCTCACAGTAGAGACAATTATGTGTCCTTTGCACGCCTGGACAGAATATATGCTCCCACATTTCAGCTTAATATAATTAAATCTTGCAATATTGTGCCTACTGGTTTTTCAGATCACTCTGCAGTCACATGTAGTATATCTGTTAAAGCATTTAAACCAAAAAGTGCCTATTGGTGCTTCAACACCTCACTTTTAGATAACGAACACTTTAGGAACACTTTTATGTATTTTTGGGATATTTTTAGGGGGCAAAAAGATTCTTTTCCTTCTTTACGGGATTGGTGGGAATATGGAAAGAGTCAAATTAAAGTGTTGTGCCAACAATTTACTTCCTATGTCACGAATGATATTGTTAAATCTCTTAATGCTCTGGAAAAAGAGATCTTAGGCCTCCAGGGATCTTTATCCACGGGTGACGCGTGTGTTAAGGATCTCCTGGAGGGGAAGAAGAGCACACTTGCTGAGCTTTTGGATGTTAGAGCACAGGGAGCGTTAGTGCGTTCCAGGTTTCAAGGTGTCGCTCTAATGGACACACCCTCAAAATTCTTTTTTAATTTGGAGAGACAGCGTGGTCAGAGTAGACTTATGCACTCCTTGAGGACTGAGTCTGGCCAGGAATTGTCTGATCCAGCACAAATGCGGGCCTATGCTAGATCTTTTTACTCTAATCTGTATGACTGTGAGCTCATTCCTGAGAATTTAGCTTCCAGTAATTTTTTTGATGGGTTGCCTAAACTGTCTAAAGAAAGTAGCGCTGAAACTGATGGCCCTTTGACCCTATCTGAAATTGAAAGTGCACTCATGAGTATGGAAAATGGCAAGTCCCCTGGGATAGATGGTCTGCCTATAGATTTTTATAAAGCATTCTGGAATTGCCTTGGGGAGGACCTCCTGGCAGTACTGTGTGAGTGCTTAAAGGAGGGCAGCCTTCCTCTGAGCTGCCGCAGAGCGATTATAACTCTATTGCCAAAGAAGGGTGACCTGCAAAATATTGGTAACTGGCGGCCAGTATCACTTTTGTGCTCTGACATGAAGATCCTGGCTAAAGCCCTGGGTTCAAGACTTAAAAAAGTAATAGGCCAGGTGGTGCATCCCGACCAATCCTATTGCATACCTGACCGGTCCATCTTTGATAACATTGCTATGGTGAGAGATCTCTGGACTGTATCAGAGAAGCTGGGTCTTAACGTGGGTCTGATATCTCTAGACCAACAGAAAGCCTTTGATCGTTTAGAATTTCTGTACTTGTGGTCAGCCATGGACTCCTTTGGGTTCAGCTCCGACTTTATTAGCATGGTCAGGGTCCTTTACTGTAATATTGAAAGTGTTCTGAAAATAAATGGGTGTCTGGGGGCTCCATTCAAGGTGCTGCGTGGTGTTAGGCAGGGCTGTCCGTTGTCAGGGATGTTGTATTCCATTGCCATTGAGCCTCTGTTACACAGACTTCGCACTGGTTTGAGGGGTATCTCTGTGCCTTTGATTAATGAGTGTTTTTATTTATCTGCTTATGCTGATGATGTGTCTGTTTTTGTTAATGGGGAAGATGATGTTCATGTGTTGAAAAAACTTGTCCATGATTTTCAATTGGTTTCTTCTGCCAAAGTAAATTGGGGTAAGTGCACAGCCATCTGGGTGGGGGAATGGGAAAGAAGATGTGCTGGCCTACCTGGGGGTTTGCTATGGGGAAGGGAGGGTCTGAAATATCTTGGTGTATATTTGGGGAATGATGCGTATGTTCAAAAGAACTGGGAAGGGGCGCGTGAGAAAGTCAAGGGCCGCCTGGATAAATGGAAGTGGTTGCTCCCCCAGCTCTCCTATAGGGGGCGCGCTCTCATCGTCAACAACCTGGTGGCCTCAACGTTGTGGCATAAGCTTGCTTGTGCTGAGCCCCCGCGTGGACTCCTTCAAAGCATCCAAAGAGACATGGTGGACTTTTTCTGGGATGGGCTACATTGGGTGCCTCAAGCGGTACTCTTCCTGCCCAAGGAGGAAGGAGGGCAAGGTCTCATAGATCTTGCCAGCAGAAAGGACACATACAGACTACAATTTCTCTTGAGACTGCTCACGGCTTCCAATGAGCAGGCTTGGGGACTGTTGGCCCTCAGCATCTTGCGTGGGGTCGGTGGACTGGGTCTGGACGCTGCACTGTTTCTTACGAATCCAAGACGGCTTAACCTTGCTGGACTGCCACTTTTTTATCAGAGTCTATTTCATGTTTGGGGTCTGTTTGGGCATCAGTGGGTGGGGGGGCTCCCCTCAATTCATTGGCTGCTTGAGGAGCCTGTCGTTTTGGGGTCCCGTCTTGATGTGTCATGTAATGAACTGCCTGGTCTCACAGCCATTTTGTGTGGAAAGCATGTCCTTCAATTGCGTGATGTTGTATGCAAAGCTGGTGTGATCTGCAAAATGTTCAGGCGTTTGCCTCTTTTCTGGGTGTGAGGTCCATCAGATATGTGACAAATTTTCTTGGGAGACTTAGTGGGCTTCTAAGTTTACAGGAGAAACGTCTGCTTCAGGGGTATGGTGATGGGTTAATTGTATGTGATGCTACTGATATGTTTCCTAATATGCTTGTCACTCCTGATGTGCGAGAATGTGGTTTTGCTAGCCCTTCTCTTAGCTTTCCTGAGTGTGACAGTATATTCTTGTATTCAGCGACTGGGAAGGTGCTCTATAGGAATGTAGTCAAGGTGCTGCACAAAGACGCCCTGAAGGGTAGACCTGATACCGTGTGGAGGGATAAGTTGGAGCTCTCTGAGGAGAAAAAGCCTGTGTGGAGAGTACTGTACAAACCTCCTTTGACGAAGAGGGCTGGTGATTTACAGTGGCGGGTCCTACATGGGGCCATTGCCGTCAATGCTTTTAAGGCTACGATCAACCCTGGGGTTAGCAGTACCTGTCCTTTCTGCACCTGTAGGGAAACAGTTTTTCACTGCTTTTTGGACTGTACCAGACTTGTCCCTTTGTTTTCTTTTTTGAGACTTCTGCTTTTTTCTTTGGGTGTGGTTTTCTCTCACCAGGGTTTTATCATTGGTTTCTTTTATAATCAAAGGCACAGAGCAAAGTGTGAAATGATCAATCTTGTTGTTGGTGACGCAAAGCTGGCAATCTACTTGAGTAGAAAAAACAAAATTCGAGGTGGGGGTGGGGATGATGTGGTACCTATTCTGAAGAACCTGATTAGGTCTAGAATTAGTGCTGACTTTTGTTTTTTCAAACTTACTGGGGCAATGGACTATTTTAAGGATAAATGGTGTGTTTTTGACTGTTTTTGCTCTGTGACAGAACAAGATGATATATTGTTTTCCCACATTTTAACTGACTGATTGTCTTTTGGTTTGGGATAGATGGTCTATGTTAGTGTTCATGCTTTTTGATTCATAATAAAAGCGCTTTTAAAATTCAAAAAAAATTCTCTCTCTCTCTCTCTCTCTCTCTCTCTCTCTCTCTCTCTCTCTCTCTCATACACACACACACACACACACACACACACACACACACACACACACACACACACACACACACACACTTGCACGCACCTTGACGTGCATGCATCTACTTCGCCCCTCCTGTTCCTCAGTGTTCCGACGTCAGAAAGTAAAACTGGCTCGTGGCGTGACTGCGGCACCCGGGAAATATCTTTTGACAGGTCCGACACCATTGACAACTCAGCATGACACAGCAGCCACTCAGATGCCATAGATTTGAGGAGCATGCCTTTTGGAGATGTGGATCACTGTGGCCCTGCTGTGTGCTGAGATTTCAACTATGTAAGTGACAGTGACATCTTTCTGCAGTGTCCCAGTCAGACGCAGACACAACCAACCTGCACAGAGACACTTGAGTCGTCACACATGGTGAGAATAAGATGCTGTCTGTCTGTCTGTCTGTCTGTCTGTCTGTCTGTCTGTCTGTCTGTTACTCTGACCCTGGCTGTGATATGGCAGCTGTTGTTGTGGTGGGAGACAAAAGAGGAGATGCTGTATGTACAGACAGAGAGTGAAACTGCTTTACCTCCCTGTCTGGCCTGCAATACAGTTGTATGGGTGCTGACAGGTGGGTCAGAAATAAGGTGAACTTTATGTCCACACTGACATCTTTCCTGTATGCACACACTGTGAAATAAGTTAAAAAGCCCCAATGGACTGTACAATGTCAAGAGCCGTGACATACAGTAGGCCGTGACGTGAGACATTTTAAATGTTCGACAAAGGGGAAGAAGCTCATGCTTGAGACTTGTTTGGCACATACAGATTCCAGTCAGTTGCCACCAAACCACTTCATAGCTCATTACCATGGAGTTCCTTTTAACTTCTCTTCTGACACTCATCGTTTGCCAATGCAAAGGCCTACCATGAGGGACCACACAAGTTAGGTTGACCCGGGCTGGGACGAGGGTAGCCAGGGATGAGGCACTATAGTACATTTGGGCACCCTGGCCCAGCAACCAGTTGGGGGGGTGGGTGTTTGGTCAAGTAGATCAGTTGTCCTGGGCCAAGGAAGAAGGGGGGAGGGGCAGAATTGGGTCCTCAGCACATTGTCTGTATTAAAAGGGGGGCCCTTTTAGATCATTTTGTCCTGGGCCCAGTGAAAGCTGCCAGCAGCCCTGGGGGGCACCCCTGCATCCTCCGTGGGGGGTGATGGGAGAAGATGAGTGAGAGGCTGGGTCTGTAGTGAGAGGCTTGGATGGCTACTCTCACCCTTCGCTGCGCTCCTCTGCCTGTGACACTTGCTGTGATATGGCAGGCCCAGCTCTCTGGAAGCTGGAGATATGTACTGACAGTCAAGAAAGCATTTCATACCTCCCCGCAACACACTGACAGCTGGGTAAACCACATTTTACACCCTCGCTGACATATTTAATAGAGTCTTTCCAGTACTGTATGGGAAAGAGCTGCCCAAATGCACTGCGTTTGTGTGCTTGACTGCAGTATGCAAAAGGGAGATAAAGAGCGCATGTGTGGTGCGCATGAAGAGATAATACCTCATTACTATGGCAGATAGCACGCAATGGGGTGGGCTGTGTGTGTGTGTACCGTATCTTGAGCTCAAAGCGCTGCTATCTTCCAAGTATGGCGTTATCAGGTGATTCAGATTGAGATCAGATGTGTGATAGAGCAGTCAGCGCGGCTAATGAATAGGCTGAATGAGCTGCTTTAATGTCTCTATTAGGACGCTACATGCAGATGGTGGGCATGGTGGTGGTGGGTGTGTCAAACAGGAGATGAGAAGCTTACTGCAGATGTAAAGATACACACACACACACACACACACACACACACACACACACACACACACACACACACACACACACACACACACACACACACACACACAAAAACACACGCACATCAATAAACAGCACAGATCCCCAACCCCATCCTAATAGTAATTACATTCCTCAAGATCAATCAATGTCCTCTCCATCAGGACACACATGCATGGATGCGGTGGTTAGAAAAGCTTAGAGGTAAAGTAGAGAATCACATCCCTGATGATCAGTCAGTGCAATTACCCTGCATGACAATGCCATTAAAATGCTCCTCTGGGTACATCAGACCAAAAGAGTGTTATATATTAACAGAATCATTAGTAATAATGGACCGATTGTAATGTGGAAATCAAATGCCAAAGCTGAAAGGTTTCATTAGTGCAGGTGTGGTCCCGAAGGGAAATGACTTTGTCCAGTGACATATTTGCATCCGACACGTTTTACACACATCTACACATATTGTAGACAGGCTTGAGTAATATGTATGGTGAGGGGGCTGGACATTTCAAAAGTATAAAATTAGAATTGAGGATGAAGCAGGAAGACACTTTCACTAACTGTACAAACCGTAAAAGCGGTAAAAGGGTTAAAAAGGGTTAAAAAGCTGCAGAATATCAGCTAGACTGAGCAGAGAAAACGCAAAAGTGGCAAAAGATTCGACATTTCACGCTCAATAAGGGAGAGCGACCAACTGAAGCTTGCGTTAAGAAAATTCTAGACATTCAGTTGACTTCCACCTGCTGCTGCTGAACCATGTCATAGCTCATTATGGATTTTCAGCTGAAGTTCAACTTTTCGGGGGGTGGGTGGGCACTTTGGGGCAGCATGCTAAGGCCCCCACATAGGGGCTTGCTTGCCCCTGGTGACCTGGGTTCGAGTTCTGCCTGGATCCTTTACCAGCCTTGCCCCATCTCATCTATCAGCCCTCAATTTTTTTTACGCCTTCGACACCTTCAACGCCCTCAACGCCACACCTGGTTTTACAGCTTTGACCACTTTTGACACTTGCTCTTCCATACAATGTGAATTATTTCTGTCGCTTTCGAGACTTTTACCACTTGCGGTCGGTTGGTACAGTAAAGAGGACTGAGAAATATAGACAAAAGCCAGCAGAAAACAACTTCTTTCTTACAGCCACATGAAATGCTGCATCAACTCCTCCTAACTCACAATAAGGAGTTTGGGAGCCCAAGACACCCAGTGGGAATAATTCATCACATTTGAGCAGCAGTAGTTGGGCAGGACAAGAGGCAGCCTGAACTTATGTGACCTCTTTAGGTCAATCATGCCAAACCATGCCATCAATCCTGTTTTCAGTTCAAGAAAACAAGAACATTTTGTCCAAAAACATTCATTTTTGGTCACAGCAGAATAGCTCATCCTCATCGAATTTTTATAAAACCAGCATGGGGTAGCATGGTGAGACAAGGCAGCCTTTCAAATCAGTCAGTCAGCTTGAACCGCAAAGAACCCACAGTGGCGTGAATGTGTGCTTCACGCCGGTTGCGGATCTCACCAAAATAAACACAGCAAGAAACAGGGCATGGTGGGAGAGAAAGCAAGAGGGCACTGGAGAGAGACAGAGGAGGCGAGAGCGGCAGATATCAGAAAGAGGAGAGAGGAAAGAGAGAGGGTATAGAGATGGGTAAAGAGAGGGGAGAGAGATGGGAAGAGAGAGCAGTGGGAGACAGGAATCAGATGTGAAGTGACACAGCGGCATAACATGGATAGACGACGACAGCACCACAAATTTCCGGGGAAAAAGAAATAGACAGAAAAAAGATAGATAACACTCAAACCCCAGACCCCCTTCAACCAGGTAACTACTGAAGCAATTACCACCAAAGCAATTATCACCCAGTCACCTACAGCCACTGACAATATCAACAAGACTGTAAAAAATTTAGGATGTTTCGAGTTATTCTGTTCACAAAGACAAATAGACAGGGAAAACTCAATAGCTACCAGTATCTAAACACCTTTGGCTGATGTAACGAAAAGAAAGTGACGGAGAAGAATAATATGTTGAAAAGAAGACATGAGATGAGGAGATGGAAAAATAGAAAGACACGTAAGAAAAAGCCCAAACAGAAAGGAGAATATGACAGATATGAAGAAGGAAATTGAATTAAGTTAAGTTAAGTTTTAAAATTTAATTACAAAGACAACAGAAAGTAGAGTCATGCAAGCAAGTCAAAGAGCAGCATTAGTCAAAAATGTGCTAAATGAGATGTGAGAAGGTGGTGAAGAACAGGGGGATGAACAGAAAAGAACAGAAAATGAAGATTAGAAAGCAGAAGCACGGAATCGGAAAAAAAGAGGGAGAATGAGGTGAAGAACGCAAAAATAAAGTATTTATTTAGAATTGAAATAAATAAAAAATCAACCAGGGGTGCATTTGTCAACAGCGTTTGTCAACTTGCTCACTGGTTAGCAATGATGCTCTCGAGAAGAGAAGAGAAGAGAAGAGAAGAGAAGAGAAGAGAACAGAAGAGAACAGAAGAGAAGAGAAGAGAAGAGAAGAGAAGAGAAGAGAAGAGAAGAGAAGAGAAGAGAAGAGAAGAGAAGAAAAGCGCTCAAGAAAAAAACAAACAACTGACTAGCAACGATGCTTTGAAGACATTGGGTCCAGAAGACAAGAGAAATCCTCAAGGCAACAACGCAACAAAAGAAGTATAAGCAGCCCCTTACGGTTTGGAAGTCGCGGTGGCTGCACTCCTGTCCCTGGAAGCGGCAGTACAGCATCATCTCCTGCAGGTCGTGGCCCACGCGCTCCGTGAACTCCCGCATGCTGAAGGCCTTGGGCTTGTAGCCCACCGAGAAGTTGGCGCGCTCCGTCAGGAAGGCCAGCACGTGGGGCTCGGCCAGGTGCGACTCGGGGATCTGCAGGTGCACGTCCAGCAGCTCCAGCAGCTCGCCGGCGTGGTACAGGTCGTTGCGGGTGAGCCGGCTGAAGCGGTAGGCGTTGAGGTTGCAGACGGTGACGGCGGGGAACACCAGGCTGCCGGACACCACCGCGTCCACCGAGGTCACGTGCGGGTAGGACAGGAAGTAGGCCAGCCGCTCGCCGCTCTCCAGCACCAGCACGAAGACGCCGGCCAGCAGGGCGGCGGTCCAGAGCAGCCGGCGGGCCACGGAGAAGCGGCTGCGGACGGCGCGGCGAGCGGAGAGCGAGGCCGGGGAGTGGGGGGAGGACGGGGCCCCGGCGTAGTAGGGGAAGATGTGGCGCAGGCCGTGCAGGGTGCTGCGCTGGGCGAAGGCAGACCAGGAGGACGGGCCCGAGGAGCCGGAGGCGGAG
>NC_085858.1:16193228-16208228 GCF_034702125.1 Engraulis encrasicolus
GCATTTGTGTGTGGGGGGGGCGGGGGGTGCACACTTTTCTGTCTGTGAGTGTGTGTGTGACTGTGAGGTTTGGGGGAGTTTGGGCAACACAATGCAAATGTGTGTGTGTGTGTGTGTGTGTGTGTGTGTGTGTGTGTGTGTGTGTGTGTGTGGGTGTGTGTGTGTGTGTGTGTGTGTGTGTGAGTGAAAGAGAGAGAGAGAGAGAGAGAGAGAGAGAGAGGAGAGAGAGAGAGAGAGAGAGAGAGAGAGAGAGAGAGAGAGAGAGAGAGAGAGAGAGAGAGAGAGGGAAAGAGAGGGACAGAGGCACAACCCATGATGTAAGAGGTCCTTGGCCGAAATTTACCAGCTTGTGGGGGGGGCTCGAGGTTAAGGAGAAGGGCTTTAGATCAGAGGGCTGCCAGTTCAAATCCCACCCTTCCACTCCCTATCTCACTCCATGGATGAAGTGCCCCTGAGCAAGGCTCATAATCTCACACTGCTCCAGGGACTGTGACCAAATGTTATGATAATAAATGTAGGTTGTTTTGCATAAAGGTATGTAAAATCCAATGCAATTAGATGCAATGAGAGAGAAACCGAATCTGAAGACACTGTGAAAATATACAAACTACAATATTAGAAGTAGATCAAGGGAACAAAGACAAAGAGAGAGTGCGGAGGGAGAGCAGGGGAGGAAGAGAGAAATACAAATGGAGGGATTGCTGGGGTGAAGAGAAAGACTACCTCTGATATCCTTAGGGAGTGGTGGCATTTCAAGCTGGTAGCCATAAAATTTGGAGACACTTCGATTTCCCTTGGCTTCACCCAGTGTAGGCTACTCAACTACCAACCTACACATAAGATAGGACATATGTACCTCAAATGAAGTTTGGGTAAAGACTAGAGATCTTAATTTAATAAATACAGAGGGGTGGTCACTAAAAACATCCTGGTGCACCTTCAAATTTCACAACCTGAAAATATAGGCCCTACCAGAAAAACGGACATGTGTTTAAGTCTGGAAAAAGTGAAGGCTTGAGAGCTAGACAGTTATTTCCATAGATAGGAAAAAGGTGTTCAGGTGGCAAATTTTATATGAAAATGAGACTTCGTAGTGGCAAGGTCAGCATTACACATTTTAACATTTCAGCCTCGCTGACAGCTGGCAGATTGAATGAGATTGAGATGAGAATTACATAATACACCAAGGACTCACTCTCGGCTCCGACGTGGTCACTGTCATCCTCTGACATGAACGTGTAATTGCCATCCGCACAAAAGAAATGAAATGTGATAAGCAAATCCATTTCAGACTATTTTTTTTCCTTCCTCAAAGGTGAGCAGGTCTGCGCGCGTTATTAAACGCCATCCCAGTATTAGGGGACGAATAGCCTATTTTTAAACGCGCTGCAACCCGTTGGTCTAGTTCAAATCTACCTCAAAATAGCTTCATCGATCATCAAAACTGACCTCACTTCACATAATGCACGTCGACCTCAGAAACGGTCGTCGTGCACCATTCGTCTGCAACATGCTGCTTTTCTTACTTTTTTAACCAGAAGCAAGTGGGGATTCAAAGAGTGCAATGCAAATAAATTCTGAGAACAGAGCACACCGTTCTTATTTGTAAAGTACTTACGTGAGTAGTGGTATCTGCTGCTTAGGCCTATACGAGTTCAAAGTTGACGTTCCAATCCATGATGAAGTTGGCCTAAATTGGGAGCGCGCGCAATAATGAACCAGTGGCCTATAAAGATGAATGCGTACATGTCGCCCCCTAACGGTTGGTTATATTACATTTTTATCCTGCTTCACTCAATGCCACACAGCCCATACATAAATAGCTGAGTAATTTCTTGTAGGCTACGAAGCCCTGAATCACAGTGAATATTTCATGAGAATCGCTGAGGTTCCATCACTTTTAAAAGCATTATTTTCATAAAATGCCAATTTAGCTAGCCGTCTTTCAACTGCTCACTAGCCAAAGGCGTTGCACAGTGTCAGGCACCTTCATTTTCTTACTGCACATGCCACTCAGTCACAATCAATAGCCTGGCACCCGCACTGACAGAGAGAGAGAGAGAGAGAGAGAGAGAGAGAGAGAGAGAGAGAGAGAGAGAGAGAGAGAGAGAGAGGGAGGATGGGTGGAAAGGGAGAGAAGGACTTAAGTCGAACCCTTTCATGGATGATTCTCTCAAATCCAGTCAGGATTTTGGCAGTTGCACAGGGTTGCAGCAGCCTCCATTTCTAACAGTGTGATTAAGTGGCCCCTAGACTTCTAGGCCTACTGGCAAGGTGACGAGTAACGGTTGTTAAATTAGGGATTAGCTCTTCTTATATACCCTAACCCTATGTATTGTTCTCTGTGGAAGAAATTAGAAATCACATTATCATCTTTTTGTTATTATACTTAGGCCTATTTTTAATCAGAGGGTACACCAAGGACATAGCCGCTCAGTAGGGTAGGCTATGAACTAATTGAATGTTGGCATTAATTATATTGCAATAAATGGGGGGTGCTTTATACTACTCTTGCTTTTACTATCTTTTACTCTCTCTCTCTCTCTCTCTCTCTCTCTCTCTCTCTCTCTCTCTCTCTCTCTCTCTCTCTCTCTCTCTGACTGATGCCTGTCTGTCTGCACCCCCCCCCTCTCACTCACACACTCTCTCTCTCACACACACCCACATACACACACACACACACACACACACACACACACACACACACACACACACACACACACACACACACACACACACACACACACACACACACATTTCTCTCTCTCTCTCAAACTGAACCGAAGAGCAGGTTCGGAGCACGACACAATGTCATTCAACTGAGTACCTTTTTTTTTCTTTTTTTTTTTTTTTAAGAAAAAAAGCGTAGACTACAGCTAATGAATTACTTCAACCACCATTAAAAAACTGAGAGACAGAGACAGAAACAGAACCGAAGCAGTCAGAGCACTGTTTTACTGTGTGACTGCCACACAGGCCAATGTTCATGGCAGCCAGGTGTTGGGCTGAGACATGGTCGTGTTCGATGGTGTCAGGGCGAGCCAGCCAAAATATCTCCTCCTGGGTAAGTGGCTGTTTGGCTGGCCACACCAGCTGAAATGGCTGGCCCCAGGCCAATAGCAGCTCCAGCTCCTCACCCGAGGTGTTACTGTAAAGTGTCAGTCACTGACCCAGACAGGAGCCGGGATGAATCAGCGCAGGGTGGCGGAGTGTACTATACCATAGTGTGGGCCACTTATCAGGGTTGTGACCTTTCTCTTTAATGTGTTACTGTTACAGACCAGAGACACATTGTGACTATGCTCATCTTAATTTCAATCTAAATATGTCTGATCTGATGCACACCTAAAACATCAAAATTAAAATATGTAGGCCTACTAATTCCACATCATTGCTAAGAACAGGCAGCACATGTTTTTGTAATATTTCTGTACTAACTGTCCTACCTGTTCTTAGAAATGAAGTAAAACTAAGTGGCTAAATATCTTAAGCCATGTGTAGGGGCATACAATGTAAACTAAATGTGACCGCATAAGTCTGCTAATTTGTTTGATTTCTTGTGTGACATATATTCCAATTTTTGCTTTATGATTTACAGTGTCTCCAATGATTAGCCTACTTCTATTACGTGCCTATAAAACAACAACAACAACAACAACAACAACAACAACAACAACAACAACAACAACAACAAGAATAAGAATAATAATAATAATACTAAAAAGCACATCAATAAAAATATACAGTAAGGTCTTCAGCATACGCTGTGGGACGTGCTTTTTGAAAACTCTGCATGGTGTAGATGGCAGATCATATGCACCTGTTGGTCCCCAGTCTTCGGAGTTCACATCGAGAACATTATCCTGTGTCCCTGGCTGTCTCTATGACAACAGCAGCTTACCAGCTTAGGCATGCCACACACATACTTGACTCCTAACAAGGGGCACCCTCTGATGCTTTGCGCTGCTTTTATAGTAGGAAGTGAGTCACCGCGGAAAACAGGGGCTTTACAAACAGAGAGGGGCTGGGCCGCTGCTCTTATAGGCTACTGGGAGTACATTCACTGCACACTGGAGGGGGTCAAAGGCCATTGGTGGAGGAACACACTTGTGTGTGTGTGTGTGTGTGCGTGCGTGCTACGAACAGACAGACAGACAGACAGACAGACAGGAAGAAAGACAGACAGAGTTTGTGCATCTGCGCAATAAAAGCAATGTGTCCTATTTTCTTCTGCTCTTGCTTTCCCATCAGGGCTGGACTGATAATCTGGCATACAGGGCATTTTCCTGTGGGCCAACAGTCCACAGGTGCCGGTGCTTTTGATGATTTTTGACCGGCCTAAAATTGACTTGAGGCGGCCCATCGGTGCATCCGTAGTATTCATATAGTGGAATGAGTAGTATGGGGGTGGGGTTGAGGGGCTGTACTATTACAAAAATGCCCGGGCTGGTTTTTGATCCCAGTCCAGCCCTGTTTCCCATATTTTAACAGAACAACATTGCAGGTGAAAGAAAAATGATAATGCACTTTCAAAGTGCATATTCATGTTGTTCTTCGCCTGCTGTGCTGACTAGCACCTCAAATACCAGGGGCAAACAGGAAAACAATAACAAAAGCAAAAACAGCAGCAATCAAATTGTTTTTCTTTGAAGGGGGGGTGCAGGCATCCAACATAGCCACAGTCGATATCCTTTTTTTTAACATAACACAGCAGTACAGTGCATGTAAGTCTCTGGATGGATATGTTAAATGATGACTCCTGGGGTACTTTTGGTGTTGATAGTTAAGTTGAGCCTGACAGATGGCGGGTGGAGGGGCACTAAATGGATCTTTATGGCATTTCATATATACGGCCTCAGGATATTGTGAATAAAGTTGAGCAGGGAACAACTAAGGCTGTGTGTGGCCTCGTTGAGGGAAACAGCCCAAAACAAAGTCATGGGCTGATAGCACAAAATGTGTACTCGCTCTGTGTTTAACAAGCATCACACATCGTGAGGTATTCAGTTTCCACAAAGCGTTTGAGTTCTATTAACTCATCCGGGTTTACAGTTCATTATTTCTGTTGAAATGTTAGTGTGATGAAATCCTGAAACAGTAAGTGTAACCTCTGGAATGTGCTTCTGCTACATCCTGCCAAGTTGAAGAAGAAGCTGATTGTGTTTAAAGTCGTTAAGCTGTGAAAGTCTTTTGTAACGAAGGCCCGAGGCTCATGCGCACGCTTGCATGCATGCAGTCACACTCGCACACTTGCACACTCACACACCTCTGACATTCTTCCCCGTTTTCACACTTACTCACCCTTATCATCTGCTTATCCACACTTGTGAATTGGTTCATTGGTTTTATGTCGATTTTAGTGTTGTGATATGTCTTTGTCCCTCAATACACAAAATATCTCACTGAACATTGTTGCTTGGCAAGCTACTGTGTGATGATCTTCTGGAATGCCAAAGCAATTTCACAAATGATCTGATTTTGTTATACGGCATATTCCGATTGATAATGAGACACATTACATTTTGTTTCTTTTTAAAAACTTTAATGATCTATTATCAGCAGGAAAATGAAATGATCAGGATTATTTGGTGTCAGATATGGGGCAGGACTTGTGGGGACTGAGGAAAGTCTCCCCAGAAACATTGTCCATTGAATCAAGGGAGTCTGAGAACTGGTGAGGGAATAACTAGAGACAAATGAGATAAAAAGGGATTTCATGCTCAATTAAAAAAAACCTTTCATACTAGCATTTCACAATTCACACATGAAGAGCCAACTGGATATTTGTTGTCTCCTCTCTAAAGGTTTATATTGGATTTGATTTGGTTGAATTTTATGTCTTTCTTCATTCTTATCAATGATACATCACTTTGTGTGTTTCGCTGAATAGATCGTTGAAGCAGCATGGGTTTAAAAGTCAGAAGATAGATCATTTGTGGTC
The DNA here is from genome assembly GCF_034702125.1 of Engraulis encrasicolus. Classification (NCBI taxonomy): domain Eukaryota; kingdom Metazoa; phylum Chordata; class Actinopteri; order Clupeiformes; family Engraulidae; genus Engraulis; species Engraulis encrasicolus. The sequence continues at coordinate 16,199,170 of NC_085858.1, forward strand.
TGAACCGCTCTGAATGTGTCTACACACAACACAGACACAGAAACAAGGCATAAATACTTGAACAAGGGGCCTGAGTCCTTTCTGTGGCCCCCACATTTTCTTGTATGATATTTGCACTTGTTCACCTCAGTAGAATTTTACACTGTTGCATTATTACATTGAACTGTAAATTACTGACACGCAATGTTTGGTATCCTCTTGCTATACACAAAAAATCCAAGTCACATCGCTGGCTTGTGGGCTGAGGATGTGGTGGGGTTGTGTGGAGTTTTGGTGGGGGGGTAGGGTAGTGGGAGGTTGGTGGTGGTATTGTTTTGAAAATGAGACACCAAAACAGAGATGGCATGAAGTGACAGGGGCAAGTTGGTGCTTTATCAAATAATGAAAGATAGTGCCGGAGACCAGACCGCCCTGATATGCTTGTGTCGATGGAATGAGTAATATCTCATAATGGTGTATTATAAATAAGCTTCCAGGGAACATCATTAGCAAACACAATAACAGGAGAGTGCGGAGCGGTGCAGCCACGTGTGGTGGGTAGCAATTTGTCAGCCAGTCAGTCAGTCAGATCATTTGTTTTGGCTTGTTTGTTATTGGGGTTTTTTTTTGGGGGGGGTGGGGTGATCTTGCTGTTTGGGAGGTACAAGGTGTGGGGTGGGAGGGTTGCCAAAAAGTAGTAAGGGAAAGCCATAGCTATTGAAAAGGAAAGCACAAAGTAATGGGAGGGAAGAATATGTCATCAGAAAAGCTTTGGATAATAGTGGAGCCAAGGACTCCTGAAAGAGATGGAATGTATTACAGGAAGGGCAAACCTGACAAGTCTCCTTAAAAGAAACATTGCCAGAGGACCTCATTTAGTGTTGGAGGAAAATTCCTCTAATTCCTCTAATCACACTCTGTTGCATAATTTAAGATCATGTTCACCTATTGCTATGGCACATGCTCACATGTCCTGACTGAAGTCAGTGGACTGTAAAAGCAACCAAGTTCCTGTGTCATAATGTGCACCACTACTCCAGTGGAACGCTGCAATAGTCACAACGACTTTACAACCATATAGGCTACTACTCTGACATCACGCAGTGTCTTTGACAATATGTTATGACTTGGTTATCATTCTGGTAACAGCAAATTTATAACAGGGGAAATGTATTACAGAGAAACTTCCATTTCTGGACTATGTGCTGTATTCCGAAAGGCTTGATGTATAATATTACCCTTCTCTTTTTTAAACTTGCCAGGGCACAGAAGTGACATTATGATACAGCTCATATCATAGTGAGCAAAATAAATTAGACAAATAAGACATTCCTCCTACATTTACTGTACATATAAAAATTAGAATGTAACATATGTGACGGAGGCCATCTTGCACCTGCGGGGATTGAACCTACAACCTCGTCAACTACAACGGCCCAGCAATGGGAGACACAGTACGATACCGCTGGACCAAGAGACTAGTCTCCCGGCCCAATGGCATCGACACTGTATGACGCTTTGGGAGGGAGGTTTACCAATGTTCCACGCCAACTCCGGTAGTTAGCCTCCATTACACATACATAAAATACTGGACATTTAAACTGGACCATCCACCACTCATTTCGGGGAAAGAAAACTCACTGGCATTACCTTGTTTTGTTCCCTAGTTGGAAATAAAGCACCAGGCTTTTTGTGCCATTCTAAACAACAGAGCAAATCCTGCTGTGGCCTTTCTGTAATTGTGCCATCAAACAGCAATTAACCCATCAAACACGTTTCACACTGGGTTGTAATTGCTGAAGAAAAGATACAAAATGGAAAGTGCATCTCTATAGGGGAGGTGTGTGTGTGCGTGTGTGCGTGTGTGTGTGTGCGTGCGTGCGTGCGTGCGTGCAGTGGGGGGCAGACAGGCATCAGACATAGTAGATAAAGGAAAGAGAGATGAGATGTGTGTGTGTGTGAGAGAGAGAGAGAGAGAGAGAGAGAGAGAGAGAGAGAGAGAGAGAGAGAGAGAGAGAGAGAGAGAGAGAGAGAGAGAGAGAGAGAGAGAGAGAGAGAGAGAGAGAGAGAGAGAGAGAGAGAGCCCTCCTTCCAACCACAAAACACTTACTCATTTTGGAAAATTACTTTGGTTCATCTTTTTTCCTTTTTATGGGCTTTTATCACATCCCCGTTAACAGCATGTCCTCATTTCCTCTGCCTCAAGTCTGGCCATAGCCACATTCTCTAATGGAGGAACAGCACAAACCCATTGTTACTTTGGCTAAGTACGGTAGGTTTTACAACACATTTAGGGAATTGAAACAAATCTGTACTACTTTGTGGGTGATGCACTTTGACTTTGTTAAGTCTTGTGTAAAGATAATAGCAATTTCCATCATATATATGTTTTGTGCATGCAGCATATGTATTCATTCTTTCTTTACATTGGCTCCGTTTTGGCCTGACACCAAATGTTAAAAACATTGGAAACTAAGGGTAACATAGATTTTTGCAATTGCAGCTAATACAGTATCTTAACTAAGCTGTGCTTGTAAACCTACCGAGTATCACAGCACAGTTGATGTTATCTCCAAAAGAACAGAACATCCCACATTTGACGGACAAGATAAATGGAGAGCCAGAACAGCAGCCCGGGAGCTATATCTGTCTTTGATGTCTTAGAAAGTGCAACAAGCCCATTTAACCTACAGCAACCTACAAAGCATTACCGATGTTCTAACACTCAGTAGAAAATACGGAATGCTAATTCAACACTTAAAGAATAAAGGGCTGGACTGGATATCTGGCATAGCGGGCCCCGCACCCTTGTAGGCCCCTATTTTCAGAAATGTAATTTAAAATAAAATAAAAATGAAAATAGGGGCCCACGAGGGTACAGGGGCCCACCGCTGAGTCAGTTCTGCGCCGTTAATTATGAGGGGGGACCCTTTAAGCCATAAGTGCCCGGGCCCTATTTCTCCCCCAGTCCAGCCCTGAGAGATTACCTCTGGGACTCAATAAACTGTAGAAGAAATTAACTCTCTGAGTGTTGACTTGACACTGCAGAATTGAATGTGCACTAAAAACAGGAGCATTCTTGTGCAGCTTTTATACAGGAAAGTGGTTAAGTAATTTTTGCCCCCTTTTGCACCAACCATTGGTTTCTTGTCCATGAAAACGCATCAGAATATGCACAAAAGAGGTTGGCACCATGCCCTGTGACAATGCTTGGAACAGAGACATAGTCCTCCAATATTTTCAGCCGTATTTTTTTCCAGTCGTTTCACGTCTTAATGGGTTAATTACTGTAATAGGCTACCCTCTTGCCCTACACATGCATAACTGTGGCCAACACTAACATCATGGTCCCTGCTGTAGCAGCATGAGGGCTGATGATTCAACACTCCACCGGGGAAATACTCTGCACGCCATATAGTCAATCCTGCTATCCTACTTGTATTGAAGAAGACCAACCACAGTGCAACAACCAATCAGTGCCAATAGCTTACATTCTTTAGTTAGTCTTTAGTGCATCTTATAGGCCTATGATATAAGCATTTTTTAGATGCGTCCCACCTCCCACGCATCTCTATAAGAGGCTTTGGTGTCCGTCCGTCCGTCCGTCCGTCCCTCCGTCCGTCCGTCCGCCCTCCCGTGATGTGTTTCCCTCCCGTGATGCGTTTCTGAATTGTGATTCCCTCCTGTGATTCCCTCTTGTGTCCACAAGGTGGCAGTCGCTCAGTTTTGGCCTGGAGCTCATGCGTGCAAACCAACCGTGCTCTTTGCCAGTGAGAAAAACATGGCGGCACTTCCTGTTGATTTTCACATGAAAGTTTTGCTTAATTTAAAGTCCCTAAGCGACTATAAATGTTGTGGCTTCCATATATTGATGTAAAAGTGCCCCACGAAGTAATGAAGCACAACAAAGTTACTCCACATTACCATTTGACCACTCGTTTTTCTATGCTAACAGGGTAGCTAATGTAGCATTGTAAATGATCCAGGGAGAAAGGGGGAAATGTTGTGATTTCAGTCCGCCTGAGGCAACGATTTTCGTGGGGAAGATGACCTGCATCTCGGTGGCATTGAACCACGCCCCCGTGCCTTATTTGGCTCGCTCAGCACGTGCGTCCTCAGTCCAATCGCAATGCTTTATTTTCCCCAGACGTTTAATCGCATTTAAGTGAAAGTGCCATGTATACACATCGCAAAATAACTCTTAATCCGATCTATTTAAATCGCATTTATTAAATCGGACTTAAAAACATCATGTACACGTAGCCAATGTCTCATTGATTAGTTTATGGAACTTACGGTTTGTCTGTTACGGTCCACGAAGACAATATCCACGTGAAAACGCAAACGCCTGCAAACCACTGTTTTGACAGAAATACAGTTCACCTGTCGCCTACTCTGTTTTCTTCCCAAAGCGGCATTTAAAAGTATTCCATGAAATCCAACATCAACGTCACTTCAAATAGGTGACAGCATCATGCTCACACATGAAATAACACTTCAGTGAGGGGGGGACATCACTGCTCTCATATTAAAGTGAAAAGAGAATTTCACATTTTAGTTTATTTAATGTAGGCCTATGCAAAATTGCAAATAGCCTATTCATTGAAATCTGTCCAGAAAGGGTTGTAATGTTTGCCTGTTTTTTATGTTTGTAATTAAAAAAAAAAAAAAAAAAAAAGTGATTAAAAAAAAAAAAAATAGCCTAACAAAAATAGAGATTTTATGTTAAAAAAAATGTGATATGGGATGGACCGATGGCCCCCCTAAGCTAAATTCGCCTTAGGTCCCCACATTGCTAAATGTAGTGTAAGGGATTATTTTGAAAAGACAGTAACATGTAATCAGCAATGCATTACAGTTTTTCAGTAAATTGCCCAACACTGTTGAAATCCTATGGTACTTTTTCAAATCCAGGCTTATACAGTACATGGTAGGCTTATTGATAAATTGCCTTGACAGGTTATGAGGAGGCCAAGGGGGCGTTTGGGCAAAAAAGGTTCAGAACGGGCATAGACGGACGCATCTGTTGTCCGCCTGTCGGACTTGTTTAGATTATAATATAATATAGGCCTAAGCATTTTTTAATTCCCTGAGTACTTACAGTGACATTCGGTTAAGGTAAAGACAACCCTAACAATGTCTTTTCACTTTTCATGACCATAAAACATTTAGGACATCGACATCATGTTTATGACTCGTCCATGACGGCGTGATGACACAGTTTTGCCATGATGCTGGTGTAAAGTAAAGTGTTACCGTGTTGTTTGATGCTGTGTTGATGTAGTGAAGGAGAAGTGAATAAAGAACACAGGCGAGAGCAGATATATAATGTTCAATGGATTTATTGCTTTTTTTTTCAGCAGACAGCAGCAGACAGTTTCTTGCCCGGCTCCAGAGACCGTAACACGCACACTCTGATCTTAGGTCAGCTGATGAGGCCAATTCTGATAAGTGGATTCTCGTCATTTTCAGCCAGCAAGGTCATGTCCAATGGTAGTTGATCAGAACTTTGTTATGTCTAAAATTGCAAGCAGAGTAAACAGGGAAATATTTCAGAAGGAAGACACGTTGTGTGAAGCTAAACATATAGCGGAAACAGCTTCTCGACACAGACCATTAACCTGTCTTAGATAGAAACCATAGCATGGTTTTACTGCTTCTGAACCTGTGACAAATAAGCTGTCATATGATGTGTCTGTCCTTTGGGCTTTCTTTTTACATTATTTACGGTATGAACATGTCTTGCCTTTTTCACACTACTCTTTAGCTTATTCATCTTATTTACTTTGCGTGTTCTGGGGAGCTCACAGTCTTGTGAATTGAATGTCCAATACAAATCATCTCTTTCAGGTGCCTTCAGCTGCAGAAATAGGCAACATGTATGGCAATATGCCGCAATATGTGGGAACACACATACAGCCAGTCATTCAGATCATTATCTGAGCAGTTGCTAGAACACAATGTGACCACTCATTGTGGTGTGTGTGTGTGTGTGTGTGTGTGTGTGTGTGTGTGTGTGTGTGTGTGTGTGTGTGTGTGTGTGTGTGTGTGTGTGTGTGTGTGTGTGTGTGTGTGTGTGTGCGCGCGCGCAGAGCAAGCAACAGGGATTCTACAGTGAGTCTCTTACAGTAAACAAACCATGCCTCCATTACAATGGCCAGGATCTAGGAAAGAGCTGAACAAAAAATGCCTTATTGTCGGGTACTGACAACTCAAGTGTAGCGTGAGCAATACAACTGCATGTTTGACATTGGCCAGACTTGTCATTTAAGTCATAAGGTGTCTACCTGTCTGTATAGCTCTTGCACTTAATTGTGGATGCAGGTCTTTCTGCTCATAAAGACAATGGTATCTATTGCCTTTTTCTTGCATCCAGCACAAAGTCATTGTGAGTGGAAAAAAACATAATTTACGAAGTGGAAGACCATAGCACTATTACCCAACAGAGCAAGGCACTGGTAAAGGCACTGGTCTGGTATGTCTTGCCTTATTCATGTCACCAGAACAAAGCAGTATCATCTTCTACTTTGTAAAAGCCAATAGTTTTTATTCATAAATGTAATGGTATCCTTGCCTTTTTCTTGTCACCAGCCAGATTTTTAGATAGTAGCATTCTTTTTTTCCACTCTTATGTTGATAGGCGGGAGAGAAAAATATGACACCTTGCTTAAAGGAGAATTCTGGCCTATTTCAACACGCAGTTGTATTGCTCACGCTACCATTGACTTGTCATTTCTCAACGATGCCACATTTTTTGTTTCTGTCCGTGCCGACATCCTGCCCATTCTAATATAGGCAGTTTGTTAACAAAAAGAAAAAACATTTTACCATAGTCCAAATATCATCCCAAAAGTTATGCAGCAACAGCAGTCAAGTTACAACACATAGCTTTTGGGATGATATTTGGAGTATGGTAGACCTAAGTCTTTTAAAAATATATACAATTGTACCCTGATCTGCTTGTCGTGGTCTCGTTTGTGTACTGTCAAATTAATTTCTTTGCTCTGCCTTTCCGAGATCCTGCCAGTGTAATGGGAACATTTTTTTTTACAGCGTCATACTGCAAATTATTCCACCTTACAGCACAGCAATATTTTTTGGGGGACTTTTAAGGAAAAGGTGCAATTTAACCATGTATCAGAAGTTGCATGAAGTATACCAGCATATACCATGTCATGTCATAGAGTCAAGTGTGAACTATGGTTAAGATTACTGTAGACTGATCACTGTCTCACACTCCATTCTCACACACTCACCTTACCGGGCGATCGAGTCACCCCAGTCAACATACTCGACTTGCTCATATATAGGGTCTGCTGTAGGCGATACTAAAAAAATAACTAGTAAGAAAGTGGGGGGAAAGTGAGAGTCAGAAACAGTGAAACATTGTTAAACAGTCAATTCAGCCATTAAGAGAGAGGAGGACGTTTCAATTATTTAATATCAAGAGTTGAGTTCCTGGAAGAAAATGTGCACATTTGTGTGACATTTGAGTCTTCCTGACAGAAATTGCACAGGCTTATGTTTCTTACAATGGCTGTAAGTGAGAGAGCTTACCTGAGAGGAGGAGGACACAGAATGTGATGAATAAACTCATCATCTCCATGGCGCTTCAGTAGGAACAGAGAACTAAGCTCTGCAGCATCAGGAACCTGGCATTTTCAGTCTTATATACATAGCCAGTATGAGAGGCAGAAGATCAATTGCTCAATATTGCCTCTTCCCTCTCACACTGGCTGTGTGTGTGTGTGTGTGTGTGTGTGTGTGTGTGTGTGTGTGTGTGTGTGTGTGTGTGTGTGTGTGTGTGTGTGTGTGTGTAGGGCCACTGACAGCTTTGGATGGGCCTGGTGCGAAGTCATCTCAAAGGCCCCTTCACACAATACATGCATTGTACTGAGGATCCATATCTGGGCTACCCTTCTACCTTGGCCCAGGACAACTGACCCCTTGTTGTACCCCCTGTTGGCTTCCTTGCGTGTATGCACGCTTGTGCAGGACCAGCCCAACAGGCCCTGGCATTTTTGTGCTGCCCCTTTTAAATTGAGGGCCAATCTCTGGAAGCAAATACAAAAACCAACAGCACCACAGGGCAATGCCCTGTATGCCAGACTATTAATCCAGGCCTGTGTGTGTGTGTGTATATGGCTGTGTCTCAAATGACGCACTTTTGTCAGTGCACTGACAGTCAGTACACAGTGCACACAGTGCACTGAGGTCTTAAGTGCATAGTGTTGTGGAAAAAATTGAGCACTATGCACTGTGCCCTCGCTGGAAGTGACGGCTGAGCATGGCATGAGCTCGCCAAAATATGAGTTGGTTACTGTTTACAATGCACAGCGTCTGGTGCTTGTATTTGCATGTCCTTCACCCCAAAGGACAACAATCACACATGCAATACTTTGGTTGGCATGAAAAGGTTGGTGTCCCATCAACATAACTTACAGAATTAGGAGACTGTTGACCAAACTCTTCTACTGAACTGAATGCCACATTTCCTCCGTGTCATTGTCAACATGGCCGCCGTTTAGTGCGCGCAGTGTCCATCATTCAAGCACTGCATTTTTCCGCCATTGTTAGGGGATCATCCTGGCACTTTCAGTGCACTGGCTCAACTCAAATTTTCAGCGTGAGCGCCCTAGGCACTGAAAAACAGTGCCCGAAGTGCACAAGTGTAGCATTTGAGACACAGCCTATGTATGTGAGACAGATGCCTCTTTGAGTCCCAGTGGGGCAACACTACTCCCCTCAGTTACAGTTTAGCCTGCAATGCCAAAATATGTTTTGTACATTGCCCTTACCTAAACCCATTCCTTACCCTAACGTCAAACGGTCATACCCTCCTGAATAGTTTTAGTTAATTTTAGTTTAATTTTGTTCTAGTTGGAAGTTGGAACTGGGACCATTTCCAAGATTCAGTGGGGTTACCGTTAAAAAGGTGACCTGTGGCCCTGCCATGGCCAACCGGTAGGGCACTTGCCTGCCATGCGGCTGACCCGGGTTCCATTCCCGGCCCGGGTCCTTTGCCGACTCCTCCCTGACTCTCTCCCAATTCGTTTCCTGTCCACCTCTCACACTGTCCT
>NC_085858.1:16210728-16358228 GCF_034702125.1 Engraulis encrasicolus
AACAGATAGGAGGGGGGAAGAATACCGTTTATCATATCAGGTTTATTTATCAGGGAGGTATCACTGGTGGCTGGTGCAAATAGTGAAATGTAGCGTGACTGGTTTGTCATGTCGGACGTTACGGAAACACATACGGCATGGTGCGCACACGCACACACACAAACACACACACACACGCACACAGGTCAGCAATGACAGTCTATGGTAAATAAAGACAAAAAGAATTCCATCTCAGGCACACAAACAAACACACACACACACACACACACACACACATTGGTGATGGTGGCTTCTGAAAAGCACACATGGGCATAAAAACACCTCGTCAACGACAAAGATGGGCACAGGCACGAGTGTGTGCGCACACACACGCAGGCACGCACACATTCGTTTGTACACACACACACTGCACCTGTGTCCCATGCGGCCGGATTGCTCGGCACTGGTGCGTGGGCGGGTGCTGGCAGGGCAGTCTGTGGTTGGCCACTCTGATGGGGCCGAATGTTTGCGTGAGTCGATTCTTCTTCTTCATCATCATCATCATCATCATCATCAAAGCGCAGCTCCATCTCAGACACAGGCTCTTCTGCTGTCCTGGAGGCGGCCTCACCATCGCCCTCGTCCCACACATCCACCAAGCCCTTAAACACACACAGACACAGGTTGATACCGATAATGTCATGAGTGTATACATAGACCAGTCCCTCCAGTTTTTCGCGATTCAGCGATCGCGTGGATTCATGCAAATTCAATGATATTCCGCATAATTTCACGATGCCGCGTAATTCCTGTAAAGCCGCATTTTTCCCGCAAAATTTCAACATTCTGTGGAGTTTATTGATTTATATTTTCGTCAAAAAAATAAAAATGTGACTACAATACCACCGGAGACGAAAACCAATACGAAGCATTTTTGTTAATATGTCACTGAAACATTGAAAAAGAATTGCCTGCTATTTCGGAAGTCGCGACCCTCATCTCAGCTGTTCCGCGTCTCTCCTCCCCTCCCTCACACACACGCAGGCGTCGGTGCTGCACACTCATGACCTTTTTTTAACAGCAGTAGCCTACTTTTCAGTGCAATCCTGGGTGGAAAAAGTAGCCTATTGTTGCCCATTTATCCATGACGAAGAAGTGTATGCAGTCATGAAATAGTGGCGGTACTGTCGCACAGTAGCAAACATCTTATGTTAGGCTACATTTTTGCGGAACTTCTCCACTCTCCCCTGTCGCTTTCATGAGCATGCTACCCGACGGTCGTTGTCTGATATTTTTTCAATGTTCGCTAATGTTTGTAATTTAAGGGTCTATGTCTATGCGTAGGCACAAGCCTTCTGATAACAATCACTGTAGTGCCGATCGCAAAGGTTTCGGAAGTGTGGAGTTTTGCAACTTGTTTCAGTCAAGGACACCGAGATAGGAAGTGAACGGCCCTTCCACGCGTTCACTGTGTTATTGCAATAAAGTCTTGCGAATCCATGCAACCATGCACATAACCATGTCAACGAGAGCATATGCCATCACAACTTTGCATCAAGCAAATAGCCTAATATGCAACAGCTTGCAATACGAGCACGAGAGAGAGAGAGAGAGAGAGAGAGAGAGAGAGAGAGAGAGAGAGAGAGAGAGAGAGAGAGACGCGTCTTCCAACAGGTGACATTGTAACGCTTGCATACAGCCTGGCTACTGTACCCCGCGACGCTCTTCATTAGGCCTAGTGGTAGGCTAGGCCTATATCCACAAGTATTTTTTCATAACGCGTCCCGTTTTCCCCCGAAGTCGTTCTAAAATATCGACAGAGATTTATGAGTGTCGCGGCCATGATTTTTTTTTTTTACACATTGGACGCACTGGCTAATAAGACGCTCTGACAGTTTTTGACAATATTTTATTATTCTATTATATAGGCCTAGGAAGTGTGTTTCTGAATCTCTCTCTCTTTTGTCTTAAGCCTGCTTAGACTGATTGTGGTTTTCAGTTAGGCCTACCAAAAAAACCCAGAAAGGGATGCAAAATCTTTGCAAAAAATGAGAAAATTCCGCAAAATCTTTGCAAAAAATGAGAAAATGCCGCCACAAAATCAGGCATTTTGACCGCAAAAATCACAAAATCCCAGTGCAAAATCCTGGAGGGACTGATAGACACTATTTATTCGGCCCTGCCGTGGCCAACCGGTAGGGTGCTCGTCTGCCATGCGGCCGACCCGGGTTAGATTCCCGGCCCGGGTCCTTTGGCGACCCCTCCCCATCTCTCTCCCCATTCGCTTCCCGTCCACCTCTCAAACTGTCCTGTCGTAAAGTCGTAAAAGACCAAAAAAAATAAATTCTACAATTTTTTTCAATTTTTTTTTTTAAGAAACTATTAACCCTCTAGCTACCATAACGGCCGTGAACGTCCGGCTGGATCTGTACCAGAACGGCCGCGGCCGGCCGGAATATTTTCATATGAAAATACGGCTGAACGGCCGTCATCATGCAGTTTTTCCAGCTTTCAAACACTTTAGCTCAATATTACAGACCCTCCTCGATATATTTTCAGTATAAAAACTATACGTTTATATTATTTTATTTTTCAGTATTTTAGATTTTATTTCGAGATGCGCCGCTTTATGCGACTTGGCAATCTGCGACTTGGCAATCTGCCGTCAATTCAAATGACGGCCGTCCGAGATTGAAAGGCTACAAACACAACCATTCTGTTTCTACAACCAATATAAACTAAATATGAAAACTTCCAACCCTCTTCGATCTATTTTCATGGTCAACAGCACATGTTTATGACTATTTAGACTATTTTTAGATCATGTTGTTTTATTAGGCTTATGAGATGGTGTTCAACTGTGATGGGTTCTGCCATGGTCCTAAATAGCAAACACAACTGTCCAGCCGATGTCTACACGCTACATATTAAAAATGTAAACTGTCTTCGGTGTGTTTTCAGAGTCAAACCATATGTTGGTATCCAACTATCTTAGTTTCCTGGAACAACGAACAGCGACAGCTCTGTGCAACAGGCGCATCGTGTGAAGGAAGCGCAGCATGACAATAGGCTACCCATTTTGGGTGTCAGCTTTGGCAAAGCAGTAAGGACTGTTACTACACCACGTTGTCCTTCATAAAAATGTGCGTGAAGACGTTGAGTTGAATGCTAACTTCCAATAATAGCCTACCAACGTGGTGTTTGTAGCACTTCAATTCCGTATTAGTCGGTGATGCCTGGCGCGTCTTACCTGTGCCAAATTGGGGGGGGGGACTTCCTTAGAGCTCCATTCATGTCCTGTCTGCTATCGCTGACACTTCTACGGTTATCCTTACACGTCTTTGGCATGGTTCAGTTCAAACATTATTAGCTAGTGTAGTCCATTACAGTTATCGCATATGATCCATAGGCCTACCGCTTGAAAACAGGACTTCTGGGTGAACGACATTTGTTGTCGTCACATGTTCATTGTTCAACTTTGACCCTGGATGGATGGATGGATGGATGGATGGAAGGATAGATAGACACATAGATAGGTCAATAGATAGATAGATAGGCCTAAATATATAGATATATAGATAGATAGGCCTAGATAATATCGGATTTTATCACATTTTTATCATTTAATCCACATCAAAGGCACTCTATAGGAATACTGAACAATTAATTATCCATAAATGATATGAATTTGAAAGTGTGTTTTCTCTACTTTAATATGAAAGTAACTTGTAATTGACACTTTTCATTTCTTTTCAAGTTATTTGACATTATTTAAAATATGACCAAAATGTAAATTTTTTCCTTAGAATTCTTGGTAGAATTCCGGCCTATTCAAAACAAATTCTGGTAGCTAGAGGGTTAATTCATCATTATTATACATCACGCCCTGCAGTTTCCATGAGTTTACGTGGTGCCTGTGGCATGCCAGTCTCCAAATCTACAGTCATAAAAAAATACTGTTTACCGTAACTATGCTTTCTGTGTGAATGCTTTTCATCCCAAACTACAAACAGTAAATACAAATGTGAATATGTCTCCTACCGTACCCGTAAGGTCAATTTTTCTTTTATACATTTTTTCCTCATATCTGTCAGCGGTTGGAAGAGTCACAGTTCGCTTACTGATAACTTATTTAAAGCATCGGCTTACTCGGGACAGCAATTTATTAACCTTTTAATCCAACTTCGCGTCCCTTAAACAGTTGTTACTATTCAATACACAAGGTCCTGAAGGAACCACATGTCCTAGTTAAAAAGCATTTTGGAATTTAGCAACACCATATAAAGAGTAAAGGAGGAGTGTTTTGCGGTGCGGCTCACCAGGGGCTGCTGGGATAGCGGCGTGCAGGGCAGGAGGCTGCCGTCCGGGGGGTAGATGCGCAGCAGGTTGTTGGGCGTGACGTTCAGGTAGTGGTTACGATGGGAGGGAGAGAACACGCCCACCTACAGTGAAGTACAGTGAAGCAGACACACACACAGACACAGACACAGACACACACACAGACACACACACAGACACACACACACACACACACACACACACTGATTAGAGCCAACTACAGAAGAGCACTGTGTCAGAGTGAAGGCTGTGCCATTTACATGGGCAAAATCTGTTGCCATGGTAAAATCCAGTCTCCTGAAGGATTCCTATTTTTGTTATGGTGTGGAGGTGGAGATAACATCTTAGACTGTGTATGCTACAAAACAGGGATTATAAATAACTTTAGCCCCAAGAAAGTTTGATAAAAATGTAGCCTTCTATAACCTTTTCTTATACCTTTTAGAACAATCATGGATTTATTAATAGTTCAGCCAGCCCTAGTTATTAATGATTAACTGCTATTAGACAAACAGAGAATCTGTTTTGCATAATAAATTGAAGGCATTAAGACAACGCAACAAAATCTGTGCATTAAGATTTGTATTTTTTATCATTGGCAGGTTTGTTCAAAAATAATGACCGTCATTCATATAGTCAATTTAGGAAAATCAGTGAAAAATGACATTTCTATTATAATTTGGAAGGCAGTGTATTTTGTAGTTTCATCTTTTGCTGCTCTATGTGTCCAGACATAGGGGTGAGCCGGTGCTTGAGATTCTGATTGAGGTGTGTGGAGTGGAGTGGAGGCTCCAGTAGCGGCAGAGCCAGCTGTATGACCTGTTTAAGCAGCAGCACGGCTCCAATCTTCAGCTCCGCCTGACGCTCCTCCAACAGGCGCCGGTGCACAGTCCCCTGCATCTCACCTGTTTACAACACACACACGAACGCACACACACACGCACGAACACACATACACAGTCGAGAGAAACTTTATAATAAAGGACAGAGGTTATGGATAACAAACATATCATTAAAAAAGAGAGACATCATGACAATAAAAAAAAAATGTCATGTTAAAATGTCAAATAGTATTTTGAAGTATTTTTTTGTCCGTCAGGTTGTTCAGGTCGTATGTGAATAGGACCAAAATCAACTCAGGCACGTTCACGGGTCCTTTTACCCTGCCCATGTAGCCCTTTTGTCAATGTCGCTTCTTAAAGTGCTGACTTTTCCTGGATTGGTTCAATGACAGTCTCCAATCCAAAGAGCAGCATACTTATGCAGTGGAAGGGAAAAAAGTGCAGCAAATCAACATTTGTGCAGATGGTGTCATTTTGTAATTCTGACCTGACTTATAGTCACTGATTGATTTTTTTTGAAGATGCAATAGGACTTCTAAAATGTGTTTGACAAGTCAGCTCATTTTAAAGTCTGTCTGCAGATACCAGGTCAGTTCTAATGACTACTGCCTGATTAATTCATGTGTTGCCAATTATTGTAATAACATGCATATTCAATGAAACGCACATAAGCCTCACACAGAAAACACTCTATAAATCTTGCAGTGTTAATAGAAACACTCTGAGAATCTAAATTAACACTGGTGTTGGTAATTACTCGTTGGTAATTACTTGTGAGTATATGCATCCCATGGAATATACATACTCTGGATCACATAAAAAATGCATCTCAAATTTGGAAAACAACTTTAGAATTCTGATTATCTAACCACTGAGAAAAGACACATACAAACACTGCCCCCTGCTGTCAGTTCTGGCCACTTGCAGAAGCCTGGGCCTGTGGCCTCATCAGTATGCCTGTTTACAGAATATGGAGCGCCGGCTCCATTTTTTTCCGAGGTAATAAATAGAAATGAATGGAGATGGCGGCTGATTAGGAGAAGACATATGGAGGGCGCGGGACACAGGGGGAGCCGAAAAGCCTCAGTGGCGACATCAGAGAGATTGGAGAGGAGGAGGAGGAGGAGAGGAAAGTGGAAGAAGGAGGAGGAGGAGGAGAAGAAAAGAAAAGAAAAGAAAGAAAACTAATGTGAACGGCAGAGCGAAGGGAACCGAGAGGGGGAACGATAACAGATTGAGAGCTGGAGGGCACAGGAGACAGCAGATGCCTTGCATTCATTCCAATCAGAGAAAGAGAGAGAGAGAGAAAGAGAGAGAGAGAGAGAGAGAGAGAGAGAGAGAGAGAGAGAGAGAGAGAGAGAGAGAGAGAGAGAATCTGTTAGTGTATGTATGTTTGTGTGTGTGCATCTGTTAGTGTGAGTGTGTGCACGCGCAGGTATGTATGTGTGTGTGTGTGTGTGTGTGTGTGTGTGTGTGTGTGTGTGTGTGTGTGTGTGTGTGTGTGTGTGTGTGTGTGTGTGTGCGTATGCGTGTGTGTGCAATTGTGACAAATGAGGCATTAAACAAAGGCAGCTCTCCCTGTACCCTGGTTGCCTGGCACGTTCATCCAGCCACAAACAGCAGAGGCGAGCCAACACAGAAATTCACTTTCCACGCTCGTGTCATGCTAACAAGTGCGGTCAACATGCAATTTGGCTCTTGCCTGCCACTCCTTATGGTAATGTGCTGGGCCACACGGGACATGGGCAAATTGTGTGCAGAATATAAACAACACTTAGTCCTATACAACATCCAGCGCTGGTAAATGTATGCATGACTGTGTGTGTGTGGATGGATGGATGGATGGATGGGAGTGTCTGGGTGTTTGTATGTGCATCTGTGTGTGTGTGTGTGCGCACGCACGTGCGTGCGTGCGTGTGCATAAGCAAGTGTGTGTGAGAGTGTATGTGCTTGTGTGCATGTGTGTGCATAAGCGAGTGTGTGTGTGTGTGTGTGTGTGTGTGTGTGTGTGTGTGTGTGTGTGTGTGTGTGTGTGTGTGTGTGTGTGTGTGTGTGTGTGTGTGTGTGTGTGTGTGTGTGTCGTGTGTAACGGGCTATGCAAAAAATTCAAAATCACATCACAGTTATTTGGCTTCAGTGCAAAGTTCTGGGTATGCTTTGAGTCTGCACCCAAATCTATTTGATCTCAATTATGAAAGCTTCTGCTCCTCCCGACTGCCCAAAGGAACATCAAGCGGGCGGGCGGAATCGAGTGCCATGGAGTGCCCTCCCACTGCAAACAGGCCAATCTGTCAGGGACGCCGTCAGCTGCGCCTCCCTGAAGGATGGAGCAAGGGACCACACAGCTGGCGGAGCAGAGCAGAGCAGGAGCAGGAGCAGGAGCAGAGCGGGGAAGGGAAGGAGCCATCCCTCCCATCACCAGTGCAGCTGACAGCTTTTGCTGGGCCCAGGGCAAAGTCATCTGAAAAGGGCCCCCCATCCAATAAATACAGTGCAATGAAAACCCAATTCTAGGCCCCCTCTCCTCCTGGGTCAACTAACCCCTTTGTCCCCCCTTGTCAGCTTCCCTGCCCATCACCCCTATTCCTCCTCACGTTCTAGAATCATGATCCTCAACCTACTTTTTTCTGGCTTCTCAAACTAATTTATAACACACCAGCTAAGCTGCCTGCGAGTCGACTCACCCAAACTCATCCAACTCAGAGATTGTTTAAAATGTATTTTATTTCCATGTGCCAACCGAATATTTTGTGTCTGGTCTTTGGGTTGTGGGATCTGTGTGGATGGCGACTGTTTTATGCTTTTTGTTGCATTTATTGTATTGAATTAACCGACAGTCTAATTCTGAAGAGATCTAGTTCTGTTGATTGAATAATTGTCTGCCCTTGTTGAAGGGTGCATTTTAAATCCAGTGTTAGTTGGGGTTTGGGAGAGCAAGGAGCAGAGATGCAGCTGTGATTACAAGCAAAAGCTGACTTTGAAATGTATCATTTTCCTCTTTGAAACGTGACAAACGTCATGCAACCACCTCTTAATTCGGAATTAAAGGAAAGACCAAAGTCAACTCGACAGAACTATTTAATTCTGAATTATTCATTCGGAATTAAAAACACCATGGAAACGTAGAGAATGCATATCAGAGTGAGCAGAGTTTTGTAGATGTATCGCTGTTTGGAACCACTGTGATTTGATTTCGTCTTCTTTTCATGTTTGAGAAGTCTTCAGTTTCTGATTATTTTCTGTTGCCCTTGTGCACGTTTTCTTTCTTGGAGGGGTAAATAAAAATGGCCATATATTTTTGATGCATTGGAGTTCAAACTTGCGTGACTTCAACCCTTCAACCACCCGACACTCCAGCCGCAAGCGTTATCCTGGCAGGAGAAGCATTCGCTACTCCACAAGCTCAAAAAGGAGAGATGATCAGCATGTCATGAACTAAGCACCAAGACCGAGGTCTCTAGGCACTCTCGTACTGGAAACGTTTCAAAGAGGTTATTACTATGGTTTGGGGCACATACAGTGCCATGAGAAAGTTTGGGCACCCTTTTGGAAAATCATTACATCGTTTTATTTCTTGTTGAGCTTTTAAAGTAGCAAATTCATTTTAACATATGTTAAACTGTAGGGAAAGAGAAACATTTCAGCAGTGGAAGAATTTGAATAGGTGATACAGAACAATTGTATTTAAACAAAAATAGGCGTGTGCATAAATATGGGCACTCCAAAGAAGGTATACCATTAATATGAGAGAGTGGACACTTGCTATACAAGAAGACAAGTTCCAACTGCCTGGTGCTACTGAATGGTTGCCAATTATTCTATCCAGAACCCCTCTAATTCAGTCAGGTTACTCATCTGTCTTCTTTAGACATCCTGGTTCAAATAAATTCATTCTTTTTCAATAATGGTAATATCTCAAGATTGGTATGACCATTTTAAGACATTGTACTTGTTCTTTTGCATTAACTCATTGTTGAATTTTGATCAGTGCAGTGCAATCACTGTCCTGCTGGAAAGTCCAAACTCTGCTCAGCTTTAATTTTGGGACTGGCACTTGAACATTCTTTTGAAAAATCTGCTATTTGAAAGGAATTAGTGAGGCCCTCAACTGTATTAAGTGTAACAGTGCGTGTGCGAGTCATGCAGACCTATAGCAGGGTATACTTTAGGCCAGATGTCATAGAATGTATGTGTGCATTTTTTGCCATGTCCACCTCCCATTGTTGGGTTAAATAACTCTAGCTCAGTCTCATCTGACTACAGTATGATTTCCCAAAATTCTTTTATCTTGTCCAGATAAGCTTTCAGCATAAGTTTAGCAACGTATGTCTGATGGATACACAGGAAAGCCTTTTCATGCATCACCGATCCAATGAGCTTTTGCCTTGCGAAAAGTATACGCGGAAGGACCCATGTCTAAGTCTGCACTTATCAGCAGCTATGGTCTTGTAGTTCTATGGAGGTGTTCTGTATTGTGCCTGTTACCATTCTTACCATCCTTTACCCATGCATTTTTAACTATTTTTCAACAAACTACATTTTCCTTTCACAAGGACCATTCCTGTGGCTTTCCATGCTTACCATTCAAATGGATTTCCATTTCTGGCTGTGGAGAAACATTGTCCAAGACTTCCAGATTACTTTGTGTACCTTTCTCGTTGTTCATAGTAATGAATTATCTTTGTTTGAAGTCTGCAAAGAGATGGTCAGAGCCCACTTCATTGTCACTCTCCAAGACAGAACTTAGGACAAGCCTAGTCTGCTATTATGTATGATAAATAAGCTTACCATTTTAATGACCAATCACTTCTGGGATTCCAAAGTCATTAAATCCAGTTTGTGCTGCAAAGGTGAGCTCTACTTCATATTAATATGAACAACCTCTTTGGGGTGTCCATATTTATGCACATGCATATTTTTTTTTTAAATCCACATTTAACGTGGAAAATAAAATAAATTAAGTTTTGCACACAATGTGTTTGTCTGTGTGCTTGAATCACTTCATAGTAGGCTAGTCTATATTGTATTAAAAATGATAATAACTAAGTAATTGAGGTGAAATAAGAGATAAGACATTTTAAGGCCCTGAAAATGTGTAATTTCCATGAAATTGAGTGGAATAGGTGATAATGCATTTTACGGCCCTGATTCTATCTTATTTCCATATAACTACTCAATTGTTTCCAAGGTAATTAAGCAGAAATAATACAAGGATGCTTGGGTGGTCGTTTCTATGCAAAAACATAGGAAGAGAAAACATTTCACATTACGGCCCTGATATAGCCTAATTATTATGAAACTACTTCGGCTGATACCGTTTAGTTACTGGCATTCCTACCACCTAACTACTACGATGACACAGTAGCTATTTTCATTAGCCTACTATTAACTAGAAACTACAGCATAATTGCACTGGAAACTGTATGGTTATTTTTGCTGTTATTAATGAGAATTTATAGTGTAATTGCACTGGAAACCATATGGTTATTTTGCTGTTATTACTAATAACAAACAGTTATTACCATAAAATTAGACTGAAATTACTGAGAAATTACTATGAAATTAACACCTTATTAGCGATCCGTAAAGTAAAATGTTACCATGTTAGGTTAATTAATGTTATGTGGATATGAGAGAGACAGTATGTGTGTGTGTGTATGTACGTGTGCATGTGCGTGTGCGCGCGTTTCACCTGTTGGGTCCTTAAACACAGCCTTAGCATCCGCATGCGTGTGCAGAATACTCTTTAGGACGACAGCCATGTTGGGTACTTTGTTCTTGTTGAGCTGTTTGAGGGCCGCCTGGGGAGATAGAAAAGAGAGTCCAGACTGAGAATAACAGCTGAGATCTACCAATTAATTAGACGAGAGTGATGAAATTAAGATGCTGAAAGATAAACAGAAGAGACATCAAAAGTGATTTCATTTCAAGTGAGAACAGATGGACAAGTTGAAAACTTTTTAAGTGACAGAGAGAGAGAGAGAGAGAGAGAGAGAGAGAGAGAGAGAGAGAGAGAGAGAGAGAGAGAGAGAGAAGCAGATAGATGAGTGAAAGGAGTAAAAGACAGAGCAACGAGAAGTAAGAGAGCGAGAAAGAAAGGCAGAAGACAGCCACACATCACAGATTTTTTTCATAACGCTCCAAAAAACTTGCATTAATGAATTCGGCATAAGGGCCGCCGATCATTAGCATTCATCAGTTAGCAGTCAAAGAATAATTAGCCTGATTCGCAGAAAGCTCGTTAACGGAAAAACACTTGGAATAACAATAATAATCACATCAGGGTGAGTGATGAGCGTGACGGGGCTTATCATAATGAGTAGACTACTACAAGCTCCAGGCCAAGCACTGGAGGAGCTCCATCTATCCTGCTTAGGGCTTCCCCCCGGTCGCTCCACGCCGACAGGTCGATTAACATTAAACCGCAAAAAAAACGTGTCTCCACTCAGTCAGGGGTGGGGTGAAAGCTGGAAAAGCAGGGCCTAATCTACCACATTGCAGCGCAACATAGGCAGAGCATATGATGTAGAGTAGAGACAGAGTAGAAGATGTTCAGGGTCTTCAACAAGGACACTTTACAGAGCAGGTGGTGGTGGTGAGAAGGTTCAACAACCAACACTTGCCCAAGGGAAAGGGCACTTCACAGGGTGGGTCTCAACCAATTCCAATAAGACGATCTCACAAGTACACAGTGCAGAGTGTGGAGAATGGAACACGCTGAGGCAAAGAAGGTGGGTCTAACAAGAGGTGAAGGTCAAGTCCTTTATGGGAAACACTCAATAGGAGGCGTTTTGAGTCAAATCCGCTATTCTGGAATGAACAGGCAGTCACGAACGCCACTATGTTATGACCAGTAGCCATAGAAACGTTCTTTGGCCATAGGAAAGACCGCGGATCTAATGCTAAAGTTAGCATAATATGGCTAGCTACTTTGGAAACTTAAGCCTTATAGATAACTAAGTTCAGTACTGATTGTGCCGAAAAAACACATGAGATGGTATAAGCATTCATAAATGAAGAATTTCCTATAGCTATATACATTTATTTTTACCATATTATGTACAAATCCTGTATACATTCCCAATGCATTCCAATAGACCTCCCATAGACCTAGGTTCAAAGCTGGTGGGTACCCCTTCTCCCGTTTGCTACGGAGACAATGCATAGCCGAATATTCCCTTTCTGAAGGCCCTGTTCATCACTTCTACCGTACAGCCAGGAGAAGGGGGAAGTGGACCTGCCTAGCCACAAGGTGTTTGAGTACTTTCTCCAAATGTGTGATTTTTCTGTCCTCTGTCCTCGCTATCAATTTGGGTAAAGTTAATTTTGTGTCGGACATTCATTTAACATTTAAAAATACAAAAGGTGATAAATCTGAAAAATAACTCTTAACACACAAAAATAAAACACACCGTCGCCAAATGTTCTTATGTCACAAGGGTTGCCTTCTTTCCTTTTCCTGATGCATCACGTTTGTAGTTAAATGAATGTTAAACGAAGATCCAATAAAAATCTGACTTAACCCAAATCAAGAACGAGGACAAAGGAAAGGACACTTGTAGCAATGACTTGCAGCCAGTCCATTGAGACACTGGCACCCACAGCCCACCACGAGAGACAGGGACATCTTATCCCGTCTCTCTGGGGACATTGCCAGTTCATAATAAGCACACTTCCACTCAAAAGTGTTGGCGAGATGACAACCAAATGGACTGGAGCAAAATGATACAGTGCAAAGCCAGCAGAGAAGTCAAGGGTTAGACTTCACAATTGGACAGCACAATTTTAGATACAAATTTGAACATAAAATTACAGCTGAAAATCCATTTCCAACACTTCATCCTGAAATCTAACAATGCCATTTATTTTACTTCCCACAAAAGATAAGACCGAGAGAGGAGGGAAGCATGAATGAAGAGAGGCATGGAGTTGATTTATTCTCCAGTCATCGTCTTGGTAACAGCTCTGCCACTGAGGATCACAGTGCTCACTTCATAAAAGTGTTTAATTTGAAATGTGCAGGCGTTCACTGGAGGAATATGAACTCAAACGGCATGCCTCTTTAAATTAAACATACCTTAATTACCGCTAATCGCTGATGGACCGCAGTTCATCTGTCTTGTTATATAAGCTGTGATACTGCCAAGTACGAGGCTTTGATCGCAGGAAATGAGCAACTTAGATATTCACACACACACACACACACACACACACACACACACACACACATACATACACAGCGACACAGTAATAAAAACGGCGGGTTAACATTCCTCCCACACTGATCATTGTGCAGCTTCTTATTAAGTCTTTGACCTTCGTTTAAATATAACCTTCGTGTAAATTTAATGTACATATTGCCTTAAAAAACAAGCATCATTTTTGTGTGTGGAAATAGCACCAATGGCGTTTGGTGTTAGCCTACTAGAGGTAATTGGAAGGCCAAACGTATTATGTTCAAAGTTATTTTAATAAATAATAGTTAAATACAACCTGTCTCCAATTATTTTTTCCCAAGGGCCAAATTATGTAGCGCAAATGAGAGTGAGGGCCAAACAAATCGTTAGCCCATATGGCCACAGACTGCACACATATAAGTTTTCGTTTTCTCCAGCCTCATGGCGGGTCAAATGTTTGCCATGTCAAGGCCGGAACTGGCCCGCGGGTCACCATTTGGAGACCACAGCCCTACTGCCTCAAACAAGATATCAGCACCATACATGAGATCTCCCAGCACTGCAAGGAGAGAGAGAGAGAGAGAGAGAGAGAGAGAGAGAGAGAGAGAGAGAGAGAGAGAGAGAGAGAGAGAGAGAGACGGACAAACAGACAGCGCCCCTTGGCCCTTCCAGTAGAGATGATATGCCATTAGTATGCCTGCGCTGCCGTTGGGTGCCGTGTGTATGCTATGTAAAGGTATGATCCATGAGGCCCATGGCTCTCCATCATCATATCGCTCGTGAGGAGGTGAGGTCACTTGTGGCTTGTGGCTGCTCTGCCCTACTCCATCATCCATCTGGGGAGTAATTTAGCAGGCAGGGAGGCCCAGAGTAAAGGGGCAGGCAAGGGAGGCTGAGAGTGAGGGGACTGAGAGGAGCATCTGTGTGGGTGATTTACTGGAGTCGGCTTGTGGGTTGAGGGGGGCAGAGGCTCTAATGGAAAGATGAATTAGTGTGATGCACTGGTGGGTGACACTGGAGTTGAGGTGGGGGTGGGAGTGCGTGTGTCTGTGTCTGTGTCTGTGTCTGTGTGTGTGTGTGTGTGTGTGTGTGTGTGTGTGTGTGTGTGTGTGTGTGTGTGTGTGTGTGTGCGCAGAGGGGCATAGGGAAATGGCATTGGATGAGACTTGCCTTGCGGAGCACCATGACAACGCTGTAAGAGTGCAGGAAGCAGGAGGGGTTCTTCTCGTCCAATCCCATTTCGGCTTTCATGGCCGCCCAGCCACCCCCACTGAAGTCCTCCTCATCAGCAGGCTGGGAGCTGGGGACCTGGCACACGCACACACACACGGGCATAAGCACACGCACAATTTTGGTTTTACAAAAAAAAAAAAATTTAGGTGTGTGGAGCCAAAATTTCTCATCACCATGATACAATGTTCTTGTACATTTCTTTACATTCCTTCACTTGGTAGTAGCCCACACAGACAGGTGTTGTATGCTCTTTGCACAATGCACATTTTAATATTAAGCTTGTGAAGCGTGTGTTAAGATCGCGTGATATTGCATTTCGGAGATTGCATATGTATTGTGTGACATGTTTATGCAATAGGTAGCCTGACCAGGGGCTGGGGTTGCAAATTAGCCATCTGGCCAGATACCTTTAAGTACCATACATGTTGTCATGGCTTTGTCATGACAGTATGTTTATAAAAAATGGGCAATGATTTGTCCCTGATAAATGAACTACAACTACATAAAAAAAAAACTTTTACAACTCAGCAGATACTGGTACTGTATCTGACATGGTAAACGTTTCTTTTGAACTACAACCTCTGACAGCAACTCAGCAGACGGTCCCACCAGTTAAAAAACCCACTGTTACATCAAGCTCTTTTATTAGTGGAGTTTTTCGTTTTTACGTCTAAGCGTGGCCTCCAGACTATCGCTGTGGGGGGTATGCACTCCTTAAATGAAGACCACAGGTGTCTCAGCACATGCAGCACGATTACAGAAGACCACCCTCATCTAAACCATCACCTGTTCAATCAGCCGCCCCGTGGAGGAGAATCAGCTCCAGCAGCAGCAGCAGGACAAACAGACTAAACAACAGCTTGTTGCCATGCATGGCTAGTCAGAAATGTAAACACACGGGGAGCGACACTGCTTTTTGAATAATCGCGTTGCAACCTCACGGCTGCTTCTCTAAATAATGTGTGCACTCCCATGCCAAAAATAGCCATGCCACCTCTCTGCTTCTGTTGATTAACACTCAACATCGGATTGTTTTGTTACTAGTCACTGTGCAACACTGCCTAATGCGCAATACATAGATTGCATCATAGTGTAACATTATCTTTCACTGGCTCTAAAAATCCATTTACACTCGCCTCCAAAAGAGTTGTCGCCTATCCATCTGTTTGGAATAACAGCTAATATTCTGACTTTCAATTAATCACTTGGCTTCAGAAGTCACTCATATGAAAGCTACAACCCTCCCGAATGAAAATGTATGTACAAAAATACATTTCATGCACCAAAGAAAGATTGACCCTTTAATGAACACAGACAGGGCAGATTTTGACAAGACAAAAGTTTTGTCGCCTATCGAACATCATGTGAAAATGAGCAGATAAGTCACTTCAAAACACTTCAAATACGCAGATTGGGTGTCATACGTAATCACTGAATCACTCTCACCTCTCCAGAAAATCGACTTTGGCCTTAGGTGTATGTTTAGAGTCATTGTAATCATGGGAAGCAATGCAATGAAAATCAATGGAGTTCAATGAGAGATGGTGACATATTCGCTATTCGTAGAGCAATACATGTTTAACTTCATGATTTAATCAAAGATAAAAGCCCTCAAACACCTGCAGCATGCATGCAGCTCCTCATAAGAGCTGTATCTGTACCATGTTTCACTTTATGCACCATTTCTCTTTTTTCATATTCTTCATCTCCAACACCATATAGTTCTGATGCTATCAGTTCTAAAATGGTTGATCTTGGGATCTTGACTTCAGAGTATGAGTCCCATTAGCCTTCATTTTTGTCAGAATTAGGCCTGACATACTCTTGGCTGGCTTTTTTGAGACAGGACAGTGGGAGAGACTTCTTTGGTGTTAAAGGTGAAGAATTTGGAAAAAAAAACATGGTGCCTAAAGTCAAACATGGGAGGGATACAGCTCTTATGTGGAGCTGCACGCATGCTGCTGGTGTGTGAGGGCTTTTATCATTGATGACATCATGAAGTTAAAAATGTATTGCTCTACGAATAGCAAATATGTCACCATCTCTCATTGAACTCCATTGATTTTCATTGTGTTGCTTTCCATGATTACAATGACCCTAAACATACACCTAAGGCCAAAGTTGATTTTCTGGAGAGGTGTGAGTGAATCAGTGATTAAGTATGACACCCGATCTGCGTATTTGAAGTGTTTTGAAGTGACTTATCTGCTCATTTTCACATGATGTTCGATAGGCGACAAAACTTTTGTCTTGTCAAAATCTGCCCTGTCTGTGTTCATTAAAGGGTCAATCTTTCTTTGGTGCATGAAATGTATTTTTGTACATTCATTTTCATTTGAGAGGGTTGTAGCTTTCATATGAGTGACTTCTGAAGCCAAGTGATTGATTGAAAGTCAGGTTATTAGCTGTTATTCCAAACAGATGGGTAGGCGACAACTCTTTTGGAGGCGAGCGTACTGTTCCGTTGTTCATATGCTGTTTTCTGATTCACCTCCTTCCTTCAGACTTGACCTGGAACATATTTGCACCTTATCAGGACATTACAGTCTGGTTTTGTTGCACAGGCAACAGTTTGATGACAAGAAGAGTATTTGAGCCTATGTGCATGTCAAAAAATGAACCCACATAAAACATGAAATTCACTCCTACAAGCACGGAAATTTATTCTACCGTGTGTGTGTGTGTGTGTGTATACCTCTGTCCTGGCTGCGACGAGCTGTGTGTGTGTGTGTGTGTGTGTGCGCGTGTGTGTGCGTGTGTGTGTGTGTGTGTGTGTGTGTGTGTGTGTGTGTGTGTGTGAGTGAGAGAGAGAGAGAGAAAGTGTGTGTGTATACCTCTGTCCTGAGACGAGCTGTGTGTGTGTGTGTGTGTGTGTGTGTGTGTGTGTGTGTGTGTGTGTGTGTGTGTGTGTGTGTGTACCTCTGTCCTGCGGCGAGCTACAGCCCCGTGAGCAGGAGTCTGGGGAACTGCCACAACAATGTCATCCAGGCTTTTACCACTCAGCTGGAAACACAAGAGAGATCTTAGCATGAGTGCTGAAAAAACCTAGGTGAAATTACTTGCTACAATTGCCTTCATCATTATAAATAAATAAATAAATAAATAAATAAATAAATCAAATTCAGGAATGCTTATGACAGCTTCTCCATACATAAAGCGAAAACTTTCCTTTACACTTACACAAATTGTTTTATCTTGGCAAGGAAAGATTTGACATGATTCTGATGGTGCTTGGGGGTTTGTCATTATCTTGAAAAATGTTGCTGAAACGCCACAACTCATTTGTTATTAAGATTAAGCAATTTCTGAAACTCTCTAATATCCGTGACTGTTGTGTTTGGACTCAAGGGATATGATTTGCTGGAGTGTACCATAGGGCTGTAACAATATTGTATCGAACCGAGAAATCGTGATACACAGTCACGATACTGTATCGTGATACAAGGAGGCAGTATCGTGATACGCCCTTTTAATGTTTTGATACCCATCAGCCCAGAAAACAACCACATGATATGAGGTGATAGTGCTTACAAGCGTCATCATTATTATATAGAAACTTTTTAAAATCATTAGTAGCCTCTTGTAACCTATTATACCTATAAACTATGATCGTTTTTATTCAGAAAGTTTATAATGTTGGCAAATGTGAAATCATGGGGTGTATCGAACCGTAGGTCATGAATCGTGAGTTGAGTGTATCGTTACAGCCCTAGTGTAAAAATATATTTTGGATCCACGCCAAGGAAAACAGCTATTCATTTTTCTCCCGTTTTATTTGATTATTTCTGCATTCATTCTAGTTTTCACCCTTTGCAGACAAGCTGCAACATTTGAATGATGAATTTTACGGAGTCAAATGATGGGGAAAAAAAGAGATGTTGTTTTATTAGACTTTCCTGGAGCTGGAAACAACAAGTGGATAAAAAAAACGTTTTTTCAGTGACCTTCAATAAGACATCTCACTCCTACAAATGACTATACTAAAAATGAATGTTAAGACCAGGCCTCATAGGTAGACTCACCTGTTGGGGCAACATCCCAGCCGGCCCTGGGAAGCGCCGCGTCTTGGGCCGGTTCGGGTCCGATCGCGTCCTCTGAGGCGTCTTCTTGGAGGCGGACACCAGCTGGACGAGATGGTTGGTCATGACGGGCGTGTGGAGGGAGCGAGGGCTTGGTGTCGGGGGTGGCGGGCGCGGAGACACTGACTGGAACAGCCCCCCTGACATATGCCCTCCTCCAGGCTGCCGCATGGCACTACCAGCTGGCCCGGGGGGCAGAGGTCTCCCCATCCTGGGTGTGACGGGGCTGGGCATGGAGGATGAGAAGCCACCCCTGGGCCCTGACCTGGGACCAATTGGACTACACGGTGGGGCGTGGAGAACTCCTGGGCTTTTGAATGGCCCTCCTGGTGATGGAGCAGGTGAGGGACCAGGGGGAGCCAGCGGGCCTCTAAACGGTGTAGGCCTCCCGAAAGGAGGCTCAGGGGTCTGGGCAGCAAAGCTAAAGCCTCTCATACTGGAACTGGGACTGGGGGTAGGGGTTGAGCCGTCAAAACAGGCTGCAGTTCGCATCATCTTTGCCGGAGATGTTAGATCGTCACCGGGCCAGCCAGAATTAGACACAGTCCTGGCTTGGCCCTGACCTTGGCTAGTGCTTGGAGTTGGGTGACCTCGATGAGGGATGGGCACAGTCTGAGGCACCACCATGGGATTGTCATCCAAGTCTGCCAGGTCAACATCCCAATCATCAAAGTCATCCTGTTTGTGGTTATGTGAGGCAGTGGGGAGTGAGTTCTGGTGAGCAGGCACAGTTGTTAGGATATTATTAGTCCTTGTGTTGAACACACTGCTGGGGGGACCAGCAAGCGGGGCTGGGGGAAGCTTGGGGGCCGTAAACCCCCTGAGCCCCAGCACAGGTGGAGTCTGGACAGTTACATTTGAATTAGTTCCTAGTGTGCCTGAGTTGGATGTGTCTTTTGTGGTGGTTACAAATGTGACAGGGATGGCCTGCTGTGAGTCACTGGAGCTGGTCGTCCCTGCCCCTGACTGTAGAGTTGTGGATGGGACGACAGAGGGCACCGACCAGTCTGCTTGCAGCAAGTCCTACACGGATGATGCACAGGTTATTTAGACAGTACTACAAATATGCATTTTTTATTGAAGGTATACTCCTGTGCGATGTCTTATAAAAGCACAGACAACACTGCAAATTAAGCTTTGAAAAAATAAGGGAAACTTTACAGTAGGCTACATGACATGTGCAAATAGATAATTAATTAGGTCTACACCAGAGCAGAATGTTACAGTAATTACAATCATTATTAGGGTCAGGTGTGACCGTGATTTTTAAAATCTCTGTACTGCTGCCGACACAATAAAGTGACTAAAAAATAATGAAATGCTGCTGGGAAGACATGCACATTCACTTCGAACATTACCTCGTCATCGAATTCCTCTCCGACGCTGAAAAGACTATTCAACTTGCAAGCCTGCATAAAAAAAAACAAACAGAAAAAACAATTCTTGGGGGGGAATGGGAATGCAACACACACAGGTATGGCAGGCGTCCCCGTTGTCTCGTAGGTTTTTGTTGTTAACGTTGGTCATTAACAGATTTGAAGTTTGGACAAACTGTCATGCATTACTTGTATATCACGTTCTTTGAATTGATAACTGTTTGATTGGGGTGTAGAGATCTGACTAAATGGCTAATGAAAACACAGCTAAGTTAGCAATTACGTCTGCTCATGAACTTACCATCGCCGTGCTAATGACAACTGAAGGAGTGTGATCCTGCCATTAACAAGTCATTCAGACAGACAACACAGAGATACATAGGAAATCAGCAGCACGCGGAGTAAATTGGAGTAAATCAGGGTTGTTGAGAACTGTTTTTGGAAAGATGTGGCAAGTCTTGCCTAGCTACACGCACGTCGAAAGCTTGCCGCCCCTGTTCAAACACTACGTAGCGTGCGTGCACTCAGACGTAAAAATACCACGTCGATTTTCGAGGCGTTCTAGCGCCATCTGCTGGGAATTTGGGTGCATCGAGGTTCCAAGCATATCGGCTTGCATACCCAACTATTAATACCACTCAACCCATGTGCCCTGGTCAACAATATCTTGTGACTGTGAACTGAGGCTTTCCAGACAGAGATTGAAAAACTCATTCAAGCGTGTCTGACAGTGGATATACTCAAACGGAAGTAAATTCTGGATTCTTGTTTGTTCGGTGGTTTTATTATACATTTTATTATACATCTCTCTACATTAACCAGCATGTAATGTCTATGAAATGTTAGTGTACAGAATAGCATAACCCATATTGACTACTGCATGCGTAACTTTTAATGTCGGCTGTAGGTTGAGGAACAAGGTTGCGGCATTTCTCAACGGCAATTGTGTCATTGTAAAGTGCCCCCTGTAATTTAACCCCTCTGTGTGTCTTTACAGGCTCAAGGGAAAGACCAAAGGTGACAAGGCCTCATGTCCCGGGAATCCTTCCCTTTCTCCTCAGCCTCCCGCCGCTCCTTCAGGCTGGAACAGGAGATGCAGGACTGGGAGGAAGCGAGGCGGGAGCTGGCCCACCGGAGAGCCATGTCCCGGAGGCCGGTGGCCCCTGCCCTCAGCACCAGACCCCAGCCCAGAACCAGGCCAAGGGACGGCAAGCTCCAGGAGATCCGGGTACATCAGATCCGCTGCAGGGACACCTCTGTCCACAACACCTTCATGTGTGGAGACATGGGGGGCATCTATGCGGTGCTCAGGGAGCCTGGCATGGTCAACGCACTGATGGAGACGGTTCAGGAGGAGATGGTGTGGGCACCAGAGATGGGTAGGGCCTCATTGCATGAAGATTAATAGTTCAATGGACCACTAGACTGAAACTTGTGCCTTTTCCTTTATATTCATTAGGCCTAGGATGACTATCTCAATCATATGTGCCTTGAATCAGGAAGAATGAATGTGTTGAATTGGCACACACAATTGTGTTTACTTCCCTTTTAAATTTCATAGCCAGAAGAAGATGTAACAGTTAGTTGTAATAACAGTTTAATAACCTTCTTCCCGACAACCGCAGCATGCAGGCTTCAGGTTATACATGGGTTCGCAGTGTTTGTAAACACAATGTTATGAGGAGGCTCAAGACACTGGCAGCCAACCATGTGAGCTCATTTTTGACCAACAGCGGTTTCCAACAATCAGAGGTTGAGTTGTGCGCAGACAGGGTCACACAGACAGGGGAAAACAAAAAATGAGAGGGGTGGCCAAAAATGTTTATGTGCCTGTCAGAATATTGCCTTAGGGAGATGTTGTAGGCCTACTCATTGGATATATCGTACTGTATAACCACAAGGATGATTGTTTGGTTATCTAACGTCTCAAAAATGTTATGCAAAATCATTCATCACAGATACTTAACTGGAAATAGTGTTATACTACTATTTTGAATTTCAAATTTCAGTTTTGTGAGCCAGTGCTGCCTACTACCAATCCCTATGAAGATAGACACATCTCCCCCAAAGCAAGAGGCAGACAAACTGGAGGGAGAGTAAAGGTCCTGCCAGATACAGATAGTCCTTCTGCCTGTGGTCCTAACCAAAGAAACTCGACAGAAGAACAATCTCTAGGGGGAAAATGAATTGGCCACGGTGTAGTACGGGGGCGTTGCCTGAGGACACGAGTGGATGGAAAATTAACTCCCTTGCGCATGGTCACTGGTCAGTGGGTGCGATGGATACAATCTCCGTACTCCCTTGTGCATGGTCAGTGGGGGCGACACCATGATGGATAATTTGTGGCCAAATTAACTGCAGCTGTTGGTCAGCAGTAATTGCTGGGGGTAATTAAGGACAGCTGACAAACATTCACGCTGTCCCATGACCTGTTCCACACTCCGACCCTCGCGGAATTGGCATTGCATGCTTCCCTGATGCGTCCAATACTGACCATAGAAGAAGAATAAAAGTTCCGTACTCCCCTCGCCATCATTTCGTACTACGCTGTTATGACGTCAGTAAGCTCTCCTGTCTCTACTCTCCTTGGTCCTAACACAGGTGATTTCACTAATTAGCCCATTACCCTGTCTGGTGTGGTAATTAGGATCAGCTGAGTCAGAGGGTCTTATGCTGCATCTCAAATGGTGCACTTGTGCACTCCAGTGTTCATGTTTCAGTGCGTATGGTGTATTAATTACGCACTGAAACATAGTGCCCGAAGTGCACAAGTGCACAAACACATTCCACATGTGCAATATTGTGCAACTGTACAACCCCACAACAACTCTGTGACGTTACTTTGACTGACATATGTTTTATTCTCTAAGGCATGTGGACTCTCTCCTCCAAGACGAAGCAGACGTCGCCACTCCGCCTGGCGGCCAGCAGAGGGCACCATGGCTGCGTGGAGGAGCTGCTGTTCCGGGGGGCCGAGGTGGACGCGGACCCCGGGGGCCGGACGGCTCTGCATGACGCCTGCTCGGGCGGCCATGACACCTGTGTCCAGCTCCTCCTCACCCACGGGGCTGACCCCAACGTGCTGGCGGAGGACGGCAACTCACCCCTTCACCTGTGCAACAACGCAGACACCTATCAGTGAGAGAGAGAGAGAGAGAGAGAGAGAGAGAGAGAGAGAGAGAGAGAGAGAGAGAGAGAGAGAGAGAGACGTGTGTGTGTGTGTGCGTGTGTGTGTGTGTGTGTGTGTGTGTGTGTGTGTGTGTGTGTGTGTGTGTGTGTGAGAGAGAAAAAGAGAGAGAGAGAGAGAGAGAGAGAGAGATTTCAACAGTATAGGAATACAGTTGCCAGGGATGTATTTTGTTGTGCACACAATTTCAATAATGCAACCAGACAAAACAAAACTAAGGGGGACATAATAGAAAACCATGGGGGCACATGAATAACATGTATTTGATACGTGGAGGGACAGACTGGCAGAGACCAAGTGTGTGTGTTTGTGGGCTTGCTGACCTTCATTTGGAAGTGTGAGGTGCTGCACTCGTTGAAGGAAATACTGTTGATGATGGGAAAAATCAGGGGTTCCCAAACTTTACCATGACCAGGCCCCCCACA
This sequence comes from Engraulis encrasicolus, assembly GCF_034702125.1. Classification (NCBI taxonomy): domain Eukaryota; kingdom Metazoa; phylum Chordata; class Actinopteri; order Clupeiformes; family Engraulidae; genus Engraulis; species Engraulis encrasicolus. Next base: position 16,234,365 of record NC_085858.1, read on the forward strand.
TACCAGTAGATTTCATCCGGGGCCCCTCTGACATGGGCCGTGCCACACGTTATTTTTCTTTTCTATGCATCGCCTTTCACAAGTCGATGTAGTGTCTGCATCCTTAAAATCCAACTACAGCAGGAAACCTATAGCAGTGTAGAGTAGTGTGTCAATGTAGCCCCCTACCCTCTCGCTCCACCCGAGGGGTCCCCAGCCCCCACTTTGAAAACCACTGATCTAGATCATTCTAAACGTCCGCTGTCTTCCTCCAGGTGTGCAGAGCTGCTGCTGCAGGCCGGCGCCCACGTGAGCATCTCCCACCGCCAGAGCCGCCTGACCCCGCTGCACGTGGCGGCCCGCCGGGGCCTGGAGAAGCACGTGGCGCTGCTGCTCTCCCACGACGCCGACGTGGCCGCCCGCAACCTGGAGGGCGAGACCCCGCTCAACGCCGCCTGCTCCGGGGCCGAGAGGCACTCCGAGGCCGGCCGCTACCTGCGCGTGGTCCAGAGGCTGCTGGAGGCCGGGGCCGACCCCAACAAAGCCGGCAAGAAGCAGCACACGCCCCTGCACAACGCCTGCGGCAACTGCAGCCCACGCATCACGCAGATGCTGCTGCAGCACGGGGCCTGCGCTGAGGCTGCCAACTGCTTTGGATACACGCCGATGGACTGTCTGCTGCAGGTGGGAGAGCAGGACTATCATGTGATATATTCTGATTGGTGTTCATGGCTACCCCCATAGATACATATGGGTTTGAACATGGAACTAAATATTTCGGGCGGAATAATGTCTGTCCCTGTCAAGATACACCCATCAATCAAAAACTTGTTGGGAATTTTACACTCCCCAAAGATATAGTTACAGTAGATACTGTAGTTTATGAAGATATATAATATAGAAGATATATAAGCATTGTTTTGTTAATATCTCTCCAGATTCCTCTAGATGGCTCCATAACTTTTTGATCTCTCTCCAGGTGGTAGAGGACTATCCTGACCAGCAGCCTGAGGACATAGCTCGCAGCCTTCTCAATTATGGAGCCAAGCCACCATCGCCAAGGGTGAGCAAATAGTAGTAGTTAAGTTTAATTAATTAATTTGAGATTCTGTTATCACCTCACACCTGATTTGTTTGTTGTCAATATTGTTTTTTTTTTTTTTTTACTACATACCATCAGTGCACACACCTGTGTTTTCAGGAGTTGTGTTTAGTTATATCTTGAATATCTACAGATGTTTTTGTGATGCATTCCAGGTTAAGGACATCTCTCCTCCACAGTTTTCAATAGAAGTTAATTAAGCCAGGTAGTGAAAAGTCTTAAGTACTGTAATCGTAAAACTCTGTTTTCTCCATACTGTAGATGCTGAAGCAGTGTCTCCTATCTCCAGCCACGTTGGAGGTGATGATCAATTCCTACTCTGTCGTTCCATCCTGTGAAGAGTGGATAGAGGAGATCCCTGAAGATCTGAAGACGGTCAGTGGGGAGAAGTAATGTGGGGAGAAGTACATTCCCATGTTTTATTATTAGATTTCGTAAAGTTGCAGTTCAAACCCATGTATAATCTTTGCCTCTCTCTGTCTCCCTTTCAGGCAAATTGCTCCTTTTTTGAGTCTTTGCAGAGAATGACAGGGCAGCCTCGATCCTTACAACACCTTTGTCGCTGTTCTCTCAGATCTTATTTGGGAGGACGATGTCTCGCCGCTACAAATGAACTCAACATCCCCAGCTCATTGAGAGACTACTTGTTATTATGTTTAGAAGGCGAAATTCGATAGGTATAATAAATTAATTTTTACCCACAAATAGAATTCAGTGCAATAAACATGCTGATGCCATAAGTGTGAATATAGTTGATAATTATGTTGTGAAATAAGATGTTATATGAGCATAAATGTTACTTATAATTAGTAATTAATGAATGTCTGTTCATTCCACTGCAGTAGGCCTAAAGCAGGTGACAGGTTGCCCATTATACAGGTATATTACATTACAGTTCATCAGGTATTTACAATAAATGCTTCATGTTTTTGGAGTTGTTTGATTGAAACAGGTCTACTAAATTATTATTACCACATTATTACCGCATTATCACTTTTGCCTTCAGCTGTCACAAGTTCTTAGTGGCCACTTCAAGATTCATGTGTAAGAGTCATTAAAAGAGCTTTGAATGTTTCAAATAATTACATATTTCCAACATACATCTTCGCAAGAAGTTTGGCCCAATCTTTCTTGCTCCAAGACGTGCCTGCGCGCGCAGCCATCTCCAACTCCATGTGACGTCATTAGACAGTATCATCTGTTTATGTGGACAAAGTAGCCTGACAGAAAGTCCACTTGCTAGCTTTCGAGATTCCTATCATGATTTGAGCAACGGTTCGGTGAGTCTTTGTTCTCATAACAGTAACATAATGAGGTCAAATTCGCTTTAACGGAACTGAAACGTGGATTGACAGGTGTCTAATCAATATAAGGTTGTTGTTGTCAGCTGGTTTAGTTTGCTCGCTAGCCAAACCGCTAGCAACCCAGCTAGCATCGAGTAAAGAAAGCTACAAGCTGCACAGCAATCTTGCTGTCACATATGATAAGAATCCTTTCCCCATAAGTATTTTACTTACAGAAAATGTCCACTGAACTATGAGCCATTTTGTGGTTTCGCTTGTGTTTTGTTTTGGCCTGGCTAATAGAGTCACTAGATAGTTGACATTCGCTTTCTGAAGTCCAGGTAGTTTAGCTACATGTTGGTTGATCCAGTTACCACCAGTAATGTTAGCATGACCGTGTAGGATTAATCTGGTTACGTCTTCAGTTCATCTCGGTTAACCAGGCCAATGCACCAGAGTGCACTAGAAGCTGATTTCAATAGCAAAGGTACTGGTCTTTTGAAATCACGGGACGCAGATTGTTTACCACCTCAAAGAGCTTTGACTGTCACTGCAGCGGCGTAGCCTATGCGCTCTGAATGCCAATTGAGTGAGCCAGGCTGCCGTTTCTGGTGGCATTCGGCTGTGCTTCATAGAGACGCAATGTCCTGTCGGAATTGTACTAAAGTAAGGCTATATTCCATACTTATTAAACTACTCCTATGTCCACAGCAATGGTGTAATGTTATGCACATTTGTAGTCCCCACCCCCCCCTACATGATTAGCAGGTTGTGTACTAGGTAAACCATTTAGGGATGTGTGTATATTTTTGGTAGTCATTTTACAGCTCTAAACCAAACCATACATACTGCATTACAAATCTTCCTGCCATATTGATCTGCCTTTTCCTCCTCATGTCTCCAGGAGTGTCCAGAGGGGGAAGGCATGGCGGTGTGTGCGCTGACTGTGCTGGACGGGGTGGTTGGGGACGAGGTGACAGCGCTGGGCGGATTGGCCCTGCTGTTGGTGGCCATCATCCTGGCCTGGCTGTCCACACACGTGGCCGACCGCGGGGACCACATCCTGGGCACCATCCTCACGGTGGGGGCCCATGCCTCCTTCATAGGCCTGGGGGGCCACGACGGCTATGACGGCTACGACGGTGGCACCCCTTCCAGCACCGACGCAGAGGACCAGCCCGACACTGTGGTGCCCCCAGAGGAGAAGCCAGAAGAGGAGGCAGAGAGCAGAGCAGAGGACGGGGAGGATGACGAGCTCCTGGACATCCAGAGGGTGAGGAGGAAGAGGAGGAGGAGGAGGAAGGCTCAAAGGCAGAAGAAGAATGGCGAGGAGACGGAGGGAGAAGAGGAACAAGTGGAGGAGTCGGAAGAGGGGGAGGATGACGATGATGACGAAGAGGAGGATGAGGAAGATGGAGATGAATCCGAAAACATTACAGTGCGCTTGAAGTATCTGAATGATACAGAAGAGTTGGCTGTGCTGAAGCCTCATGACACAGTGGGCCAGCTAAAAAGGTGAGAAATGTTTTCTGAACTCTTACTTGCAATAGGAATCAGTCAAAAAACATGATTTGCTATGAAATAGATGCAAGAAAAGGATTTCAACAGTGTAGACTAAAATAGTTATCAGTGACATTTACTAAATGGCAAAAGAAATAGGCTGACACTCACTGAATCTTAGCTCGACTCCAGTCAGACCCTCCTGTTTTCAGATTTGCCCTGCTCCTGAACTGCCATGCAGCCGAACCCATCAGGATCACAGGATTTTCAGAGATGTGACGTTTCAGTCTGGATTTAAAGAGGGGAAGACAGTTGTACAATGGGGAGGAGAGGGGACAGTAAGGAGGATAGTGGAGAAGGACATGAGGGGTAGCAATGTGGAGATGGGACAGGTAGCGAGGTGCAAGGTTGTGGATCACTGATCACTGGATGATGAAAGTAATTATTATTATTAACAGATCATGTTCTTCACAGTGCTGGGTGGTTTGCAAATGACTGAACTGCCATGAATGTGTCATTTTGACATTGTGTGTGTGTGTAGAATGGCAAGTAAGGCTGTAACGATACACCCAACCCACGATTCGGTTTGTATCACGATATATGACCCACGGTTCGATATGCCCCACGATTTTATTATTTTTTTAAGGGAAAAAAATAAGAAGAAAATAAATTATGGGCTATATTTATATATAGGCCTATGCTTTCTTTTTGCATTTACCTGCCTACATTATTTTTTTTAGGTCTACTAAATGATGTTGCAGATATAGGCCTACCACTGCAACCTGTTCCCCAGGTGTTGACATCAAAGCACAACACAGAGAAATAAGGGATATTAGTTCACCAAGGAAAAATAGGCTTATCACAAATAGGCTTAGATCATATCATGCTGAGATGCTGACCATGTGTGAGAGACAGAGATGGAGAGAGAAGGGTCAGGGTTCCAGTATAGGTAGCCTATAACAACTGTCTCACATTGTCAAACATTATCCAATTAATATCCAAACATTAACTGAAAACAACACTGGTAATATTTTGTCAGAAAACATGTTGTATTAAGTTACTTACAGAAATGCAACACTTAGGCCTAATTTTGATGTTTAATATTTTTGAAACTGTTTTGATCGTGCAGCAGTGCGCACGCGCTTATTCAAACAAAACTCGAAATGAACCTCAGTTATGTTCTCAGTATGCAACACGCACGTTGTCTTTTGTTTGGTTTTGTGATTTGACATTTTGAAATGGAGCATGTTTTCGCTAGGCAGGCTTTCAATGTGGGGAGGATATAATGCTGCCTAATATCCACATCGACCTCAACGTTCGCCCGACTTCAGACACTCTTATGAGCGTATAGAGCTCTTGCAAAGCTCTTTCAAATTTGGGCAGGCGGAGCATCTCGCTCTCTCGCATTCTTTCTCTCTCTCCGCTCAACGTCTATCTCCACTCAACAAACATCGGCGCATGCATGAATCAAAAACATCTTCACACGTTTGATAAAGCCTTCTTGGTCTGTTGTTCATTTCTGTGCTTTACCTTCCGACGTTTGCCCAAGTTTTTTGTCTCGCGGTCGCGGAGGTTGCTCAGGCAATGAATAACAACCAATGCACGTGCTGCTAGTTGGACGGAACATTTTACAGGAGAGAGGGGTGAATGGAAGTGTTACTCGCTCATGTGCGCCCCATTTCTAATTGTTTTTGAGCGCATATACAAGCATTAAGCGCATATGCAAGCATTTGTCTGTATCCTGCTGTTTTCTAGACTGAGGGGTAACAACTTTAAAAGGGCGCATCGCGATTCTGCGAGGAAGGGTCGCGATAGGGGTTCGTGGGTCTGCGTACCGCGATCCCTCGGTTCGATGCAATATCGTTACAGCCTTAATGGCAAGCTTATTCTTTTTGGCAATAATCTAATTCTGGCCTGCCATTTGGAGGTTGCACTCTGAGCGCTTTTCTAGTGTGTGTGCGTGCGCACGGGCGTGTGTGCGCTTTTTCTCACGTGAACCCTGGATAATTGGCATCTTCTTGGCAGCCTCCAGAGCTGTTGTGTGAATGTAGGAATGCATGAGTATTTGAAAGCACTTTCAGTCAACAGGTCAGATTCTGATATAGTGCTATACATTTTTTTATTTTGATTTATTTGAAGAAAGTACACAAATTTTGGCAAAGGACACGCTCAACTCCTTGGAAAAAACGAATGTCTTTGGGTGCGCGATAAAAGGTATCAAATTAAGGAAGAAAAATCCGCACTCACAAACTGTGTCTCATTACCACGCACTGATGAAGGCTTGATAGCCGAAACGCGTTTGCTTTTGGACATGGTGGTAATATAAATAAGGGTGGGAGACGTGACGCCTTGTTTTTTCGTAACATTGGTTAAAAACCTACAAAACTGTTATTTTCCTTTAAAAAACAAATGTCAATGAAAGAAGATGTGGTACATTATGTTTCATATTAGTCTTAGATGAGAACAAACATTTTTGTTAAGATTTATGTAAGGTTTATATGTCAAATTTCCTGCGGTGTGACTGTAACATTAATGAAACAATATATAATAATATATATATATAAATTAACCAACAACATTTTGAATAATGTATGAAGCATTTGGCATGATTGCATAAATCCTAACTTTAGATTAAAGATCGCCTCTCAACGTAATTTAATTAATATTGCCGTGTTCCCAATTGTTATTGAATGTGTTACGCGTTGGTCCTGTTTTAAAAAACGTTCTGGTTGCTTTGTTTCAAGACGTTTTTGCAAGCTGGCAAGGTGGCTTGTGGAGAAACGAGAGAGTGTTCCGTGTTTCTCGTGGAAATGCGTCTCTGATTGGCTCACTCCTCCTGCTCTCAAAGAAACGCGTCTCTGATTGGCTCAGTCCTCCAGCCCTCGGAGAGAATGTAATGGGAAACAGAGTCGCCACTTCCCCGGGTGGTACTGCACTATAGGGGCGCCAACGGAGGCGTGCAGGCTCCATTCAGGGCTGTGCTCTTTCGACAGCGACCCCTAGGCGAGCTGTAGGCACGGAGCAACCGGAGTGAGCAGGCTTTATGTATGAGGCTTTGTGCTGTGTGTGTACCTGAGAGTAGCAACCAGCTGATAGCTAAGCTAAGCTATGTTTCGGACCACCAGACGTTGCTTGTTTTGAAAACAAGCAGAAAAAAATTACTCGACATGTTTTTAGATAAATGGGTCGATATAAACCTTTGTGGGCAACGCCTTCTTTCGACGTGACGAAACACAGAAAGGCTTTCGTGATTCGCTCGTTTCTCTGCATTATTTATGTAAATTGGGAAACACCGGGAAACACAGCCGGGAGAGTTGACGCACCGCTATGAGAGCCTTGCAAGTGAGTTTAACTTGGGGTGACCGTCCGATCTTCGAAAGGAGTGAGTAAAACTGAGTTTTATCGGAAGTTGGCCTTTAAGATATGTGAATGTGGAAAAAAAACTCAAGACAGTAATATTAACTACAAGTTCAATTTCGTAACACAAATTGCGTCCTGTGGGGTGACATGTATGTCAATGTTTGTGAATGGGCAGCTGCAAGGCCAACTACAAGGGTCTTAAAGACTGGCTCCTAATCAGTCAGTTTGAGTGCATCTTAATATGCGACCTTGCCTCCTCCACTTGCCTCCTCCACTTGCTTCTTGTCATGATGACATCACTGACAACAGCATTATATTTCAATATCTTGCAAAAGCTCAATTGAAAAGTTTTTGTCTCATTTGCAATTGGGATGGTGAATGAAAAACAGTCCCTCAAAAGTTGTTGTGGCGAGGCTGACAGCTGGGACACTTTATCGTTTTCTCCACGGAGGAGGGGCCAGGAGGCGGGACGAGGAGACAAGCACAAGTGGAGGAGGCAAGGTCACATATTGGGATGCACCAGTACCTCAGTTATTGGAGAGTGCTGTGGAAGTTTAACCTCTTAATATGTCTTCATATTGCAATCTTTCTGTCACGCAATGCTTCAGTTCATTTTATGGTGTCCTGTGGTGTGACTGCTCTTATAGGAGGAAAAAAAAAGTTTTTTTTATTAATGAAAACACATATTAAGTTTAAACACAATATCATTATCAAGTTAGCATGAGCTCAGATGTCAGTCATGTATACAAAAGGATTAAAATGGCCATAATGCAGTGAATTCCCTGTGGTGTGACTCCATTTTCCTGCGGTGTGACATGCCTATGCTATGTGTTGATGCAGGACACATTTTCCCAAAAATGGCAAAAATAAGGTGAAATTCCACAGACCACTAAGTGCTTTATTTTTTTCTATTTTTTCCAATTTTTATCCATCATTTTTTTCAGGAATTAAAAAAACTTTTTTTTTTTGGCGTTACGCCCTTAAACGTCAACCACCCATAAATAATGAGATGCAGTTTGTGAGTGTGGATTTTTCTTCCTTAAGAAAGTACACAAAAGCATCACCTACCTACCTGTATGCTCTATCTACTACAACATATATTATTGAGTAGTATGACCATTTTGTCTTCAAGTAATTTGCTTATTCACCCCTATCTGTCAGTCACTATAACCAAAAATACTGAATCAAACCAAGATAACGCAAAACACGCCCACTCAATGCAAAAGCATGTGCCAGAGAAATTAGAACACAAGGCGTGTGCTCAAGTTGGCTCTCCTAAGGGGCGTTGTCCCCTACTTCTTCTTCTCTTTTTGAGGTGTTTGCGCAAGACGTGCGCTACCGCCATCTACAGCGCTAAGGGGACTTCATTGATTCTAAACCTCAGGACTCCGAAGGTCTCCTAACCGAAGGTCTCCTAAAGGGGCGTTCACCCGACATAAAGTGGATACCGGAAAAGAAACAAAATGACGCTTCTTCTTAGATCCACTTTCTTTGCTATAACCTTTTGTTAGTAACCATGTTAGCCTGGCAAGCCAGACTGAATATGAACACTTAAAGGCCAACTTCCGATAAAACTCAGTTTTACTCACTCCTTTCGAAGATCGGACGGTCACCCCAAGTTAAACTCACTTGCAAGGCTCTCATAGCGGTGCGTCAACTCTCCCGGCTGTGTTTCCCGGTGTTTCCCAATTTACATAAATAATGCAGAGAAACGAGCGAATCACGAAAGCCTTTCTGTGTTTCGTCACGTCGAAAGAAGGCGTTGCCCACAAAGGTTTATATCGACCCATTTATCTAAAAACATGTCGAGTAATTTTTTTCTGCTTGTTTTCAAAACAAGCAACGTCTGGTGGTCCGAAACATAGCTTAGCTTAGCTATCAGCTGGTTGCTACTCTCAGGTACACACACAGCACAAAGCCTCATACATAAAGCCTGCTCACTCCGGTTGCTCCGTGCCTACAGCTCGCCTAGGGGTCGCTGTCGAAAGAGCACAGCCCTGAATGGAGCCTGCACGCCTCCGTTGGCGCCCCTATAGTGCAGTACCACCCGGGGAAGTGGCGACTCTGTTTCCCATTACATTCTCTCCGAGGGCTGGAGGACTGAGCCAATCAGAGACGCGTTTCTTTGAGAGCAGGAGGAGTGAGCCAATCAGAGACGCATTTCCACGAGAAACACGGAACACTCTCTCGTTTCTCCACAAGCCACCTTGCCAGCTTGCAAAAACGTCTTGAAACAAAGCAACCAGAACGTTTTTTAAAACAGGACCAACGCGTAACACATTCAATAACAATTGGGAACACGGCAATATTAATTAAATTACGTTGAGAGGCGATCTTTAAGTCTGGAGTCGCTCATATCAGACAACTGTTGTGGTTATGGTCCAAACTCTGCATTGCTTTTGCCAATGTGTTGTGATTGGTGGTCTAGGGCTTGTGCTATTGTGGCAGTCTTGAAAGGGCTATAGCTAGACCAACATAATTTTGGTCGCTAGACCTGTCCGACTAGTTTATTAGGCTACATTCCTGTATTATTTCTGCTGTATTTCATGTTCATTTCAAAAGCTAGCCAAAACACCCCCATGCCCCCACCCCCCACCTTAAAATACCTCAACTTTACCATCATGTCTGTTTTCTTCCCCACCAGTAAGTATTTCACGGGTCGCGAGCGTCAAATCAAGCTCATCTGGCAGGGCCAGCTGCTCCAGGACCCGCGCCGTACCCTGCTCTCCCTCAACATCACACACAACAGCGTTCTCCACTGCCACGTGTCCCCAGCACCTGCCCAGCCCGAGGCCTCCGACGACCCAGACGAGAGCAGCAGCAGCGGCGGCGGTGCCACCCAGAGGGCCCGGCCCAACACGGGGCTCAGCGGTGGGCTACGCTCGGCCGGTCTGGCCCTCAGCTCCAGCAGCCTGGTGGTGCCGGTGTTCGTGGTGCTCCTGGCGGTGGTGTGGTACTTCCGCATCCACTACCGCCAGCTCTTCACAGCCCCCGCTACCGTCTCCCTGGTGGGGGTCACGGTCTTCTTCAGCTTCTTCATCTTCGGGATGCACAGCCGGTGACAGGGGGAAGACTTTGAGTTCGGGAGAGGAGAGGAGAGGAGGGAATGAGATGGGATGATGCCTGAAAATATGGATGGAAAGACTTAAAGAATTAAAGTTTTGTGGGCTCTGGGTACTGTACTATCACACAATAGACCCCCCCTTCTGCTGATCAGTGTATTACTGTTCTGCTGTCAAAACCATCAAACCCATGTGTTGTCTGCATTGCCAGACATGTACAGTACAGTCATACTGGGTTACGATGACATTTTTTACTGTGTATTCTTCATATCATCAGAGACCCAAACATTCCCTCTCATTTGCTGTCATATCTTCTTCCTTTTGGTCGCTTTTCTCCATTGCGTTTTCTTGTTTGTTTCTTGATACACATTCAAGCAATAGGTGGCAGGAAATGCATCACATGTCAAACTTCTCCTTTGTTATAGTTTCTCAAACTCCAACTGTCAACTCCTCGACTACCTTTCCCCAAAAGGAAATTCCTTTCCGCACCACACTTCCGCATCTCATGCCATGCCTTACAGTACAAGACGGTACCAAAGTGCACCCGTCAGTGGCAGAGGGCCATGAGTAAGTGCTCACGTCCCCAGAGCCAGTGACGCCTCCTACTGTGATTGAATGCATGCGTGTCTGCATCAATTTAAAATGAGTTTTCTAAAGGAAAAAAATAGGGGAAATGGAAGTTATGTACATGTTAAAAATATGTAAGAAAATAAATTCTGAAGAGCAGAAAGAAAGACTGTGCGAAGCATTGATCTCTTTACAGAGTATGTTAACAGTTCATGGCCTACCTACATCGATTCCTGAGCCGTTTGAAAGTGAACTCTAGTACTAACCCCGACTTTAGGGAAGTACAGTAATATTAAACCACTTTTTGTGCAATAATATGACAACGCACAATTTAGTCTTCTGTGTCACTATGCTACACTGAATTATGCTGTAGTGCAGAGATTAAATCTGGCAAGTTTAGTCCCCCCCCAATAAAACATTGATTGTAAAAAGGATGTGGCTAGCAAAGCACATTTCTATTGTGCCTCCAAAGTATTCTTAATCTCATGCCAAGGACACCTTACATTGGAGTAAACTGACTTGGTTACTGGCTTGAAAAAGTACATGATGGTTGTTGTTTTTCCTTAATAAAGCCACTTTGTTTCAACTCTGAAGATGTGTATGACACCATCAGTGCTGATGGTGCAATATATTTCCTTTGGCAAAACAAATTGTATTCTAATGCTTATAGTTCTATTTACTAATACAAATGACAGAGACGGTGTTCTTCCGAAACAATGTACTGTATATACTTATTGTCTTCAATATGTTTTAGGACGTTTCTGGATTTTGACTCTGCAGAGATTGCAGTCTCCTGCAAAGCTGTAAAAACATTGAAAAAGTTCTGGATTTTCACCTTTTATCACAGACATCTCTCAGGACTTGCGTTCGATGGAAGTAAAATAAAACCTGAGTTCTTGTTATTCCTTTTTGTCATTACTGTCCTCTTAGGAGTAGAGAATACAAGGTGAGACAATGCAACCTGTTTTGCTGTGCTGCTTCTGTATTGTAAGGCTTGATTAAAGAGGTTTCAACTGGAATCTTGTCTTTGGATGTTGTCAAGAGAATCGGTTATCTTTCACACAAGCTGCACATTTCAACTACTGGTACAGGAGATCATCTCAAACTAAAAGCAAAGGTGTGATATTGATGAAGACTGAGTTTTTCAAGTGCTGTGGGGTGTTGGCAGGGCTAATACCAATATTCCTTAAATCTTACTGAGGACAACCACCGTTGAGAAACATATCACCTTGTCCTACAACCTAGTTGCGTGGACAGAGGTGTTCATGGACTAGGAAAACATGAACCACTGTTATGTCACTTTTTTTATTATTCTTAACCAGAATAGTCGCCTGCAAAATGAAAAAAGATAGCAAGCTGCTTATATATTCAACATACTGTACATCACTTAAGACATGGGCATTCTCAGCACACATGCATGTTTCATGGGAAAAATGTCTGTATGAAAAAGTTTCATTGGCTACAATGAAATTGGTGCAGAGTGGAATGTACCACCCATGCACCAGAAGACATACTTAACAGGACAGGCATGTAGAACTCAACCTTTGGGGGAAAAAATGCCTAGAAGGACCTTAAATACATATATACTTTTTATACATTTAAGTAATTTACCATGTTTTTCCATCCCTTTCACCAAATAGAAATATGAAAAATATAGTTAGGATGTAATTCCATTCAAGTGCGCATGTTGATTTCAACAAAATTATGGACAATATATAAAATTATTAAATTAGAAAGTAATAAAATTAGATGTGTAGGCAAACAAATATAACTTAAATATTTTGTGCTTCAATAAATATGGACATAAAGAGCTATTCCCGCAAAAAAAAGAGAAAAAAAGAGCAGTAAGCTGCTGTCTGTTTGTGTCCAGCTTGTCAGTACAGTCAATGAGGCACAGTGTAATACAAGAACAGCAGAACAGACGATGACAATTCCACTAACCAACGATGACAGCTCCTTCTGAAAACAGCTGTGGATGGACAGACATCTTATTACACCCTCAGTGGGTTGACAACACAATAGGTTAGAGATTAAACAGCTTTTTTCATGATACACTTGAAAACACAAACACACGGCACTGAGCATGGGATGCTACACCTGTTACCCTTGTTAGTACACACCTGCACACACTCAGGGCAGATGCAAAGATGCCCAGCAATTGCATTAAATAACAAATAAAATAAGCCAGTGAAGGAAAAAGCATTAGCCGGTAGTCACACTTAAAAAGAAAGTTGTAAAATCACATATAAAATCACATATACATAATCGCCTTGTATCAAAACAGTATCTGACACCTTTTTAAAACAAATGAATTCCTTGTAGCTTGGGTATTACTCTAAAAAGATGAACTCGTCTTCAGAATAGGTAATAAACTGCAGCAGTTGTTTTCTGAACCCATGACAGGTTCTTAAGTGCCTTCAACAGACCTCACAGTCAAATGTACTACTAACCCTAAAGCTGAGCTACTGATACCATGCAGCCAGCTTGATTATCCGTAACAAAGGCATCTATGTGGGAAACAGGTAGGAAGCACGCGGGCACACGAGAGACAAAGAGAGAGAGAGAGAGAGAGAGAGAGAGCAGAGTTGTAAAAACTATGAACTATGTAATTACAACCCTTAAAATGAAATTGCAAAATGTAATTACAACACTAGTAGTATGATTTTACATAGCTGCAACTACTGTATGCAACATCATACTACTGGTGATGGTGTTGTAATTACAGAGAGAGAGAGAGAGAGAGAGAGAGAGAGAGAGAGAGAGAGAGAGAGAGAGAGACTCAAAATGGGCAGTTATAAAAACAGAAGTGCAATTCAGAGTTATCTCATTTCGGTTCAGTTCAGGTCGTTGTAGATATTGGGAGGCAAAGGTGCAGACAGTTTGGGCTTCTTCTTGCGGCCTGGATGGCCAAGTGCACCCTGGGAACTACCGCTGGTCCCCGCTCCTCCTCCTCCTCCTCCTCCACGCTCCTCCCTCTCTCCTCTGTCAACAGCCACGGTGGTCAGGGGTAGAGCACTAGGCTTCTTCTTCTTTTTAGTCCTTCTCGACTCTGAGTTTGTCGTACCTTAAAATGGATACACACATTAAAGAGAAAGGGTCAGATTCATGGGGCAGTGTTTCGGCAGGGAAAACGTAAATGATATTATGCTACTTGTACATATAATGACCCTCTCTAGCTGAACTTAAACCAACAACTCTCACGGGTGCAGCTTGCTATGAGCTTTGAATGAAGAGCTGAAGTGCTGTGAATAAGACGAGTGAGTGAGTTGCATGCTCAATATATTAAACAAAGTTTTTTTTTTTTTAAATGAAAAAAAAACCCAGAAAAACATGGTGAATCAGTGGCAACAACATCTGTTAACTGACTAGCAAATCAATATAACACAAGTTCAAATTACTTTGAAAAAAAGACACGTGCGAAGTATAAACGTAAGCATAATGTAATGTATTGCTGCAAACTCACTGGCTTTGGAGGAGGCGGAGTCAGAGGGGGAGATGTCTGAGGAGCCGTCCCACTGGAGGCGTCCCATGAGCAGCTGGCCGTCGGACACGTCGTAGCCCTCACTCTCCACCACCAGCTCGGGGTCAGGAAGCGATGACCTGCCGACAGCAGACACACCACACAACAAACAATGCAACCCACATGCTACCTACACCACCAATCGTCAAGCTTTTGTTAAACCCCAAGTCAACCTTTAAAACAAAAACGCAAACCAATACTTTGGTGAGCATTTGAGATGGTTTGCAAGGGTGGAAAGGACAATATCTGTGCAAAGAGATCTCTTACAATATCTCAGCGATATGATCATTTGCTCTTTAGTTGGTAAATGTAAGAGTTAACAAACTCAGAGAGTTAAACAATGATTTGACTATGGGTTGAGATGATATTGGGTGAGGAGCAGGTTGAGACTCACGCAGACGGGCCAAGCAGGAAGAGTCTGACAGCCCTCCTCTGTTCACTTGTGTGCTGGGGACACCGGTGAGACCTAGGAGCAGATCGATTTGACATATTACACTCTAAGGGTACATGACAGAGAAAATGTTTGTTTCCCTTCAGCTACTCGTTGTATAAAGACTCCAACAGACATACAGTGCAGTACCATAAGACACAATACAAGTTGAGTGCCATAGTAAATACAACATTACAATAAGCAGAGGTACGACTGTACAGTGGGTCTAGTCTGGATACACCAGACACAAGAGAATGAGGGGGACAGGGCACCCCTTGAGCTGTCCATTAGAGGTTAAAGGTCAGATGGCTGCCCGTATTGAGCATTGAGCATGTGATTTCAATATGTTGGAATCAACATATCTGCCCATATTCAGTATGTGCTGCCAGGTCAAATGTCTTCAAATCCCAGTGGCTTGTGGTATGTGTATTGGCCCAGACCTTGCCAGACCAGTCAATACTGCCCGTTCATTTAAAAAAAAAAAAAAACACACACCACCAGAACCCCATTGGCTTATTTTTACTGGTCATTGCAAGTGGGGTGTTGAATCTTTTAGTTGATTTTTTTTCTCTTCTTTCCTAGAAATGTCACCTCTGTGGCTTTGCCAGATGTGAAAGCCACTGTGAAGATTGTAATGAAGATTACACTTAAATAATCTAGCTACAGTAGCTTTGAAATGTATATGTGTTTAGTAAGAGAATATGAGATGGATGGGAAAAGTCCAAAACACCATAGCCTAGATGTGCACATCTTGTCCAGTCAGTAACCTCTGATGTCCATCTTGCTTGTCTACGTCTCTTCCTGCCTCATGATTGAAAAATTATCCACACTTAGAGACATAGCAATCCACCCACCCACCCACCCATTGAAGGAATTTGACTGCTGTGGTAGCATCATCCTTACCTGGTGCACATTTTCTTGGTCTGCTCTGACAGAGCCCCGCATTGCTATGGGAACAATACCATGCATTATAATATTTTATTATGCATAATGATTAAATATGATCAATATCCATTTAAACACAATTTTCAAACAATAGCATAAATGTGATTGAATTGAGTAATAGATGAACAATGTAAAAGCATGTAAAGAAAATGTGAATATACCGTAGTGAGTATGGCTCTCAGCTCCTCTGGACCCAGGTTTTCATAACTGATTCCAGTATTGTAGTTGTACTGCAAAGAGCATGCAAACCCTTCAGTGATGCTGAGCAATCTGCCTGAGAAAGCCAGCACCTGATACCACAGTTTACTAGTGCCAGAGAGAGTAGAGAGAGAGAGGTTCCATTGGCCCATTGTTTCCGGGTTCTATTATTGGGGGGGAAATCCCCCTTTAGGCAGACCTAGGCAGACCTGAGGACTGTTCTATTCAATGCTAGGAGCATTATGACACGCCCCTTTAGGCAGACCGGAACCTGGTCATGTTAGGTGCCCATAGAAACCTATTATGTCGGCATATCTCTATACTTAAAGAATCTCTGCTAGTGCTTTAATTCTTCTCCCAATGAAAAGAACCCTTATCTTGCTTAACAGCAAGGAAGATGTGCCGTATAGATACTCATAAGTGAACATTACCTTGTAGAGATCTGAGCTGACATTGCTGTTGAACTCCCCTGTGAACAGAGAAGAGGGTGTATTACTGCCAAGGCAGCATATCACTGCTTGTGATATACAGCAGGTACATGTGAAATATTTTCTGCAGTATCACCACTGTTCTGTTCAGGAGCAATCAGTCGTTCATGAGTAGTTCTACCATCCAAGCCATTCAGACATGTTTGACATAATAACTCTAGACCATTGCAATATAATCAGGTAGTTCACTCTTTTGTGAGCAGTGGCAGGATGGGAAATATGAGGGAAGTTTTAGGCCAAATAACAGGGCAGTCACTGAGTCAGACAATTGTGATCAGATCATTTATTTTATGAGGGTGCTGGTAGTGGTGGGGGTTCTATTTTAAGATATCATTAGAACATCATTGGTGAGCTGACACGTATGCATCATGACATGGTCAGTGTAAAATGAAGCGAGTGCACTCAAAGAAAAGACATCAGCAGAAAAGACATCGGCAGTAACATAATAGATCACAATCAAACATAAAAACATACACAAAGTCACACGTAGGCAGCCGGCCTTTGAAAAGCAGTAGTGAGTGTAGAGAGGAAGTTAGAAATTCTTGTCTTTCCTGTTTCTGCCAGTGCGTCACCATCATGATCATGTCAAATATTGAAAACACAGACTAAAAAAGTGCACTACTACACTATTTTTGTTCTCCCCCCCCCCCCATAATGTCCATGATTTATGAAAAAATTCTCATAATGCGAGGGCAACTGTGGGGTTCAGCGTGATTGTCACCAAGCTGTCCCAACTGTGTCACACAAAAGTAGCAGATCATCCTGAAACTCCCACATATGAGTGCTTCACATAGTAGAACTTGATCACCTTCTCACAGAGATGAAAAAAATGTTGGCCAGTAGTGGTTGCCTTTGGACCAGTACTTCAGCAAGCGTCAAATGAGTTTTTACAAGTCATCTTTTAGATCAAATGTTATGAAGGCACCATCTGCTGATTCTTTCGTTAAGGTGCATAATTCTCCCGCACGCCCACCAGCATTCAGAATGTTATTCCAAATAGCTCTCGGTTGGGATTAGGGAATCAAGAGGTAGTGGCTGCATGCTACATCCCAAGCGACTGAGGACACAGATCCTCATCCCTCAACAGCAAGCACGGGGGCTCCTGATCCAAAACATGTTGCTTTGGGGCAAGCACTGCGGAGAACCAGAGTCAGGCATGCATGACCCACACATGTGAACATGCAAGTTCTCACTCCCACCCACGTCACGACTACCAGGACCAGCACGTATACAGTATCACTCCAAACCACCTGTCGCTCCAGACAGTGCATGCACATACAGTACTGTGCACACAAGTACAATCAACCCAAACACAATGCACATCACGTTGGATAGTGGCACACAAACTGGAACACTGAAGTCTCGCCTTGAATAGAATGGAGTAGCCTCGAATAGAATGGAATGGGGTAGACTAAATACAGGAAGCTCACATCTACTGTAGCAAGTCTGTTGATCTACAGCAGTGATTCTCAAAGTGTGGTCCGGGGACCACAAGTGGTCCGCGCCAGAGCTCAGGTGGTCCGCGAGGAGATTTCTACTTTTCGAAGACAAGCTAACAGACTATATTTGTAGCCTTATTACAAAGCTACACATAGCTGAAGTATGATTTTCACCGCAATAGGTCAGGCTTGTAAAAGTGAATAAAAAGTAAGTGATATAAATCGAAATTAGCACAGTCAAATTAGCACCCGTCAACTGTCAATTCAGTTGATAGGTGGTCACTGAACATTTTTTGGGGGACAAAGTGGTCCTCTGCCTGAAAAAGTTTGGGAACAACTGA
This sequence comes from Engraulis encrasicolus, assembly GCF_034702125.1. NCBI lineage: Eukaryota > Metazoa > Chordata > Actinopteri > Clupeiformes > Engraulidae > Engraulis > Engraulis encrasicolus. The sequence goes on from NC_085858.1 coordinate 16,252,579, forward strand.
TCTACAGGGATGACTATCGGATTGTCAAAGTTGTACCAAAAAAAGTAACATCTAAGGAACTCAAAGGAATTGAAAGGTGTTTCAAATTATTGGTACAATGGCAAGAATGCCATTCCCATCGAAGAAGAGGAAAGACACTTACCATTTTTATGTTTTAAAGATTTTGATCTTCTTGGTGAGTTTGGATTCTAAGGATAGAAGAACATGTTTTGTGTGCTTCAACCAATGTTGTAAACTACATATGACTTTCAAAGAACGTTCATAATGTAAGAATTACACTGTAATAACGTAAAATAAAAGGAGGCAAAAATACCTTTTCTGATTTTCTCTTCTTGGCTGTGGAAAGACAGTAGTGTAAGAGTCACCATTATTGGGTAAAATACATGAATTAGTAAAAATATATGGGAAACAGGTAGCCTGTATGTGTAAGTGTACGTTCAGAGTGAAAATGGTAAAGGCAGCAAGAGCAATGCAAGTAACTGACTTCGTATAGGCAAGACGTTCTGGGCATCAAGAGACACGTTTCTTATGCCTTTATTTGAATAGGATGACAGATGAGAGATGACAGGAAAGAGAGATGTGGTGGGGTTGGGAAAGGTCAGACTCGAATCTGGGTCACCAACCATAGCCATGCAAGCCCATATTGCACCCTCAAGACAGAAGTTAAAACTTCAGTTATGGTAATGGTCTATGACATGCTTCGATGGCAGCCAATCAGAATGTCTACATGCCTCAAACATAGACTACCTGCCCAGATTGTACATTTTAAAAATTGCATGTCACCCCCTATTTCCTATTTCCTATACTTCAAAAATTGTCCATTCTATACAGTCTAGCTGGAGATTGGGAATCCTTCATCTAAATAACACCCTTGCAGCATTTAGTCAGAACATACAGTAACATTAGGGTGGTTTAGCTAACCTTTTTTCTCTGAGCCATACGACCAGTCGTTGTCATTGATGTCATCATTGTCTTCTTGGTCACTCTCTGACTTATTTAAATTGTTGCTGCTGGCTAGCCTGTGAGGGGGAAAGGGCAAACCATTGGCACCATGTCAATAAAGCACGATTGTTTATTGACAAATGTTTTTCACTTCCATTATGACTGAAGAGCTCAGCAGACAGTTCATATCCAAAATACACTCAGTCACTCACTCTTGACCCCCCCAGTGCTTAACATCAACATTAGCGGTGTGATTTAATAACTTCAAAAAGACCTTCAGTTCATGAAGATCAGAGATGAAATTTGCTTGACCCTGCATCAGTGCTTCACTCAAGACCTCGGGCGACTTTGAATAGGACTTTTTAAAAGACATTTTTCTTTTTTTTATAAGACATTTTTCAAATGCTCCAGTTATGGATTTCGTTGAGGCTTTGGTATGGTTTTGAGTCATCCTAGTTGATTTTTTTTGCAATTGTAGTGCAAACGTGACTGTTGTATAATGCATGTACTGTACATCATGTGTAATGTGGAAGCTAAGGAATAACAGAGATCCAATAATAAGATCTATCTATCTATCTATCTATCTATCTATCTATTAATCTGTTACCTGCGGTTGGCAATGCGGCTGCTATTCCTTCCCATTCCCATGCACTTCTCCAGATGAGGAGCGAACCGTGACGCAGCTATGCTTCGGTTGCAGTTGGGACAGACACACTCCTTATTCTTCCACTGGTTGAATACCTGGCCAAATATGTCCACCCCCGGCTGGTCCACGATTTCTACACAGAGAGGCAAGAATTTAGAAGCATATGGGTCAGATATGTTTTACTGCTCAAACTTTTTTGACACATACTAGATTGACACAAGGTTTGACAAATGCACCACTCACCAAACTCCTTCATGCTCTCTTGGTCAGTGTCATCAACAAAGAAATAGCCTTGTTTCACAGCCCTGTGCACATCAAAGCACAGCCCCAAGCATGCATCTTCAACTAGGTCTGCATATATGTCCTGAGCCAAGGCCTGTAAATAGGACAAGGCGAAGATGAAAATGAACTAAGTTACTAGCCAAACAGGTCACAGCAGGTCATACCAGCACAATAATAAAGGGTCCAACAACCTACCTCCAGCTTGGTGTTGTCCAGGCCTGACAAAGACATATTCTCCATTTTCATTTGAAAAGCTAAATGGAGGTAACTGTAAGATCTACTGGAGTGTCATGCCTGAGGATAGCTGAGGGTAGAAAAGAGCCAGAAGAATACAGTAAGCTTAATAGTTTCAAACAAAGGTTTAAAACTGCAAGAGAAAATTATATAATCTTGGTCACATACACAACCACACGTTAATGGAAAAGGAACACTTTTACGCAAAACTGGTAATTACCTTTGAATGAAAATGTAAACATCACAGTTTATGAACACATGGTTGGTGGTAAAATAAAATAAAAATAATATCAACAAAAGATAGGCTTGCGATTACTTTAGTATCGACTGATCAATCCATGGCTCATTAGTTCAAGAGTTGCCGGAGAGGGGTTCAAAAATGAAAAACGAAGAGACATGAAAACGCTAAAAGGAAGCACCACTTTGACAGCCGAGGCTGCAACTCACGTTTAGGCATCTTCAGGAAAGAAAGTTAGCAGCTAGCAACGAAGAGGTGAAAGCTTCTGAAGAATGACACCATACAGGTGTCTGGATATTTAGCAGACAAGGAATTATTTTATCTGATATCTGTCTAGATTCAGGTAATTTCAGCGAATTAACCACTGTCAATGTCAGCAAGAGAAAAACAATTTACCAACATAACTGAGCTAGTGTTAGCTGGCTAACTAGCCTGTCAGTTATTAGCTATCCATATTCAGCTAACTACACTGCGATTTGCTTTGAGTAGAAGAGGTGGCGCGACCTCTATTATGTAATACATCATGTGTTACAATGTATCAACATTACAGATGTGGCCAGCTGTAGCAAGACACATGATCAGATCAAGAGGGATGTATTTAAATTCCCTCGAAATGTAAAGAAAATGTCAAACTTACAAGACGAATCATTGATGACCACAGTGATGAATTCCTGCATCTTCTTGGTATGGTGTTCATTCCGAATGACAACACAACGTTCCGTGTTTAGTTTCTCAGATGACCAGGTAGTGAACAGTAACGCACGTGTAACAAAATGCTAAATGTTTTGATCCGGTGTCAATTCTCGAAATAAAATCCAATGGTGAAAAAGGATAGCCCAATGCGTCGTATTATTCTTGGCCTAGGCATCAATAATCAATCGTAAACAAATGCTACTACGTCAACCACGCATGCTGGTCACGTTTCTGTGACGACGAGGACGTTTGGTCAGAGATTTTTTTTAGGAAATCTAAACTCTCTCTGGTTTGGTCCAGAGCAAAATGTAGCAGCTCAGTACACTTGTTAGGCTACTATCATTTAAGTAGTCTACTGTTGTTTTACTGTATAGACCACTCGAGTGGCGAAAATCCAATTAGCAGTAGAAAGATAGTTTTCCATAAAATGGGGAATTGAAATGCAAACTACGATAGACCTGACACCTGATGTAGTCTTTTTTTGTAGTTGCTTAAGCATACAGTAACATGCTACACTGTATCTAACTGATGAGACTGACCAGTGTGGTGGGCCAGCTGTGAAGGACATTTTACTGCATGCATAGGCATGCAGGGCCTAGGCCCAGGGGCCCAAGAAGGAAGGGGGGCGCCCAAGCCTCTGTGCTTAAAAAACAAAAACAAATTTGGGTTCCCATTGAACTTCATATTTTCTATAGGCTCATTTCCTCAGGCGAGAAACACCCACAATAATGCCTCCATTATCTTCGCTAAACTCCCTTTCTTTTGGAACCTTAATCCGTTCCTGGAGTGAACCCTGTTTTGTAGAAAGGCGTGTAAGGTTGCATACCAGCTGCAAAACCGTGATAGCACAGTTCATGGGAGTGGGAACTCTTCTTCAAGATGTGGTATGATTAGGCCTACCTCAAGAATGAGACCAAGGTCTAACCAGAGGTACACCATGACTCATGACAGAGATAACAGACACACTGGAGGAGCCTTTTCATGAAAAAATCATTTAACAAAACCCTCCTTAACACCTAATGAAAAATACAAAAGAATTCTTGAAAAGAGCCCACTTCTGTTTCTTCACATTGTTTACAATGCTGCCCAGATGGGAGTACTAGGTCTAGTTTGGGTTGAACGGATTTTCCCATATCCATGATGGGAGATTGCTTTGCTCCCCTGGGACACTACTCTAAGCATGTCTGGATATGCAACAAGTCAAAAGTCATGAATTTAGGCAAAATGCTCAGTTACTATTTTTAAGCTTCAAACGACTTACAAGTAATACTTAACAGAACTGACAGGTTGCGAACAGTGTGCGAGTAATAAAAGGTATGCATGAAAGCTCACTGTCAAAGAGAATTTTTATTTTCCCAAAGGGTAAATCGCAGGGACATAACACCTCTTGCTATACAAAACATCCAAATGTTTTAAATCAGCAGTACAAATCTGTAAAGCCATTTTTGTTCTCTTTTTTTAAGTAATTTCTACAAATGAACAATCATGGGGAGACCCTTTAAAAACTAAAAACATAACATTAAAAGTATCCCCCCTTCCCCCCGTAAATGCAACAAACACAAACAAACTCAGTGGCCACAGCCAGTGCCGGTGGATGAGCGTCGCTAAATAAAAAGGACAGATTCATCTAGATTTACTCAAAATACAAAAAAAGCAATATTTACAAATACCGTACTACAGCAATTAAACCAAACACCCTCTGTAAGATCAAGTAAGCCCAACGAGCTTATCCATCACCCTGAAAATAGAAATGACCCTCCGCCCCCTCTGGACAGCGACTGCATGTGCTCTTGTCTTTCCAGGTTATGGTTGGAAAGCCTGCTGGCTAGGGAAAGAATATGATCTTGTGGAAATAGCTGGCTATAATATGAGAGGCTAGTCCTATTCAGACGCATTAGAGCCGTTACAACTCATATCCCACTGTGCGTATAAAGTTTCTCTTCTTCCCTTAATTGAAGCATGTCCTACATTCATGAATTGTATGCGACTACTCTTCCTCGACCAGACAGACATGGACTTAGTTTTGGATGTGTATGTTGTACCTACAAAATGTGGGGACAGTGGGAAGTGTGAATCTTACAGATTCAATATTAAGTGCACAACGTTTAAATGGGGGAAGGGGAGGGTCCTCCAATGTATGTCAGTCAATTTTTAAAAACAAATACATCTTCTCAAAAAAAAAAAAAAAGCTGTAAAAGAGTATATCCAAATAGGCCGAATCAGATAAAACAAACCACAGTGGTTGGGGGAAAAAAAGACAACAAATGGTATCTGGAACCATGTGCATCAAAATCGCGAAAAAATAAAATATATTCCAAGGCTAAAAAAAATTAAAAGAAACAAAAACACAAAATAATTTTCACTGAGCTTGTGATTACAATGACAACAAAACTGGACATTCCTTATATTAACCACTTGTGGCCAGTGGAACAGCTATCCGGCCCGCCAATGGTTAAAATCTTTGCTCTCTTCAGAAAATAATAACCAGGCCTCCTCATTCAAATGAGGTGGGTGGTCCCAACACGGGACAGATTTGTGGTCTGTACAAACCATAGACCAAAGTTAGGTGCCTTATAAATAAACTGCAGCAGCAGTCCGGTAACGGTGTCCTTTTCACTGGGGAAACATTCAAAATGGCTTCAATTTTCCTGAAGATACCACATCGTCAAGAACCAAATAGCTTTTTTTAAAACACAAAAACACTCACTAGAAAGCAAAGAAAAAAATGGACTGGAGGTAACAAAGCAGCCATTAAAAATGGTGTTGGAGATGAACAAACAGAGCACATTCTATTTTTTCTTTTCTGAGTGCAATTATTTGGTCCCCTGCACTCCTTGACATAACCAGAAATGGACAGACAGATTTCTTTGGCTCAGGATGAGACGTGTACTGAATGTCAGGTTGGGATGGGAAGAACTGCGTCCCAAATCACAACCATCATCCAAAAAAAAAAAAAAAAAAAACTCACTAAGGCCAGTTTCCCGCTGACAACCAAAAAGGACCCACTGAACATGGCCGAGCCTATGGGACGTCGTGTTTCAAAAGACTGAAGAGGAAGCTGGTGTACGACATCGGTTTAAAACCTCTTTTTTTCACCCCAATGACCCCACTGCGGCGAACAGAACGACTTTTCCACAGAAACAAACGAACGATTGAAGCAACAGATGAGCGACAAAGGAAGGCTGACTGATGTGTTGGACGTGGTGGTGCAGGGGGAGGGCGCCCCCTGGTGGTGGGAGGAGTGCAGGACGGGCAACGGGGGTCAGTCGTCCCATCTGTGCAACTCATGGCTCAGCTTGGGTGCTGCTCTCACAAGTCTCTTGTGGCTGAAGGCCATAGGCCCCCAGTCTGTCCGGCCTGGCTCAGTCAGAGTCCGAGCCCGAACCTGATGATTCCTGAGAGCTACCACTGCTGCTCTCTGATTTGTTCTCTTTGTCGTCCGCGTCTTCATCGTCATCTTCATCATCATCGTCGTCGTCGTCGTCATCATTGTCATTCTGTACACATAAGACAGACATCGTCATCATCATTAAAATAATAATTCAACGGTCTTCAGGATTAAGAAAAGGGATGTCACGTGCACTCAAAAGCCTTTTTGATGCTCACAATTGAAATCGGACTAGGCCAGCGATGACTGAATCACAAACTATTTTAGTGCTACAAACATTACATAATAACATTTTGACGCGGTGTGTCTTCTTCAGTCAAACCCTACTGATATCACTGAACAGAAAATGACATTATGCCTTCCCATCTCTGGCCAGTCGTTTTGAAGTGGACCAGCTTGATTTCAATTCTTCGGCATTACTTAATAAAGCATGATTACTCCACATAGGGCCCTGGAATGCCACGCCTCCTGACGTGCAAGCACAACACTTACATCGTCATCTTCCTCCTCCTCATCCCCATCTTCATCGCTCTCCTCTGCACTAGACGAGTCTTCTTCAGACTCCTTCTCCTCTTCATCATCGTCATCATCCTCTTCCTCTTCTTCATCCTCAGAAACCTGTTAAGGATAACAACAGAAGCACTTCCTTTTAAAACCGTTATACTAGATGGTAGAGATATAATTTCTGATAAAAAAAATATTCTGTTCATCATTTTCCATAAAAATCACTATAGAATTATGAATAAAAATAAATAGCACTTACCTTGGGCTTGACTTTAGCATTTGTGCCACCGGGCTTCGCCGTACTCTTTCTTTTCTAAAATAGAAGTAGAAAGAAAGACTTCAAAACAAGTTCAGAATTTTTTTTTACTTCACATAGCAACCAGGGCTTGACGTTAACTTTTTCACTCACGGGCCACTGTGGCTTGTGGTTTTCCAGAGTCACTAGCCATTCAGCCTTTCTACTGGCCACAATTTTTTTTAAATCACGATACACTGTACATCTAATCTCAGAAGATGGCTTTCTACATGGAAATAAAAATAGGAACTATGTAACTGAGCTTCTTCTTGATCTTATATCAGCATAAGCAATTCATACACAAGGGGCAAACAACAGCATATAGGCTACTCTGATATGTCATACCAAGGAATAAGTAACCTGCCAAATTGGCAAGTAATATCAAATTATTACCAGCCACTGCCAAGTTTGACCAGCATTTGGCTGGTTGGCAGGTGCCAGTGTCAAGCCCTGATAGCAACTATAAAAGTATTGGTCGCCTCAGACATGGAAAAATAATAAGTTATTGTTTCCCAATTTGAAAAACTCAGACAGACATTCTAGCAGACAGAAAGTGTATAAGGCTGGAATAACATGGTATACAGAAAACCAAATGATTTAGGATAATACTGACAATTATTTTTTCAGAGGGAGAAATCATTTAAATCAAACTAAAACTTCAATACTTACTTGTGAGTTATATTCTTTGTAGGTGTTCCTCTCCTGTGAGCTCAAGCTCTGCAAGGGGAAAAACACATTACCATTTAGCTCAGTACTTTAGGAAACAGTCAACCGATCATAGCCCTGAAACTTGTAGTCATATAGGTAGTACTATACCACAGGAAATCCTTCACAGGCAAGCTCTAATAGTAGACTACGACAGAGTTTGATGCCACGTGGTGCAGTAGGCATGTGCCCAGTGACTACAGGAGAGTTCAAGACAAATGAAACACAGCAACACTGTTGCAAATCTATTAGGATGTCGTAGCAGTCTTGCTCTACCTTCGCTAGGCTCTCAGGAGAGCTGCCCTTAAGGTCGTTTTAAAACTTCCCTTAAATAAAACACAATTTCTCAGCGTTCACATAAAAATGATTTTATTATTGCTGAGGATCTCCATATCATAACCATGAGTCACTTTCACCACAAAATAGCTGAAACGGTGTTGCTCTGCATATCTGCATATAGTAGGCCACCTTGTATTGTGTTGTTAAAATGAGCAACAGTGTTAAATTTTGGTCAACATTTTCACTTCGTCATGTGCCTTGAGATTTTGCCATTGACCAAAAAAATAAAATGAATTTAAAAAAACGAACAAAAAAAATTCTGCTCAGATCTACAGCAATGTGGAGTTGTGTGACGTGCAGCAGGTGTACTCACTGCTAACCACTGTTCCAGCAGCACTTTATACTGCCTCTGCTTCTCCTCTGCAATCTTCTTGTAGCGGTCTTTGTCCTTCTGCGAGAGCCGCTGCCACCGACCGCCAATCTCCGCCATGCGCTCCTTCATGGGCAGGTGGTTCAGCTCGCCATTGGACAGCATCTCCTGGGAGAACTTCTGATAGCCGTTCCTGCACACAGAAGTCAAGGACTGAGTTTCTTTCCCTTTTTTTTTCTTCTTTCTTTTTTTTTTAACTTTTGTTAATACAGTAATATTTTTAGGGCTTTTTGCTCTTTGCGTTTTTATGTGACAGTGAAAGGTATGACCGGAAACGAGTGGGAGAGGGAGATGGGGTAGGGTTGAGATATCAGCCAGGTCTGTGTCGAGCTTGGGTCCTCATGAGCATGCAAGCCTGTTTATGGACAGGTACTTTAGCCTGCTGTGACACAGCACCCCCAAAGTCATGAGTTTCAAAAGAATTTAGGACCAAGTTCCGCACACAAGATCATTTCAGAATGAAGAAATAATGTCTACAACTCCACCTGTTTTATACAAGAGCGCTTTGGAGCGTTAAGAGGCTTCACCATCTAACCAAAGACCTCTTCAGCCATGTGTGCATAATGCATAATGAGACAATGTTTCACCATAGGCTACTAGTGTCACGCACAAGAGTGCAAGATGTACAAGATACAGTGGACAAATGGAGAGGTTGCACAAGGGCAGACCAAGGATGGAATTTACAATTCTAAAGATGTGAATATTCACCATCCTCTGACGAATTAATATTTAAATTCAAGAACCAATTACAAGCAATTCTGTCAGAAAACCTGCCAGCCACTTAATCATATCAGCATTAGGGTGTAGGGATGGCACAAACCGCACCGAAAACCGAAACCGTACAATTCACACTCATACCGAACCGAACCGTGCATTCCATCGCAAACCGCAATTCATGTACTGCCCAGAAAAATATGTAAAACAGAGATTCTAGGAGTATCTTATCCATTCTCTCTGATTAAAACATTAGCGTATAAGACCAAATCAGAGGATAACACAATTAAAATCACACCATTTTCACATTATAAGCCTATACAAACAATATGTAGGATATTTAGTGTTAAATCCGATTCAATTAGCCATTGCACCATTTATTGTGAACTAAAAAAGAAGAACCGTAGAGAACCGAAAACCGTGACCTTGACACCGCGATATGAACCGAACCGTGAATTTTGTGAACCGTACCACCCCTATTAGGGTGCATCTAGAAAATGAAAACTATCCCACTCTGCTCTTGCAGTATTCTTCCTTTGCACCATCATAACTCCCTTGTAAATTTCTAGAAAATGTGATTGATGTTAAAGGGTGGCACAATAGGCTTGACATTTTGAATGGTAGTGAATGGGCATGTTTAGCTTACTCTCTGTGCAAAGTGTATTCTGAGATTGTTTTGATCAAAAACAGTAAGGACAGTCATTTGGAAGAATGCTCCAGTTGCTTCTCCATTTCCCCAAAAACCCCAACAAATGGCTAAATAATGGATACATAGGTGTTCAAACATGGCTAAATGGGTACTAAAACATGGCTAAGGGTGCTAAAACCTTGCTGAAGGAAGGCTCTAAAAAACACGCACAGGGAATTTCAAATCTGGGAAAATGGAAAGAGAACCGGAACATTCTTCCAAATGATTCGCTTTATTAATTTTAATTAATAGTGTAAAAACCCACTTTTCAAGGATTTGGCTAAAATCGCCCATCCACTGCCATTCAAAATGTCAAGCATAATGTGCCACCCTTTAACATTAACCAAAATCGCTAAGATTTTACAAGGGTGTTATGTTGATACAAAGGAACAATTGTGCAAAAGCAGTAGGATTTACAAACGTTTATTGCACCCTAATCAGCATTTGGTTGACGCAAATGTCCATTCCTTGAGGCATACATAGCTCAGTTAATTGGCTGTCTGATCATTAGAACAGTGTTGTTAATTATTTGCTCAAGACTGCTGCAAACATTCCTGGCGCAAAGGGCATGTGTGAGCATCTCACACTGCGCTGACAAGTGTGTGTGCGGCGCGCGTGTGCCTCACATTGCACTGAGAGATACTCACGATGGAGGCTTTTTGGGTTCGCCTTCAAACTTCATCTTCTTGCCTGGAACCACTACTGGAGGTGGGGCGCGCATTTCACTCAATTCTCTCTGTTAAAAATTGAATGAATAATTTGTTAAATTAGTTTTTTTTCCTACATATGAAAACACAATATTAATCAGAACATCATTTTCAAATGATACACAGAGAATTTAGATTCTCTACACACCTCATATCTCTTCTGGTCCTCTGCAGCTTTCTTGATCCACAAAATCTTCTCTTTCTTCTCCATGGTATTCCAGGTGCTTTCCATGGCTTTCTGGGCCTTTGGCCGGTCATTCTTTTAAAAACATCACACATTTGTTACTGAAATTACTGCCTACAGGTTGAAGGCACCATTGCCAAAGACTTGGTGTACAGTATATTTCAAGGACAAGATCAGGCTAAATGTGCGGCCTGTCTCATCTTCAAACTAGAACGTATCCCAGGACCGGCACCTCACAAAGACGCCATGTTGTGTGTCAATTTCTCTTCCAAAATAGTACCTTATATTTGGCCAAGTAGTCACCAATGACGCTCTGCTGCCAAATCTCCTGGGCGTTCTTGGGGGTGTCTGGCAACTTGGTCTTCTCCTCTTGCCCTTTGCCCCCTGACTGAGCCTTCAGGGCCGACTCTAGAGTCTTATATTTCTCCTGGGGGCACATTAACACAACAGCATGTCAATGTCTCAACTCTACCATTCCGAGTTACTTTGGTCACCAATCAGACTCTGTGTGTGTGTGTGTGTGTGTGTGTGTGTGTGTGTGTGTGCGTGTGTGTGTGTGTGCGCGCTCCTTCTACCTTTTTCTTCTCGGGGAGCTCGTTCCACATGCGAGCGAGATGCCGTGTGATTTCGTTCTCCGAGAGCTCAGGCCGGTCATTTTTGAGCTTTTGCCTCTTCTCCTCTGCAAAGATGAACATGGCGGACAAGGGACGCTTGGGCTTGTCAGCACCAGCCTGTGTGAGGAGAAGTAAACCACAAGTGAAACAGCAAATAAGACACCAACAACAAGCATAAAAGGAGAAGATATCGTATACAGATATACTAAAAGTGTGTCAAATTACTACGAAATGCCAAGCTGAACACACGCACACACACACATAAACACAACCTTTCAAATGTGCACTGTAACAATAGTAATTGACTTTGGATGGTGTTTCATTGGTACAATAAGGTTAGCCATAATATTGGAAAGTGTCAAGACCACATGCATACTGGAATCACACCTACTCCCCAAACACACACACACACACACACACACACACACACACACACACACACACACACACACACACACACACACACACACACACACACACACACACACACACACACACACCAGGTTGACCAACCTTGGCTTTGGATTTGGAAGTCTTTTTACTGGCCGTGCTGCTGACTCCACCGCTCTTTTTAAAGCCAGCCATTTTGTCCTCTCCGAGGACTCTCTTTTGCTCCTCTGCAGATAAACTCTAAAATGGACAACATACAAAAAAACCGTAAAAAAACTAAAATGCCAGAAAAATACAATTGCTTCTGCTATTTGTACAACCATTGTGGGTGTTCATGTCGATCACGACAAAACTTACATTTGTAACACTAAAAAGCAGAGTAAAGTGAAAAAAGCAATACTCACAGCTAAAAACTCGTTCATTTCCACCTCATATTGTCTCTTTCTCTGGAAAAATGGAATTAAGTCTGATTAGTTTTCAAATAACCCAAAAATTTGTGTGCGTGTCCACAAATGAGTTGCTTGTCTTGGAGCGCTATGGAGAGTGCTGACCTGTTCACATCGCTTCTGATAGGCATCCTTCTCGTTCTGCTTGAGGAGCTTCCACTTCTGACTGCACATGACCATCCGCTCTGTACTGGGCACATCCTTCATGCTCGACATGAGCTCCGCACAGAACATGGAGTAGCCGTTTCTGAGGAAAAAAAAATGCCACAGGGACAAACTTTAGCTTTCAATACCCACTCCTGACCAAATGTCTGACTCCATGAAACAGAGAAAGAGGAAAAGGGAGAGAAACAAGGGTGGGCGCTGTGGCGCAGCACGCTAAGCCCCCCACATTTGGCCTGGCATGCCCATAGCAACCCAGTTTCGAGTCCGGCCTGGGTCATGTCCCAACCCTACCCCATCTCTCTGTCCCACTGGTTTCCTGTCAGTCTCTACTGTCCCATCATCAATACAGGCAAAAAGCCCATAAAATATGTTTTCAAAAAAAGAAAGAGACAAAGACAGAGCCTTTCACTTACGGTGGAGGTTTGTCTGGCCTGCCGTCAGATTTGTCTTTTAGTTGCCTCTCAGCCTTGGTCAGAGTGGACTTGACGATATCCTCCTCCGTCATGTTGAGCTCTGGATGCTGCACGATGAAGTCTCGCATTGTCTCCTAAAGAGAGCACCATAGATCAGATACAGTAGGTGACGGAGTATTTCTACATAACTGACAGGATTTTATTGCATGCTTTAAGTTAAGGCTGCACAATTAATCGAAAAATAATCAAAATCGTGATAAAATAGTGAAATCGAACTCATGAGTTTAATCGTGATTTAATCGTGGCAATAGTGACCTACTTTTGAGAGCGTCCTTGAAGCCAGAACATACTGACAAGCTGGTGTTTCTGGCCAGAAATCTGTCCACTTAAGTTTCATGCTATTGCCTTTACTTAATTATACAATTCATTTTATTTTGCTCATCCCGTATGTAATTAATTATTGGTTATACAAAGCGGATTCCAAAAAAGTTGGGACACTTTGTATGTTGTGAATAAAATAAAAATGCTGGCATTTTCAAAACATCCAATATGTTAATAAGGTAGAGCATTATGTACCGACAACATATCAGTTGTTAAAGTCAAGCAGAATTATTGTTTTGAGGTAATTATGTTATCATTTCAAATTTGACCCATGCAACAAATCTCAAAAAAGTTGGGACAGGGCCAACACATGTTGTAATAGTTGGACAATTCTAAAAATAACACAAGGAAGAATATTTTAAAAGGAACTATATTGACTGCCAACATGAATGCACAAATAAAATACCATCACAGAGAGGCTGTGGCACTCAGAAGCGAAGATTTTGAGGGGCTAATTACTTATCTATTACACAGAAAAATTTAATTATCAAAATTGCAGGCATATAAGGCCTATTTCCGTAATATAGAGTTCTGTGTAATCATTGCATGAGTTATGAGATCATGACATACTCATCGTCAATAAGCAAACTATGACACTCCAACAATGACAGCTCTCGAAAAAATGACCATAAACACAACACTTGATTAATGCACATTATGCAGACATTAAACAGTGTTGCATGCGGAAAGCTCATTCTAGATGGACCTAGGAGACATGTGAAACTGTCCTCTGATTACAGAATGGAAAATATTTCATCCTTTTTTAAAATCTAGGAGTCATGCACCCTCCAGGTTATATAGAAAGTGAATACTTCAGCTTGATTTAGTTTTCAGTCTTAAAGAGAGCATATATGATGGTAAATGGGGGCAGAGGTGCCTTGGTTATGGTCTTCTTGCTCAGGTAGAGCATTAAAATAAATGTTGAATGATAAATACAGACTTTAAACAGCATGCATAGCTACCAAGGCATTATATTTTGGAGCACCGCCTTTAGATATTGCCCCATAACGGTGGCAAATGTCAATCTCTTCTATGTTCCAACAGTGTGGTTCCATCATAAGAGTAAACAGGTCACAAAATTGTTTTCCTGCCGTCAGGATATGCCACATATTAAGCATAACAAAAAGGTAAACAAGTTGAAGAACACACCTATCAGTTGAGCTGCTGAAATCATGTCTCGCACATCAAAAGATTTAATTTTTTAATACAATTATGCCATCAGTCAAAGTATTTAACTGTTCAGTCTCATCCCTTGCGTTGTGTTTAGTCTTATCCAATATAAAAAGCATTTTATTGGCCCTGTCCCAACTTTTTTGGGATTTGTTGCAAGGGTGAAATTTTAAATGACCACATAATTACCTCAAAACAATAATTCTGTTTGACTTTAACAACTGATATGTTGTCTGTATATGATGTTCTACCTTATTAACATATTGAATGTTTTGAAAATGCCACAATTTTGATTTTATTCACAAAATACAAAGTGTCCCAACTTTTTTGGAATCTGCTTTGTATTTCATCTTGTTATAATTTTTTAAAAAATCAGCAAAAATCAATCATCGTGATTAATAATCGTGATTACGATTTTGACCAAAATAAGTGATTATGATTTTTTCCATAACCGTGCAGCCCTACTATAAGTAGGGAAATTAGGAAATAAAGATGTTACCTCATAGGCTTTCCGCTGCTCTAAAGATTTGGCGATCCACCTGAGTCTTTTCTTGTCCGGTAACTGTGTCCACGTCTTTCCCAAAAAATCTTTGATGTCTTTGGTTCCGGCCTAAAAACCAAAACAGTATTACACAAAATGAGATAAGGCCAGTGTGTGATAGAGTGAGAGTGTTTGTGTGTGAGTGAGAACAAGTGTGTTTGGGGTGTTGAAAACTTACGCTTGGGTTTGTTTTGAGGAAAGCCTTCTTTTCATGGTTGTACCAAAGCTGCTGGGGAGTTTTGGGTTTCTCTGGGACATTGGAGCCTTTCTTTGTCGTACTCTCCAAGAGGTCAGGATGCTGCTGTCTACAGGATCACAAGTGTTGGGAAAGACATTAAACACCGCACACTGGATACTGTTCTTTTTTTCTCTTTATTTTTTGCATCTTCAGGCTCGCTCTTTTGAGAGACCGAAAGAGCGAACCTGAAGATGCACTGGGCGAAACGCGTTGTTCGCTACAAAAAATAAAGAGAAAAGAAGAACAGTATCCAGAGTGCAGTGTTTCATGAACTTTTCATATTGATCACTTTTTCCTGCCTTACACCTGCACCTGGACAGCTGAAGGGCTGTGCACAAGGACTTTCATGCACTTTGTTGAGAAAAACAATTGGGAACACAACCCCATAGAGGAGAGGTGGGGAACCTTTTTCATTCAAGGGGCCATTTCAGATTCCTCCAAGGGCCTTAAAAGTCTTCAGAGGTCCGTACTATGAACACAAACCTGGATTTCCACCATGCACTTTAGGCCTATATTGAAGGCAGCCACCTTTAAAGCAGATCCCATCTTCTCTAGGTCCCCTGCATATAACGTAATTATACTGCGAATGTAATTTCTAAGATTCCTTTACAAAATGTGTCATATTTCATGTGAAACTGCATAACAATTGAATTATTTCAGGGGCCCAATAAAACAGCCTCAAAGGCTGTAAATGGCCCTCGAGACATAGGTTCCCCACCCCTGTCATAGAGGGACATGCAGCTACACTACAGCACACAGACAGAATTCTTTTTTTTGTGTCAAAGTGCAAGGCAAGTCATATCCTTACCTGAACTTATTCATACTTTGCTCAAAAACCTCCTTGTCCTTTGCAAAGTCCTGCACATACTTTTCCTGAGAACAGAACATGCACACAGCCCAAATTCAAGTCAAAACAAAGTTGATGATGATAGAGGTTAGAGCCTTAAAATGATAACAATAAACTACAATCAGACATAACAGTCGAGGAAACTCAGTAACTGTTTACAAAACAAAGCACAGCACAGGCTCAGGTGACATGGATGACCAATAAGAAGGCAATGCTAGAATCTTTATTACCGCTAATTGAGAAGAGAACCTCACTGACATACTGTTTTGTAACTTCCCTTGATGCCAGAAATGTCAGCAAAGACATTGACAAACAGATTAAAAAAAACTCATTTTATATATTTGCCAGTCACAAGTGACATAAAGGAAATCTCCATACAGCCAGCCTATATCATGTTACAAAGGCCTTGTAGAGATCGTGTACAATCTCTTCGGTGGTACAAAAAATGTATACTTTGACGAAAGCAAAGTGATTTAATCTTTATGCCCCATCAAACTACTTCTCTTGAAAAATCACAAGTACCTTTTTACGCTCCGGCAACTCTCTGTATTTTTTGGAGAGGATCTTTGTAAGGTCAAGGTTGCTCATTTCTGGATGCAGTTTTGCATATTTTGCCCTCTTCTCCATGAAGAAACGGAAGTATGGCGTCAAAGGCTTCTTGGGGAAGTCTGGATGTTTCTACAGAACAATAAAGCAGCATTAGCTTTATTTTTCAAAAACATACACAGGAAGCTAGGAAATAGATTCTGATAAAAAATAATCAAATTAGCAAACCGTTTAATCACAAACTTGTGTAATTTGATGTGATGGATGAAACCAAAGACCTACCTTCAGTTTCTTCCCTTTGAAGGGATTCTTGATGCAATCTTGCGCATCCACAATCAGTTCCGACAATGTGCGGAATTTGCGTACCTAGAGTTTCGATTTCCAGAACAGTTTCGTTAATTCCAATATGTAGAAAAGTCACAAAAGATTCACAAAGTTATATCAGTAAAACATCTATCTACGCAACAGGAAAAAGGGTTTCGTTTTGAGCAACTGGGCCTTTTTTTGGGCTTGGATACGTTTTCATTCCCAGCTAGTTGTGCCTTTATATTTGTTGAACCAAAAGTTTACAGTTGCTCTGAACCAAGCTCTTTTGACTGATATGACTTGGATGAATGAGAATCCACAAACAACGTTGAAGGCAGCACCTATGGAGGACTAACCTCTTTTGAGACCTCCAGCCATTTGAGCCTGCACATCTCTCCAGAGTAGGTATTGAACGCCACCTTCTCCCAGTCCAAGTGAGATTCTGACGTCTTATATTTGGTGAGGTCATCCTGTGGTAGGGCCACTTTCATAGCGTCCAGAAGTTTCAGCATATCATTTTGAGACCACTCTACAAATAGATTTAGAGGTATCAGTTAGCACACCTTGAAATTGAATACATTCACGAAAAAGGTGTTGGTTCACAAAAAACTTGTGTGGTGTTGTAAATGAACTAATTGTGGCAATCTGCTTATTAAGGCCTACACATGCCCCATGTAAGCCGAAGTTGGTAAGCAACATGATCAAGAGCCTACCTTGGTCTTTTGTGGAGTCCATGTCTCCATTCATTTCCAAATGTCACCCCAGTCTATGAGAGAGAAAAAAGTATGCACATATAAATGTGGTCCTTTTACACTCCTTTTGTAGTTGGCAAACAAATTGATGTTAAAATAATAATGACAACAAGTCCAGGGAAATTCAACCCTGAACATAACATAGAACTAACTTGATCAAATGGTATAGTTCAGTTCGTCAACAATAAATAATAAGGACCAGTTTATTTTCCTAATGTTTTCAATTAATTGTGGTTTACTTAAAGACGAGTTGCACTTGATCTTATTCAAATCGGGGAACTGAAATCCACCCCGACACATAATGGTAGATGTTCATTACACCGCCCCTAACCGTTTACGCTGCACCGTGAGACATAGCCTATTGCAAGTGACTGCTTCAAATCTCAAATAACTCAGCAGAGGGCAGCGACTACAGCTATTCTTTGTATCTCTCGGCGAAAGGGAAGAAAATTATATATTTTAGCCACGCATCAACTCTTAAAACGTCTTTGCGTCGACCATTCCGCCGGAGACTTTTCTCGTATGGAGGATTTTTCAGGACGAATGGACACGGGGAGGAACCACGGAAAGAGGAAACGAGCATTTGGACGACGGGCAGCTGTAGGCAACCAGCTGACCACGGACGGGGGCTCTGCTTTCGGTCTCCGACGAGGGGGGAAAGGTGGCCAGGGAACATTACTCCATACTGCACCACTCGACACAGCCTCACAACCAACAGGGCGCGGAGCTCGTTTCCGCCATGGACAGCTGCCCTCGTCCTTCATCTCGATGCAATCTCAGGACGAGCTTAGGCCATGCTTCGAATAAAATTGTGGGTTCATTTACCTCATTTTCGTCATTGGTGATAGGCAACTAAGCAGGTCGAGGTTGTGTGGCCTACGCGTGAAACATTATGGACGATTTTCATGCGAGGCGTTGACGAATCTGTAATGGCGACGGACTCCCCAGCCCAATTCACCCACCTTCATGGGGAAACATAGGCTGGATAACGTTGTATCCAGTTTTCCATGTACCTTAATCATTCGTCAGACCAAACTGATAACAGTCAAGAGCATGGTGCCTCAAAGAAATATTTCAATGCACTCCAATATTTTAAGTATTTTCTACTTCCAAACGCGGATTTAAAGGCATTAGTCCGGCGGTAAGGGGGGGATCGCATACCGACTCGAGTCTCCAATGTTTGGAAATTGTTTAAGACCAATAATGTCCAAACGCAAGCGTTTAGTTACGTTAATGTTGACACGTATGAAGCAAGCGTCGAGTATCTTTTACACGTTTCTTAGATTTGTACAAATAATACTAATATAATTTCATAGAATCCCTGTTTTATTGGTGTTCAAATGCTTGTCCCAACGACCCAAACACTGACCAAGGTTACAGCCACACAGCCGGCTGCAACCAGATTGAAACTACCCATGGTGAGCATATTCTTCATGCCATTTAAAAAATGTACCAAAAACGCCACAAAACCAGGATTGAGGCTCATCATTAACTACTGTATAGCGATAATGAAATGCAATTTAGGCCAAATACTAAGGAATTAAACAGCCGGATGAACCCGTATGGCAGCGGTCAGACTATTCAAAGCCTGGGCAGGAGAAACTACAAAATAAATCGAAACAACTCGGACATGGTGCAATGTATAAACATCGACTCGGTGGAATTCTGAAATGTCCTGTCAAAACATGATAAATTCGTTAACTTCTGTGGAAAATGTAGCTGTAAAACAGACCACAGAAGGAAAAAAATGTTACATCCGAGACGGATACCAGTGTTCTCTGGCGTGACGATGGTTCTAGAGCCGCCATACTAAAGCCAGGCATGGCGAGAGCCTGATTCAACCGAAGCGAGACATAGTGCGTGTAGCCGACACAATGCACAAACACCGAGAAAGCATAATTTTGTGAAAATAATACATAGAAACTGACCTTGTTCTTTCCTTCCAATATATGCTACTGACCGAGACCAGTACAATTTTGTAAACTTGCCTTTGACGGTTCTTAGACGGGTGTATGAGAAAGCAAACCCACACGGTGAGATATTTAACCGAGCTCCCTGTTGGCTAACCAGAGGCGGCTGGCTGTTCCTTGATCAGCCTCATGGAGACCTGACTCGGCGCGGAAACGTTGTCGACCCTCCAACACACTTTTAAGAGCACGAAAAGCGGCAATGCACCATGCAGTTACACATTTTGGTTGACTTTGAACATTTTTCGGAAATACGCACGTGGTTTTCCTATATAGAATGGCTCTCTCTTACCCCAGTCACAGGACTACAAATTCGGGTATGGCGACCGCGGTGTGCTGCTTTTTCTGATCCACACTCGCATGCAGTACATTGTTTTAAAATCAGGCATCATTTGAAACTTACCCGCGCAAATAAATACAAACAACTTCGGAGTATACAGCAGCGCTGATTTTGCATTTGTGTCAATAAAGGAACCCTTTCCCTGGTTTTGTTTATCAAACAGTCGATTAGCAGAACGTGGGAGGCGGCTGGTGAACCCTACCTGTCGCTGCGTGTGTGGAACTGGTTGTGGAACAAGGGGAGGGTTGAATGTTAGCCAGCACTGCGCTGTCGGTCCAGGGCGCTGGTGTTCCAGTCCCCGCAGAGATGGGAACTTCCCCCCGCCTCCATCTCACTCGCTCTCTCCCTCCACTCAGCGCGTAACCTTCTCGATCCGACCATTTCTCTTCAGGCATCCGCATTTTCGCTCTCTCCTCGGCTGCCGCCCGCATCATGCTCTTGCTCCAGACTCCAGTGCGCCTCAGATTGTGCTGGAGCTGTGATATGGAATAACTTGTGGCGCGCGCTACGTTAGCACACCGAAGCACATGCTCGTAAACGAATTTAACTTACGATTGCGACAATATATTATTTGGTTGTGTATAATGAAATTTGCAACTAAGTTATTCGACAGGCGAACTGTTAACGGTACTATTTGTGGGAAATGACTCTTAAACGTTGTGTGCTACGCCTTTGCTTTTCTGAAGCGAAACTGTCTGCTGTGTGCGTGTAACAAATTCCTGAAATACGATGTAGCCTACTTTTTAAATGCCACTCGCTTATTTAGCAAAGTCCATTTGACAGCTAGTTTTTCCTCCATGTAATTTCTCCCAACTCCACCTTGTCTATTTGGGGGCGTTACCTACGTCATCCAATCAAGTTAGCGCTTCTCTGTGAAAACAAATGACTTTCCAATGAGAACACAGCTTGCTTGTAACATCAGAGGAGTGGTGGATTCAGCATCAGTGTTGATGTGTGACGCTGCTTCACTCAATATACTGCTGTCTGGCAAAAACACAATATAATATACATGCATAAGAATTTAGACAGACTTTATTCAACAGTTTTATGAAGTGCCTTAGCACACGAGGTTTGAAATATGTGTAGCCTACATTACATAGGCCTACTTGTACTGTGAACATGAAAATCTTGAATAAAATTCCTTTTATTTCTATGTGTACATTAAACTGGCAGTAAAGAATGAGAAAGTCCAGACTGGGTTTAGTTAACTTTAATTATAACTCCGGCAACAGTCAATGGTCAGCACACTGTAGAAAATACAGAGTAAATGTTCATCAGTCATAATGGATAATGATCTGATGGAAAGGACACTAAAACGCTAGATTATGATAGAGGTAGGCCTATTTACAGAAGACATCAGGCATATCCACACAACTTCATCCACGTACACACACTAAAGCAATGCAACTTTTTAATAAGTAGCCTAATCAGATCATCATGCCATTTTGGCAGCTTTATTGTTTGTTTATCAAGCAAGGATGACGTCAATTCATTGTGTCCGAATACAATCTCTCAGAAAGAACACCACTCCCAATGTATAAGAAATCTATAGGAAGACTAGGAAAACATGACAAAAGCAAAGCTCAGATGAATGCCAAATAAACTAAAGCACTGAAATAACTTGCTATGGCCTAATACACATAAGAGCTGAAATAATGTGATGTCAGTTTAGTTACACACGCTGTCAGCACAACATTCACCATGAATTCCACAAATTATGGATAAAGTGAGAAACACTGCTAATGATAGATGATAGAGGTGAATTATAATTGGCAATTGAAACTCACGTAATTCCAAGTCCTTACCTGAGAGTTTCTGTAGTAATGTATAAATAGATTATAATAATGATCTGAATTCCCTTTGATAAATTTGTATGTACATGTGTGAGTTGGCAATCTGTTTTGCCATTACGTGTTGCCAAACGTTTTACGCCCCCCCAAAAAATCTGACTGCTGCTGGTGGTGGTACAGTCAGTTGAGAGGACGGCCTTTGAAGGCGGCGGTGATTAGATCCGTCTACACCTCATCCTCGTCCAGCTCCACCTTCACGTCATCGGCATCCAGCTGTGAAGAGACATAACATTACACTTTGTGTCTTTGACATGGTTGTACACATGCAATTGTAGAACATGAAACACTGTGAATCACTAAGTGTTTGCGAAGCTTACCCAATCTATTCCAAATAAAAGCTAAAGACAATATCCTTGTCTGTTTCTCTGACTTGCCTTGCTATTCCACCACACCTATGTGCAAGGACGTATTACTGCACGGGCCTGCCGGGCTTTTTTTGTTGTCTATCCCAATTTGTCCCTACCTATGTGTAGGGCAAGGCCAGTAAATTGAAATCTAATAATCTAATAACCATTGCCAATGTTATAACACAAATACACATACAGGGATGTCAGTTCTCTTTTATGCACACATTATAATCTACGGCAGGGCTATTCAAATGGCGGCCCTGGGGCCAGATGTGGCCCTTGGACAGCAAGGCTCTGGCCCCCCACAAGCCCCTTGAAATACAGAATCGTTTTTCGGAATTTAGAGATAAAAGTATGGGTTGCGTACCGAGCTGAAACGGCACGTTAAAATGCAGGAAATTACATCTAAGAAATGCAAAACTTTCTGGGGGAGGACCCCAGACCCCTCACTTCAATGAAGTCTCCCATATTGTTTTTTTATTGACAGTCGGCAACCATAATACATACATAAATGTTGGCCCCTTTACTGGGAGGAATTTGAAAAACTGGCCTTCGTTGACATTTAATTGAATACCCCTGATCTACGGGTTCTGAAGTTTGCATAGCCTAAGTAATAAGCCAGGGTTGACACAGGGTTTGCATAGCCTAAGTAATAAGCCAGGGTTGACAAATGCACTGAAGTTTGTAGGAGACCCCACAGAAACACATACACATTTGATCTCATTTCGGCTGAAGAGGGTTCCCGTCAACAGCATGCGTAGGGGGATGGTGAGGATGAGGATGAAGGGCAGGGCCAGGGAGAAATTACTGGACTTCACCACCCACAGGACAGCCAGGCATACCACTTGGATTAGCGTGAACAAGTGCATCTTGAGGGTGGGAACCTGTACGGGGGGGGAAAGACGAATCAGTCAGTTTGCCACTTTGAAATAAGGTGGATACATCAGGTGGTTTAAGATGGTTAACACTGACCAACACACAGACTAAAGCAAATTTGTAGTTTGTGACAATTCTGATAATTAAAGACAAATTAAGCAATAAGCTACAAAAGGCTGTTGGTTTTGCATGAAGTGGAAAGTATTTAGAAGTTATAACGTATGGGAACGCAAAAGATTGGCCCAAAGTGTTCTCAGTGTGTGAACGTTATTTTTTACATACCAAAGGACACAAACCAAAGTATCATGAAGTGAAAAAAGTTTCCATAAGGTGCTGCAATGTAGACAGGTAAAGTAATGTAAAAAGTTCAGTGACTATGACTGTGAGTGCACAGCAGCCTTACCATGGTGGCATAGGGCAGTTTGGGGTGGTACTTCTTTGGCACGATCAGGAGCAGTATGCGATCCCAGAGCTGGATGCCATTCAGTGATGTAATACCCATGTAGAGGAAGATACCAAACAGAGCTGTCATGGGGATCATCTTGAGAATCGGCTCCATGAGGATCGACACACCTAAGAGAGAGGGCAGGGCGTCAGAGATGAAGATGGATGCAGCGGACAAGTCGTAAACAACCACAGTTGCGTTTGTGCAGCAAGCTGGGGATGGAGACCATTAACCAATGGCATCTGAAATTTAACTACCTTGAAATAAGTTAACAGAAAACACAGGCATGTGAGTCTGAGGATAGCTAACATCGTGATGGGGTTTGTCTGGATATCATTTAATTCACTTAAAGTCAAGTCAAGTCAAAGGGACACTGTGCAGGAAATGGTCAAAAAGGGTACTGCAACTATGCTGCTTATTGAAACTGGGCTGCCAATTGCCAAATTTGATCTTTACATGAAAGTGTTCTAAGTAATAAACAAATATTTTCTAATATGGTCCAAGTAGAGTCATTATTGCAGCTAAAAATGGCTATTTTTGGAAATTCAAAATGGCGGACCATGGAGAAGATCCCCCTTTTCATGTATGAAAAGTGCAATTTTCCCAATCATAATGAATACTTAGAATTTGATGGTGGCGGTCAGGGAAGCTGACAGAGGGGGACAACAGGGTCACCTGCCCCACGCCCAAGCAGAGAGGGGGCCCAGAATTGGATCCTCATTATATTGAATGTATATATTGGGGCCCTTTCAGATGTCTTTGTCCTGGGCCCAGCCAAAGCTGTCAGCGGCCCTGGTGGCAGTAAGTATTCATGAAAAAAGTAACATTAGTGAATGGGCAGCATGAATTCTGGAAATAAACAACTAAAAATCTCTCACAGTGTCCCTTTAAAAGCACAGGCTTCCAACTACTCCTGGTACCTCATCTATCTCTATGAGATTTGTAACTAAAATACAAAAACCTTTTTTGCTATTTGTCCACATAGTGTGTGTGTGTGTGTGTGTGTGCGCGCATGTGTGTGTGTGGATGTCTGTACAGTATAGAACAGCAGGGGGCAGCACAGCACTCACCAACCAGCATGGAGACCAGGATACCGCTGATCCTCTGCTCCACCACCTTGTCGATCTCCACCTTGGGGCCCTTGGTCATGACGGTCAGGGCGTTGGCGTGGGTGACGGAGCGCACAGTGGCAGCGCTGAGCCAGGGCACGCCGAAGATGGACGCCGCACCCCCCATGGCCACCAGCAGGAGCAGGTCGAAGTGGAAGCCGGAGCCCTTGATCATCTTCCGCTCGGGCTTGCTCACAATCAGCCTGAAGGGCGACAATAGTCAACGCAGAAATATGGACATTACAGGCACTGCTATTTACAGTGTAGCTCTCCCTCTCTCTCTCCTAATTGTTCTCAACCATAATGATTTTTAAAAAATGTATGTTTTTGGGGCTTTTTGGGCCTTTAATCGTGACAGGACAGTCAGATAGACAGGAAGCAAGTATGGAGAGAGAGAGACGGGGAAGGGTCGGCAAAGGGCCCGGGCCGGAATCAAACCCGGGTCGCCGGTATAGCAATGCAGTGCCCTACCGATTGAGCCACGGCAGGGCAAACCATTAGGATTTCTGACTGTGCATTTGGAAGAGATTCATTTCAGATTTCATTTCATTATCTCTCTCTCTCTCTCTCTTTCTGCATGGGTGTGTGGGTGCGTGCGTGCGTGCGTGCGTGCGTGCGTGCGTGCGCGCATGTGTGTGTGTGTGTGTGTGTGTGTGTGTGTGTGTGTGTCTGTGTGTGTGTGTCTGTGTGTGTGTGTGTGTGTGTGTGTGTGTGTGTGTGTGTGTGTGTGTGTGTGTGTGTGTGTGTGTGTGTGTGTGTGAGAGAGAGAGAGAGGTCTCTGAGCCAGTGCTCCATGGGGATATAAAACAACTATAATAGTAGTCATTTTAAAGATGCAATAAATTATTATAATGCAGTTCTTAACTAATGGCAATATTTTTACCTCCAGGAGGAGAGAAGAGCCGCACACTCTCGAATAAACAAGTTTTTAATGTGACAACGTTTTGGCCTATCGGCCTTCCTCAGGTCACGTGTGATTTATATCACGAATATTATTACCTCCGCCAAGGAGTTTATGTTTTCTGGCACGTTGGTTTGTCTGTTTGTTTGACTGTCAGCGGAATAACTCAAAAAGTTATGCACGGATTTTGATGAAACTTTGGGGGGGTGTTGGAAATCACAAAAGGAGTCTTCAAGATTGTCAGAGGACGCACTCAACTTTTTGGAAAAAATGAATGACTTTAGGTGCGCGATAAAATTTATCAACTTCAAGAAGAACGCACTGATGATGGCTTAAGAGCTGAAACGCGTTTGCTTGTGGACATGGCGGTAATTTATTAATAAATAATGAGACGTAGCTTGTGAGTGCGGATTTTTCTTCTTGAAGTTGATACTTTTTATCAACTTTGCCACATGTTACAAAGTCTTGAAAAAAATGAGGGTGTAACATAGTCTAATGTTTTATCAAACAGCTTGCTTGGCGAAGGTCTGCACTCTATGTTTGGTTTATTGTGGTTTACATTGGTTATTCAATTTATTCAATTATTTAATTTATTTTGTTATACTTTCCCTGACAAACTGCCACGGACCCCCTATCACCCCTTTGTGCCCCCCCAGGGGTCCCCGGCCCCACTTTGAAAACCACTGCTCTAGAGTGTATCTGGTCCCACAGTACTCTGAATCAACACTACATTTTTTACTGTGTATTCAAATTACATTGAGTAGATATGACTCAAACTTGGACTGTTGCTGCAGCCGTTACCTAATAATAGTTAGGATGTTGGTCTTTCAATCATGGGTTGTTGGTTCGAATCCCACCTGACCTCTCCCTACACCTCCATCCATGGCTGAAGATCCCTTGAGCAAGGCACTTAACCCCACATTGCTCCAGGGACTGTAATCAATAACCTGAAAAAGCGTCAGTTGTAAGTGGTATGTAATGGGACACTAACGTGGTGATCTGGGACTCCATGAAGATGAGGATGAAGACCAGGAGGGCAGGGCCAAAGGAGGCCACCATCATCCAGACGGGGAATGGCTTCCTCTCTCCCATGGGGTCGATGAGCCAGC
Source organism: Engraulis encrasicolus (assembly GCF_034702125.1). Classification (NCBI taxonomy): domain Eukaryota; kingdom Metazoa; phylum Chordata; class Actinopteri; order Clupeiformes; family Engraulidae; genus Engraulis; species Engraulis encrasicolus. The sequence goes on from NC_085858.1 coordinate 16,279,261, forward strand.
CTCTCGCTGTGGTATTGGACACGGTCAGACCCTTGGGCACCACCAGTTTCTGTTGGGAGGAGATAATCACCAAATAAGTTATGGTTGTTGACAGGGCCACAGACAGCTTTGGTCAGGCTGGGACAAAATCTGAATGTTCCTCCCCCCAGCCCACCATCAGTTTGTTGATCACATTGTTGATTCAATTATATATTTGTTTATTTATGGATGGGGGGGTCTTTCCATTTGAGAGAAGAAAGGAAAATAATGCAGAGACAGACAGGTGGAATTGAGAAACGACTTCGGGGCAAAATCAAACCCGGGTCTCAGGCATAACAGTCAGTGCCCTAGCCATTTCAACCATGGCTATGGCCTGATGTTGATTAGATTGATTAAATGGAACTGACATTATTTTGATATGTTGTTATAGGCAAGAATGACATGTTCAGACCTGGGTGTAGGCGTCTTCGATGGAGATGTCCACAGCAATCATGAAGAAAATTGCAATTGGCACCCCGAAGTCTGCAATCATGCGACGCAGCTGTGAAACAGATTTTTTAAAAATGGTGAGCCAAAGGATTATCTTTCTTCGGGTTTCAGTAAACGCACACCGTGTGAGGTGCGTACGGCGGACAATTAGACTTAACTTGATGAAAAGAATGGTCGTCGCACACTCGGAACTGATGAAGGCGTAAGCTGAAACATTGGTCTTATTAACGAATTAATAAGAATGAAACTGCATGAAGTTCCGAGTGTGCGACAATCAGCCAAAGGATTATCTAATAGAAAATGCATAAAATCTCATGCTGAAATCCTTAAATGTGATATGCCAAAACCATGAAAATGTCAAGAGCATTCAACAGTCAATTAAACGAAACTTTTTGCAGTTAGCTTGTAATTTATAACATGAGGCTACATTCACATTTCCAGTGATACAACTTGCTTGCTTCCCCCTCATGTTAGGAATAAAATGTAGGCTATGTATGTATGTATGTATGCATGTATGTATGTACGTACATGTATGTACTATGGGCGCACATCAATAATGAGTACACCACGTTTGAAAAGTAAGATTTAGAACAGTATTTCGATAAGCACACATTATTTCCATACAGTAAGTTTAATACAACATCGGTTGAACTTACAACAGAAATATGAGGTCAATCATAGGCTATAACTTACAGTAAATTATATATCTTTCCATTTTAGTGAAATCAAAATGAGTACACACCTACTGTATGTTAAAATCATAGAGAGGATCATGATCTGCTTCAGTAGTTATGGTGCATATTCCCTTGCATATTTTTTTTGCCGAAATTCAGCTTTCTAATGTTGACGACATTCATCCAGACCAAAACCATGTCAGTCCCACTACCATGCTTAACTATAATTATGGGACAGCTTTCTTTGTACCACGCGTGCTTGACGCCATCTAAAACAAATGTTAATGTTGGTGTCATCAGACCACAGGACATGGTTCCAGCAATCCATATTCTTAGTTTGTTTGTCTATAATGAGACCAAGATAAACACATTTGCTTTAGACAGTGTCAAGCAGGTGGTGGTAACCAAGTGAGAAGCACAAAGAAAAGTGTCCCATGCTTAGAGTCAAGAATGATAGTGGGACTGACTTGGTATGGGGTTACATGAATGCCAACAACATTAGGAAGCTACATTTCACCAATAGAAACGTGCATGTGAACATGTACCATGACTACTGAAGCAGATCATGATCCTCTCTATGGGATTTTAACATTTTTTTGGGATTTTAACCTTTTTTGTAAAAGTCACTTGTTTACCACCACACATGCTTGACACCATCTAAAGCAAATTTGTTTATCTTGGTCTCAAGAGAGATGAACAGACCAAGGATATGGATCACTGGAACCATGTTGTGTGATCTGAAGAGACCAAGATAAACAAATTTGCTTTAGATGGTGTCAAGCATGTGTGGTGGTAAACAAGTGAGTTTTACAAAAAAGGTGTATCCTCTCATAAGCCAAGCATGGTAGTGGGACTGACATGGTTTGGGGATGCATGAATGCTGTCAACATTGGCAATCTGAAATACACCTAAAAGAAACATGCATGTCAACATGCACTGTGACTACTGAAGCAGATCATGATATTCTCCATAGGATTGCATTCAAATCTCACACCAATCTATTTAAGCCAGATGCAGACTCAAAATGTAAAAGTTCAATGCAAAGAAAGGTTGAAACGCACACTGATGACCTCCCTTGTCATCCCTTTTCATTTCGTTTCATTTCGAGACGATTCGAGCCAACATAGCCCCTTCTCTAGGCCTACCGGATTTTAATCTGGGGTGTACTCACTTTTGTGAGTACATGTTCAAACATTAATGGCTGTATTTAGTTTTTTTCTGAGTGAACAAGAAATTTAAGCGGTTAAATATGTTGTTAAAAGGTCACTAATCATTGTGTCAAAGTTACATTTCTGTAATGCTTTCCTATGAAAAGATATACTCAAAAATCTGCAAAACTGTGAGGGGTGTATTCACTTTCGTGATATACTGTATGTATGTATGTATGTATGTATGTATGTATGTATGTATGTATGTATGTATGTATGTATGTATGTATGTAGGCTATGTATGTATGTATGTATGTATGTATGTAGGCTATGTATGTATGTATGTATGTATGTATGTATGTATGTATGTATGTATGTATGTATGTATGTATGTATGTATGTATATATGTGCAGTAGGTACCATGTACTGTATGTATGTATGTGTGAATGTATGTTTGTATGCGTGTCATTTCTTCTTATTATTCTTCTTACTATTATTAATACTTACCCAGCCAGGAAGAAAGACCCCGCTCTTGAACTGTTTGAGGAAGTAGGCGATGAAGAAGCATCCAAACATCAGACACATGGAGAGAAGGGCAGTGTTGGGGTAGGCACGGTCCTCATGCACTTCGATAGTGGTTAAATTTCCATCCTCGGTTTTAACAGTAATGTTAACAGGATGGTAGAAAGGGTCAATCGCATCCACGTCCAGGTGTTTATAATTCAGAATCAGTGGGTGGGCTTTGAAAATCTGTAAGATGGAGATAATAAGTCATACGTGAAAACAGGAAATTATTGGAAAGGAGGGGGACAACATTGGAACAACTACAGTAGCCTTGTTGGCCAGCTTATGAAGGGTTTCTGTGGCAAGACCTGTTTTTCAACCCATTCAACTTTTCTTTTTTAACTTTGCATTACATTATACTTATGTGACACTTTTATCCAAAGCAACTTACATTGATTTCAAGTACAGTGTATTGGTTCAAATTCCCTGAAGCACTGTGGGGATTTGGCAATGTTGCAAATTCTTATTAAAACAATCCATACCCTGCCCAGCTTGGCGAAGGTCTCATAGATGAAGATGAGGGAGATGAGGATGGAGAAGATCTCCTGTGTGAAGCGCGAGATGAACTTGACCAGGAAGCTGCCCTCCACTGCCACTATGATCACCACAATCAAGATCAGCCACATGCCCACCCAGATACGGCCCACGATGTACTCCAGCTCTTGGCTCTTGCAGAACTGTGGACAAGGAAAACACTCCACAATTCAGAAACACAGGATCCACAGTACAACCACATGGCCACCCAGATACGACCCACGATGTACTTCAGGCTTTGGGTCATGCAGGACTGAGAACAGGGAAACAAAAAACACCATAATTCACAAAAATGATGTGGATAATCTACACAACAGCCACATGTCCACCCAGATACGACCCACGATGTACTCCAGACCTTGGCTCTTCCATAAATCAAGAAAAGGAAAACACTCCAAAATTCAGAAACACAAGACAAAAGTTGAGATCCACACACAGTAGAGCCACATGCCCACCCTGACCCTGATCCGACCCATAATATACTCCGGGGCCCTGGACTTTTGAAGTATTGAGGACAAGGAAGGAAATACACAGGGGTGGTGCTAGGGGAGAAAAGGACAGACCGATTCTAGGGTCCTAGCATTAACAGGGGGCCCCAACTATTATATTTTAATGCCTGGCTAAATATGTCATTTTTCATGGGTCCAATGTTTCTAACAACGCCCCTGGAAAGACACCAGAATTCACAATCATGGTGTGGCTAAGTCACATGACAGTCTTGCAATACATCGAGAAATATTACCAGTTATAAAGATGGTACTGTAAAGCCATAGTTATAACAGTACATTGCGCTACTACTTCCTCTGATTTATAAATCAACAGCATTACTAATCTAAAATGTACAAAATACAAAATGTACATTTTTAATACAAAAATGTGATAATGATCATTTAACTGACTGCTCTCTGTGTTGTCTAGTCTACTGTATGCCCGACCTATGGGGACCCATACAATACCTGAAAGAAAGCTTCTTCGAACACCAGTAAAGGTCCGGTGAAACCAATGACCAGGACTGGCTGAGCGGCAAAAATACAGAAGATGACACCCTGGACACAGGTGGAGATCATCAGCTCGGAGACGCCCATCATGTGCTCCGTCTTGTCGGCTGGTGGGAGACAGGAGAGAGGTTAGTGGGGGGGGGAGCTGAGACTCATCGTGCTCCAGAGGTTAGTGGTATTGAAGCAATATTAGATATTTTTTGGTCTTTTTGACTTTATTTATGATAGGACAGTGAAGGTGGTGACAGGAAGCGAGTGGGGAAAGAGAGACTGAGAAGCGCCGGCAAAAGGACCCGGGCCGGGAATCAAACCCAGGTCAGCCGCATGGTAGACGAGTGCCCTACCGCTTGGCCACGGTAGGGCCGGTATTGCAGCGATATTAAGCATATTAAAGACAATCGGCACTTCTTTTTTGTCTTTTCCTGACTTTATTCATGATAGGACGGTGAGAGAGTGACAGGAAATGAGTGGGAAAGAAAGATCGAAACCGGTGCGCCGGAGTAGTAGACTAGCACCCTACCATTACAGCTCATGGAGGCCTGAATCAATGAATTCAGAAGTGCTCTTTACCCTGTCACAAGCTAATTTATCTCTGAAAAATATTAATTTGTAACAAACATTGGGACAAGGCTGATAGATCTACATAGTTTTGCTTCTGCATGTTTTGAGAATTATATATTTTAGTTGGAACTAAAATAAAGAAGTGAGAACAACTAGGCCTACTAAAGCTGTGGAAGCCTGGACACAGACTACAGTAGTGTGGCAAACTGCACAGTAAAACAGGTACAATACATCTTACTCACCCAGAAGTCCTCCGAAGGTGATGGCGGGAGACAGGGCGGCAAAGTAGATGAAGATGACGGCGGCTAGGACCTGGGGGTTGAGCGCGTCTGTGTAGTCGCTGATGTAGTGGCGGTAGCGGCGCTTGATGTCGTTGATCATGCCCCCAAACGGCACCCCTGTACGGGCCAGGGGGTCCTCACGAGGCTCCTCAGGTCCACCTGCGGCTGCACAGGACAGTGACAAGGACAGGGACAGGGGAGTTGGTGAATCGTTGAATCGTTGAATGACTCAATGGCTCAATAGATTAATTTTAACATTGAATTTTAATTTTGTAACTTGTGCTGCCTCTTGGCTACTAGCACTCCCTTGAAAAAGAGACTATTTATCTCAATGGGTTCTCCTGGTTAAATAAAGGGTAAAAAACTTTGTTAATGAATCACTTAACTTGTCAGTCAGTCAATTAACCCCATATACTACCATTGAACTAATCAATGGATTTATGCACCACATTGGAAATGGATGAATGAATCAATTGATCAATGCCTAAATAGATAAATGAATCACTCTGTCAATCAGTTTACCATAAATATTCAATGATTGTTTACTTCTTAACCATCATAAACTTCAGTATTATTGATAGTGGTGATGTGATTCGAGTGCCATGCCTATATATTAGTGTGAATTCAGGTAAAGTGGGTCACTTTTTTGCATATTAGTTAATGGAAAAAAGTGACCCAATTCACCTGAATTCACCCTACTATAACAAGCGTAAAATATAAAAATTGAGTAACACTTTCGAACAGCTGTGCCTAAAAGCTTTATAAACACTTTGTAAAAAGCGAATTAATTATCGATAAAACATTTACAAATGTTTGTAAATGAGTAAGAAGTGGATAAATCTCTGGATATATAAGTGGATAAATCACTGCATATACAGTATACTGTACAGTGCATAGATGACTGACCTACTGCCCTGTCTCCAAAGTAAATCCTTGTGTCTACTGGACGCACGCGATCCTTCAGCATCTGCTGCTGAAAGTCAATGATTGGCCTCAGCATAGCCTCGTCTTGGATTTCAGTTGGCGGGATGACGATACTGCAGTCCATGAAGTCCGCCACGGCGTTGGTTATTTCTTTGTCGGTCTGTGCCAGATATGCTTCTAGGCTGAATACCTATTAGGTGAGCAAGAATGTAGTGAGTGAATGAGAAGAATGAGTAGTCAGTCGTGTATTTTCAGCATCACTATTGCATTCCTCTTGCATTCTTCAACAGAGCTAGATGCATTGAGTGCCAGAAACTGACACAGCAAGACACCAGATCTGTGTCATTTCAATTTGTAAACTAATTTCAATCATCTGAGCTGGTGCTATAAAACTGTATGCATATACATACAATACTGCATATTACAACTAACAAGCAGTGCAGACCTTTACCAAGTGATATCATTTCTTCAAAAAAGAAATAAAGGCCCAAAAGGCCCATACAACTATTTAAAATGTAAAGGTGCACTGTGTAGGATGGTGGCGAGAGTAGGTATTGCAACTATGCTGCTCATGAAAACTGTACTGTCTATTGCCCAATTAGATCTTATCATGAATATTTACTAAATAATGAAGTAATAATTACTAGCATGACCAAAGCACAGAACGTTTTGCAGCTAAAAATTCAATAAGGCAGACAATGGAGAAGATCCACCTTTTCATGGGAAGTGCCATTTACCCAGTCATAACGAATACTAACGAGTTAACATAACGGTAACATTTGAAAATGGGCAGTATGAGAAATTGTTGGAAAGAAATTGTTAACAATATGACACAGTGCACCTTTAAAAAAAAAAGAGGTAAAACTAGAACGCCCTTGGCGGAGGTACGGTAATAATGTACTGTAACATTATTAGGCCTCTCTTACCCAGTCAGCCATCAGTGTACCCATGGCTCGTCCGCTCTCATGGTAGTCCATGCCACTGCTGCTGGGCCCCACCAGCACAAACACGAAGCGCACAGGCACCGGAGTCTCCAGGACAGAGTCCATCACCACCGAGTTGGCCAGCCTACCAAAGGCCACCACTGGCTTCTGCAGACTGTCCATGGCCCCTACAGTGAGTACAGGTGTGCAAGCACGCACAAGCGCACACACACACACACAAACATGCATCCAGACACGCACATATACACATGGCCCCACACACACACACACACGCGCGCGCGCGCGCACGCACACACACACACACACACATTTGTATTACTTAATGATGTTAAACAATACCTCATTTTCACTAATAAATCCTCATGCACTTGTCATGCATTTCAGTTACCTGAGAGAACAATCGAAGCCTCTACAGCCTCAGCTGAGTCTCGCTAGAGAGAGAGAGAGAGAGAGAGAGAGAGAGAGAGAGAGAGAGAGAGAGAGAGAGAGAGAGAGAGAGTGAATGAATGAATGAAAGAACGAGTGAGAGAATGAAAGAGGGAAAGTGTTAATAGGTCATGCAACAACACCATGTAGAAGACATCATTGACATGGTACCATGCAGGTATTCAGAGAGGACAAAGGCTGCTGAAAAGATACCTGCTTAGTCACTGAAAAGGTCTGCATTTCAATGCCTCCAGCACCTTCTGAAACGTTTGTTTGGCTAAGAGAGCACAGAAAGACACAGACAGGTTAATGCATACGGTACATAAGAACAACATGATGCAGTGTAGCATTTACTGCAGGTGGTTCCCAACCTTTTTTGGCCCGAGACCCCATTTTGACGTAGCCTGGTTCTTGCCAGACCTCTGTGTGTGTGCTCTGGAGCCCCCTGGTGGCACTCCAAACACACAAGCTGTGCCGAACTACAGGTCGGGCAAGAGCCAGGCAAATTTTGACGTCCCAAATTTCTGGGAACCCAATACACATCTTTTTCTCACTTATAAGCTATCAAACCTATTGATATTTATGAACACTTAAGATTGTATATGGTGTTCTTAAGATTGTATGTGAAGTTTTTCGTGGTGTAGAATATTATGATGTTATATTAACTAGTAATAACCATCAGTATCTTTTTTCACGGCTACATTTCAGGCGACCCCATTTGAATTCCAGGCAATCCCACGTAGGGTACTGATCCCAAACACCCTGATACTGAAGTTACAAGTTCATCATGTAGAGTCAAGGCCTTTGTTAGTGAAGATGAGTTGGTCTGAGAAGATGACGAGCTCAGCTCCAGGCATTCCTGTCAGTGCAGTACCTTCGTCTCTGGCGCAGCGCACTTAGCAGGCCATCGCGGTCACTGGAACGGATCTCTCCCTTGTTCAGTAGCTCGTCCACCAGGCTGTCCAGGACACCGGATAAGCCTCCCTCGTTGATGTCCAGGAGTATTGCACCTGAACACGAGGGGCAGTGAGAAATACAGTACATATACTTAACTTCAGAGAGGATTCAGGAAGGATGGGGAGGGGAATCAGAACTGTACATTGCTCACATTCTGCTTATTGTGCTCATTTCAGTTACAGCATACACACACTTATTTCAACTTCTAACCTTTTTTAGATTTGTTTTTATTTTGTCTGTTTTTTTCCAAAAATGTTATCCTGTTTGTTGTACTACAAATTGTGTGATACTGCATTTGCCAGGACTCACTTGAAATAAACAGATTCCTTTCTCTGTGTGATGTAGTTTCCCCATGGTTAAACAAATATATTTGGAGCCTCATAATGCATGCCGTTCCACCAGTGGAACAGTGTAATAGACATTGCAAAATGAACTACCATAGTACTATACTGCTATGATAAAACACAGGGCCTTTATTAATGCACTACGAGTTGGTCATTGCCATTCTGGTAACAGCAAATTTATAATGTGCATGTCTTAACGAGTGTAAAAAAAAAAATCCAGTCCTTCTGATCTCACCATTGCTCATGGCTTTGCGGAGCTGGATCAGGCTTTTGAAGGTGAGGTAGGAGACGTGGGAGTCGCCCCATTTCCCAGAGTCTGGGTTGTAGCTCTCCTCGTAGCCGGCCCATCGACCTGTCTCCTGCCAGATGCCTCCTTGAAGCTCATTCAGCTCCACATAGGCCTGGGAGACACACACACACACACACACACACACGCACGCGCGCACGCACACGCACACGCACACACACACACACACACACACACACACACACACACACACACACACACAGAGAGAACACACAGAAAAAAAGCAATTCACACTTGCAATATCAACCTTGAAAACTTGAAATGGACAGTGCTTAATGTATGTCTGTATGTGTCATCATGATGCATACAGTTAGTGTTTTTGTGTCTGATTAGATCTCTACATTGAGGTTATGTATACCTGAGCATCTCCTCTGGTTGTTGCATTGGTGTTATAATTCAGTGCAGCTGCAAAGACACACACATAGAAATAGTTATTTAGACAGGTTCCCCAAATAAAAAAATAACTGTATGCAGATGTTTATATGATTGTGATAAGGGGTTTGCAAAAAAATGTCATGGCAATGCATTGCGATACTTATTTTTACAATACTGCATCGATTCATGAGAATCGATTATTTAATAATAATAAAATTCTATTTGCCACTGGTTCATTTTGTTCAGTAGAGAGTAGGTAATATTTCTGTTGTGATGGAAGCGCTCTCCCAGATGCTAAAATGCTTAAATAAAATGAACAGACTTGTGAATGCTACACAGCAACTGACAAATAAGCTGTATTTTTACACATTTACTGAATTAAATATCGCAATGCATCACAATAGTACATGAATCGTGGTATGTGTATCTGGATGCGCATTTAATCGTGAACCCTTTGCAAATACCCAACCCTAATTGTGAGGCAGGGCCATTTCTACAATTGTAGGGGTGCTCTGACTGAAATGGCATGTTGGCATTACGGAAGTGTATGTTTGGTACCCTGTTAGGCCGAATGGAGTGACCACTCACCATTTTGTTATGTTTAATGCAGTGGTGTAGCCTACTTTTTTATGGTGGGTATACTGTATATTTGAGCATTTTTTGAAGTGGGTATACTGTATATAATTGTGCTATTCAAAACAATGGATCAATCAATTTTAAGTGGGTATACTGAAATCCCTGAAATTTAGAAGTGGGTATACTCCGTATACCCGCGTTCTACGTAGACTACACCACTGGTTTAATGCGTGTGTTGCGCACAGCTTACCATCAGGGTCGATGCGGGCGATGAAGCTCTCCACGGCCTGCTCCTCATCCTCGACCTGCCTCCTCTGCTCCAGGTCATACCCCCCCTGGTGGCCTGGGGGAGTCCTGCAGGGGAGGGAGGGAGGGAGCAGTAGGGGATAGCACGGGGTAGTATGGGGGGATTAGGGAGTGGGAAGGTGGGGAAAGTGAAAGGGTTGTTGAGGTGGTGGAGAGGTGGAGACAGTGAGAGGGGATAAGGCGTTGGTAAGGTAGGGAGCAAGTGGGGTGGGTTCAGGGGTGGTGAGGTGGGTGAAGCAAAGGGGTTGTTGGGTGAGGATGTGATGAGGTGGGACAGCGAGGTAGGTGGGGAGAGAATGTGGATGGATAAGGATAAGGTCAGGGGGTAGGAAGAGTGATGGGATGAGGGTGGGGAGTGAGTGAGGAGTCAAGGATGAAGGGTGAGTGTGAGGCAGGGAGAGTGATGGCGGTTTGGGGGGGGGGGTGTTGAGGGTGAGGTAGTGAGAGTGAGGTAGATGGTGTAATGAGGTGGGGACAATGAGGGTGGACAAGGAATGGTAAGGTGGGATGGAGGGTGAAGGGGAGGTCAGGGGAGAGTGGGAAGATGGATACAGGGTGGTCATCATGCCACACCCAGGCAGGGTTTGCCCGTAAGGGGCAAAGCATCAGTGCTACAAATGACCACTTCTCAATCTCCACACCAGGCTCCTCACCAGATTCTACGCAAAACAGACCACACAGCTCTCTGTCTCCTTAGGACTTGTTGCAAGGCAGCCCTGACAAAGGAGAGAAAATGTCCACCTTCTAGTTGTCAATCTTTTAACTCTCTTCTTGCAGTGCAGGGCAGGCTCACCGCTGAACTGGGGCCAGCCTTACTGATAACTACAGGCTAGACAGACAAGCCACAGGCGGGGCCTCTTATCTATAAAAGGGGAGGCAGGACTGGGTCCTGCAGTTCTGCTGTATACCACTTGGGGGAGCAAGACCTGTTACCAACTGGCATTTACACACTTACTGGTTGCAGCTTTCAAAAACTATCAAGAGTGGGAGTCGATGTTCATAACCAGAAAAACAACAAAAACAACAATGCACCCAGAAAAATACAATCTGTTTTTTTGATGATAACAAGAAATAAAATAAACTAAGAAAGTAAGGGGAGGTTTGGAATGCTTTAAAATTAGCCCTAGCAATGAAAGCTGAAAGTGTGTGTGTGTGTGTGTGTGTGTGTGTGTGTGTGTGTGTGTGTGTGTGTGTGTGTGTGTGTGTGTGTGTGTGTGTGTGTGTGTGTGTGTGTGTGTGTGTGTGTGTGTGTGTGTGTGTGTGTGTGTGTGTGTGTGTGTGTGTGTGTGTGTGTGTTCACTTACAAACACAACGATGGGAAAGCAGAATCGCTGTCCTCAAAGGACAAGTCATTGTCCTAGATAGATAGATAGATAGATAGATAGATAGATAGATAGATAGATAGATAGATAGATAGATAGATAGATAGATAGATAGATAGATAAGAGAAGAGGGAGTAAGAAAAAGAAGGGGGCAAGAAAACAGTAAATCAGAGACGTGGAAATAATTTTGCATACAGTATTTAAAAAGGAGAAAAAAGCATGCTTTGTCTTCCAAAGTTGTGTGCTATTTACCCCTTCAAAAGTTGGAACCCCCTCCATCGATGACTTTTTCTGTCGTCCTCCTTATCTCCTGAATGAAAAAACTAGTTAGCTCAGGGGTGGGGAACCTTTTTCATTCGAGGGGCCACTTCAAATTCATCCTAGCGCCGTAAAAGTCCTCCGAGGGCCGTACTATGAACACAAACCAGGATTTCCCCCTGCACTTAAGGCATTTATTGAAGGCAGCCACCTTTAAAACAGACCCCACCTTCTCTAGGCCTCCTGAATGTAACTTAATTGTAGGCCTATTGGAAATTTATTTTCTAAGGTTCCTTTACAAAATATGTCATATTTCATGTGAAGCTGCATATAATTAAAATGATATCGGGGGCTGGTTAAAACGACCTCAAGGGCCGCAAACGGCCCTCGAGACATAGGTTCCCCACCCCTGAGTTAGCTCATAACCAACAAATAGTATAGTCCAAGTGTATTTTACTGTCAATCATAACATATAGGCTAATAAGAATTACTAAGGGGGTTGAAATTGTCTTTCATCAAACAGCAAATGTGTTAAACATACACTATCATAAATAACATTTCAATTCCATATACTTTTAAAAAGTCAGAAAAGTTGGGGGATGTTCAAATGGTTTGCGGTAAAGGCAATAGCTTGTCTTATCTGTGTGCAACGCCCTTTTCAAAAACAGGCACGAATGCTGAATGTTATCGTCTCAAACATCTGGTAATATAATAGTGGTATAGTGGGAAAATAATGTTTTAGTTCAAAGTAATAGTTATTTTTCTCCAGTGGTAATCATTAATTATGAAAACTATTTAACACATAAAATATGGCAAAAAAGATATATATTTTTGTGGTATATATCTCAGGGTCTGACTAATTTTCCAGCCCTTTCCTATTTGTCATTTAAGTATAATTTTCAATTTTCCTTTTACCATCCTCAGCATTATTTGACGGTACACATTTGTTAGGCCTTCTACAAAAGACAACTAGTTGTATGAATAAATCTCAGAATATTTATTTAAAAGATATTATTTCACTAAAGCCATTGTGAAATAGCAACCTAAAACATGTTGTGAGAAACCTGAAAGCATTTCACCTCTGACTAATACTTCCTGATAAAATGAAAAACACACGAATAAAAAATGAAAACGTCTTGTTAACAAATACTTCTAAACTAAACACCCCATGTCAAAATACAACCGATACAGAAGCCCCCTAAAAAGTTGATGACATCAGAAGCTTTTCCAAGCATGCATTTCCATATTACTTTCACCTTATTCAATTAGAACATCACACAACACATTAGCACTACATAACGAACACGTTTAATGAATAGCCCCTCCCTTACCTGTGGGCAGGTGATCCTGGCGGCACAGAGAGTGTGGGTTTCCCCTGCGTATGGAGTCGTGCCCAACGTATAAGTGATCAAATCGGGTGCACGAGAACCCTGGTCAGGGCGCCAAGCGGAGAAAAAAAAGCGAGGGAACACCCATCTAAGAAATAAGTACCAATACGTAACTCACTGGCACTTGGCAGCACACACGGGCCACAGCAGTGGCTCACTACCGTAAGGAGAACCCCGCCCCTTACGTCAAGCATGTAGCGGGGCAGGAGGCTCGGGGCAGATAAGACCCAGGGTGCAGACTAACAGCTCTATCACCCCCTCCCACCTTGGGCCAGGGATACCCCAGCCCTTACAACCCCCTGTAGCCAGCCATGGACACGGCGGTCAAGATGAGAGAGAGAGAGAGAGCGTGCGAGAGAGAGAGAGAGTGAAAAGTGAGAGAGAGAGAGAGAGAGTGAGAGTGAGAGTGAGAGAGAGAGAGAGGGGTGGGACAGACAAATTCACTTCAGTTAGTTATGCTGGAGTATAAAATAAGGGGTTAAGGCCAACAAATGAAGAAGGAGGTGTGAAGTGTTCAGATGAACACAGAGTGAAAAGGTTCAGAGGACAGGGGTGGACAGTGTTGGTACTCAGGGCCACTGATGGTGACAAAGTCACCTGACGCCTCCCCACCCAACACATACAATTTAATGAGAGAGAGAGAGAGAGAGAGAGAGAGAGAGAGAGAGAGAGAGAGAGAGAGAGAGAGAGAGAGAGAGAGAGAGAGAGAGAGAGAGAGGTTTCTTTTAATTAGACAGCTATCGTGGTGGTGCATCTTGACCTCTGATGTAGTGAAGTTGACATGCTGGGGATTCCCTGGATGACCCCTATGATGCTGGTTCTGCTAGGGTACAATAAGGGGGCAGAGGACAGGGGGCTCCCTCTCTGAAGTTTTGGGCTGATTTTCCATTTGATAGACAAACTTTTTTTTTCCACTGAGTCACTTACTACATAACATCATATCAAATTCAACTCTCTGGTCTCTCTCATCTCTCACCCCTCCCACATAGTATATACACAAGCATCCACACGTGTAACACGTGTAACACACACACACACACACACACACACACACACACACACACACACACACACACACACACACACACACACACACACACACACACACACACACACACACACACACACACACAGTGTAGTGCAGTGTTGTAACCCATCGTTGTGTTTGTAAGTGAAAACACACACACACACACACACACACACACACACACACACACACACACACACACACACACACACACACACACACACACACACACACACACACACACACACACACACACACACACACACACACACACACACACACACAGTGTAGTGCAGTGTTGTAACTGTCCAATTAAACTGGCCATTGGTATAGGTAAAGTTACATTTCTATCTACTGAAGTTTGAACTATTCGCGTCACAAGAATTATGAGTAATTATTTCATGATTTTCAAAGCCAGGCCAAAGTACAACTGGTGACGTTGTAATGTCTCAGCTAATTCTACGAAATTGTCCAGCTGCCTACTGTAGCTAGACCTTCTTGATCAAGCATGGTGGTCATTATGAACCATACAGTTCTCAGACATGAGGGACATTCACAGTGACTGACTGACATTGATTGATTGATTGATTGATTGATTGATTGATTGATTGATTGATTGATTGAATTTTACATATCCCAAAGGTGGAAATCATTGCCCTGGTGAATTCCTCTACATGGAACGAATTAAAGGAGTTAGGCAATGAAACTGAAACACCTGTCACCTGTTTTAGTGTGGGAGGTTTCATGGTCGAATTGGACCAGCCTGGTGGCCAAATCTCATTCATTGCACGTTGTACCAGTAAGAGCAGAGTGTGAAGGCTCAATTAGCAGGGTAAGAGAACAATTTTGCTCAAATATCGCAATGAAGACAACAATATGGGTGACATGTTAGAGTTCATAAAAGGACAAATTATTGGTGCACGTGTTGCTGGTGCATCTTTGACCAAGACAGAAAGTCTTTGTGATGTATCAAAAGTCACGGTATCCAAGATAATGTCTACATACCACCAAGATGGATGAACCACATCCACAGGATTAACTGTGGACGCAAGAGGAAGCTGTCTGAAAGGGATGTTTTGGTGCTAACCCGGACTATCTGAATGAGATGTATCCAAACCTGTCCAAATCACGGTAAATTTAAATTTGCACCTCAACTATCCTGTTTCCAGCAGAACGGTCCATCGGGAGCTCCAGAGGGTCAATATACCCGGCCGGTCACCCAAACATTCCTTTCAGACAGCTTCCTCTTGCGTCCACATTTATTCCTGTTGAATGTGGTTCATCCTTGGTGGTAAGAGCAAAATTGTGGTAAGAGCAATTAATTGAACGTTCACACTCTGCTCTTACTGATGCAATGTGCAATTAATGTTTGGCCACCAGGCTGGTCCAAATTAGCCATGAAATCTCTTATATACTGTATAGGCCTATATATATTGAGTTTGTTAATACTGCTGCAGTACGTTATGTTAAGCTTTGTTACGGTTCACAATTTTAAGCTTTGTAAGACAGGCTTATCGATTCACATTGAACAGGGTGAGGCCTTTGGTCATATCTACATGTGCTGTATGGCCTCCTAGCCATATAGGTCTTTTCTGCCATTATCTTCCCCTGTCATACATACATTGATGTACCCACAGTGTGTGTGTGTGTGTGTGTGTGTGTGTGTGTGTGTGTGTGTGTGTGTGTGTGTGTGTGTGTGTGTGTGTGTGTGTGTGTGTGTGTGTGTGTGTGTGTGTGTGTGTGTGTGTGTGTGTGTGTGTGTGTGTGTGTGTGTGTGTGTGTGTGTGAGAGAGAGAGAGAGAGAGTGAGAGTGAGAGTGAGAGTGAGAGTGAGAGTGAGAGTGAGAGAGAGAGAGAGAGAGAGAGAGAGAGAGAGAGAGAGAGAGAGAGAGAGAAAGAACATACATTACGCGCACAGGCCTTTCAGTTCTACACACAATGCATCTGAACAGTAAAAACAGAAAACGATTCTAAATACAGCGCAGTCAGATCCTCTGTGGAAATGAAGTGTATTGAGAGGAACTGGTTAACTATCTAACCTTTTTACTCACCTCAGTGCAGATAGGCAAAATTAATGTTAGGTTAGCAAACCCTGGTCATCCTACGCATGTCTAACTTTGCCTGGTTCCTGATTTGCCCAATCCAATGAGTAGATAAGGTGCCTTTATTCAGTGTCTATGTTTTTTTTCCTGGGCCACACCATTAGAAACAAAGACAATCTGGTAAACCACTGGGTAGCAACACTGACCCCATCCCTTCTACATGTAAATACTTGAACCAACAAACCAAGACCACAATGCTCTAGGGCAGTGGTTCCCAACCTATGGGTCGGGACCCACCTTATGGGTCGCCAAAGATCCACAGGGGGTCGCGGAGCCCTCTTGATTTTAAGGGGTTTCGTTTTAAATATATATATCCCTTGTTGAATAAAAGACAAAGCATTTAACTAATAAATGCATAGAAGCAACACATTGTAAGTGCTACATTGAACATTTATTCTATATTTGACCAAAGACGAATTGAGGAATAAAATAACAGAGTGTCGTGTCTCGTGCGGGTGCTCGTGTGGTTGGGTCACCAAAGCTTACAATAATAAAAACATGGGTCCCTGAAAAAAAAGGTTGGGAACCACTGCTCTAGGGATTAAGTCATACAGGCACCACTTGGGACCGCTAAAGGCCCAATGTGGGACTGTTGCTAAGTCAACTCTTGGCTAACCATTCCATCCGTAAACATCTAATCAAACTGTGTTGGCATACCAACCAATGAATACAGTCACTATAACATTTTTTTTCATAGGACAGAGAGAGAGAGAGAGAGAGAGAGAGAGAGAGAGAGAGAGAGAGAGAGAGAGAGAGAGAGAGAGAGAGAGAGAGAGAGAGAGAGAGAGAAAGAGAGAGAGAGAAAGAGAGAGCGAGAGAAGCAGAGGCATTAGCAGACAGACAGGGGGTGAGGTTACAGTGTCGTCCTGAGTGCTCTGTGATAGGCCATATCTTAACGCTTAGCCACTGTTATCACAGGGTACCAGGGGTTAAGCGCAGGACCCACCTAGTTGAGCACCGCCACACTTTTCCACTAAGTCAGGGGCCAATTATCTCAAATGACATGTACTTTTACATGTTACATTGGATGATATTATGCTGTCAACTTTTGGACACATCCTATTCAATATATGTTTTTTTCCAATACAAATATCTAGTTTTCTATGCCTCAAGTCCTCTTACAAGTAAGAACAAAAACTCAAACCACCTACATGTATAAAGGGACACAGTAGGTGGGGAGTAAGGACGGGGACATGCTTGCTGTGTGCCTTAAATTACACATGTAACCGTGTGTGACCATGTTTTCAACCACTGTTTGACTCTGCCGCGAGCTCAACATGGAAGTTCGGAATCGGCCGTCGCGGTTTTGTCAATACTGCAGCACATGCACGTGTCCGTGTACCTTGTGTCAGGTGTTCTCCCGACACAAAATTGATTAAAAAAATACTTATGGCATCGCGTATACTGCAGCAAGCATGTCCCAGGCCGAAGATGTTGTGCATGAGATGCAATAGCCATAGAGTGAGAGGGTCCAGGAGGGGACTAATGACCTGGCCTTGCGGGCCCAAGCCTAGGGGGAGGGGCAGAAGTCTCAAATGGCCTGGCCAAAGCACTCCCCAAGCCCAACACACCCACACTGTAATGCATACCGAGTGTAATGTACTGGGCAGCATAATATACATGCAGTATGTTACTTACTGTAAACTGCAAACGTATTGTATAAAAAAAATACTGCATGAGTTAAGCAACATTCTCCCCAGTGACACTTGATTCCTTCATCTGTCCCTTAATGGGTCGAATTTATGGTGGAAAACTTTGTCTTGTAAAACCAACATCATGTTTTTAAAAGCAAAATAGTACTCGGTGTCTCTCAACCCCCCTCAGGATAAAACAGGCAATGACAGCAATTTGCCTGTAAAAGGTGATTGTGAAAAATGATAATTGAATTGCTATGCTTCTTTTCTTTCTTTAATTATGCTTGCATGAGGCATGTTAACATTACACAGAAAACCATTAACACCAAAGCAGTGCTGATTTGACTTGCAGTACATACCGCGTATTCCATCTATGCCCCAGACCCTGTGCCCCTGAGGTAGTGTCTGGACTGCTTTCTTCATACTGTAGCCTTTGACCTTTCAGCTACAGCAATCATTAATGTCCAGAGCCTACTTTAACAGGGGCAGACTCCAGCCTCTGTCTAAATACTTTCGGTGACAGACAACACAAAAACAAACAAATGAAAGTTCTGTAATTACGGTGATGCTGCATCTCCACACTACAATCATGATGGGCTCAGTCTACTGTATATTAAGGGTGCACCCATGGGTCGCCCCATCTAAATTATGGGACGGTTTCTAAAGGAACAAGTCTGATAGGTGGACAAAGATGTGTCCACTTGTTGCTTGTTGATGTAAAATAATGAATGCAATTGTAACGCGAAAAATGGCAGCGAAGATCATGTTTTGGACGATTTAAAGAATGCTTTTCAGACCGACAGACAGACGGACGGACATATCCTCTAATAGACATGCTAGGACGAGTCTAAAAACTGAAACAAACAAGCAAACAAAAAAAAAGCCCCTGATGACTGCCGGCTCACCGGGAAAATGCCCTATATGCCAGATTACCAGTCCAGCCCTGATGCCCGAAATGTTGTGGCTTTGGAGGATAATCCAGCTGTTACAGTCTTTCTCTTGGGCTGTGTTGACGGCATGAAGGCTATAAAATAAAATTCGATCTTCGTCATAATGAAGGTTGAAATTTCAGACGTGTTGTGACAACAGGGGGTCAAACTGGCCAGTTGTGGTGAAAAAGACCTTAGAAAATACCACAGGTGATGGGATTAGTATTGACTTGCGGCTCCTTTGTGACCATGGCTTTCCCACTGTAGGCTCTGCGCACAACAGCAACCATCTGAGACAGGAAGAGGTAAAGGGAGAAGGGGGATCATCAATGGGAAATGTGATTAAAACATCTGAACGTTTATTTTACACAATAGAATAAACATTAAGGGCAATAAGGGCTTACACTATTAAAACAAATCCCATTTTATGCCTGGGAGGGTTAATTCAGTTATTGCCTTTTTATACCAACCGCCAAAAGTTTAAATTTGATACACCAAACCATTGCTTATTGTCTTAAACATAAAAAAACAGCCTCTGTAAGTGTCAGTCATGGCTATGTCTGTGCAAATATAATTCATGACAAATTCTCAATACAAATTCTCCCTGTGTTGAGCTGTGTTGTGTTGTTATACTCACCTCTTCATCCCTGGGAAAGCTGCCATTCTCCAGCTTTGAAAATACCAGTTGTCCATTTACCTCCACTTCAAAGCTGTCTGCGGGACACACATCACCACTAACTTATTTGCATCTTGATATTGAGACACCGGCATACTGTATTATTCCACTTTATAATAACTACAGCCCTTTTAGACTAATGTGGTTATGAACAGCCCCCCAAATATGTGTAATGAGGACCCAATCCTGGGTCCCCTCTCTGGGCTAACATAGGCTATAGGCTATGCATTTGCGGACAAGCGTATGGAGAACATAGCTACCACTTATCAGCTGGTGTTGATAGAGACAGTGTGTCTATATCAATTTCATAGAAAGAGTAAGAATGGTTCTCTGAATTTCCACTTTGCCTGAATATGCACTTCACCCTCTTCCCTGTATTCATAGAAGTAATATGTCAAACTGTAACATTTAAGAAATACATTTAAGAATAATTTGATAACTGCAGATTTTAAATGATTACATGTTGCAGCCTTCCATTCTTAATACATACTTTGTACAACACAAACATACTTTTACACAATTGTAATATTCACATAGGTATATTAACAATTCATGTATCTATGACGGAAACGCGCACACTGACTATAGGTAGGTAATAATAGCACCAATGTCTTAATGTTTGCATGTTGATGGGGCACAGAACTTACCTTGCCTACCTAGAAAGCCAGAAATCACCGCTTTGGGAAACTGTTTGATGAGCGCTTCCTTCAGTTTCACAAAGCGGGATCCGTAGCCTCATCCTCCCCTGTCACACACAAACAACAAGTTGTTACATCTAGCTTTAAATTTCAATATAGGTAATTAATAACCTTTTCTTCAAACATGACTTGTTGTCATGTAGGGTCACTCCCATTTTGCTTACTGTATCTATTTCAAACATACGCACAAGTTGAAAAGAAATCGACAAAATCAAACCTTACCAGTATTCGATCTTCACCATAACCTCCAAGACTACCATTTGTGACTCTGTACAACCCATGTGTATATTCTTGCAGTGCCAACAGAACACAGATGTAGGTTCTCAAAGATCTCTTTGTCAATGATGGCTTCTCTGATCTGTCAGAACCATTGATACTGAATAGAGTCAGTGGTCAGAACTGACATGCGATTGGAGAGCCCATCAAAGGGATTGTAACATTATGGGCAGGGCCGAATTATGTAGACCCGGGGACCCTAGGCAACAGGTTGCTGTAGTCCCCCCTGAAAGGCAAATTTCGCGACAAAATGACATATAATAGACAGTGTCATAATTACAAGCTAGGAATTAAGGATAACATGTTTGCCAGCAGTGGAGAGTATTTACACGGCTTAACACTGTACTTGATACGACAGATGAATTTTCAGATTCAGCTTCTATTCACAATTTTGCAATTTTTGACGTTTGGCCAATCGGTGGCTCCCTGGCAGGAGGGGGCCCTTAGGCTGCAGCCACATCTAGCCTGTGCGTTAATCCAGCCCTGGTTATGGAAATTCTGGGCTCCATTACACAAATTGTATGCTGTGCTCATATTACACAGACGCTCAAATTCTCTATCCTGGATGACATAAGCATATCCACTCTTCACTTTGGAGCCTTCCCCCAATGGCCTGTAATACAATTTCCAGCACTAATAGTCACAAACCTTTTACCTTGTTTCATATGTCAAGCTTGTGAAATTAGTTGGTCAGTTTGATGCAGAAGAGCATGTGTATCGTTGTTAACCTGAATGTTCTTTTAGCAAAGTCAGGCAGATTAAAGTCCAAATGTTCACAGAATATTTCAGTTGGTCATACAAGCACCATATTTGGCACACTAGATGTCTAGGGTGTATTATTTAAGAAGAGGGCGTTGTCCAAGCAAAAATCCAAGATGGCCGCCATTTTTCAAGATGGCCGCCAAATTCAATGTAATAGAAGTGTCTTTCAAGGTAGAATTTCGTAGAATAGACATGTGTCGATTACCACAGCTTCAAAGTTTATATATTATGTCTAGAAATATCCAATGGTGTCAACTGGTATGCCAATATGGCGGACAGATTTCAAGATGGCGGATATTGAGTCATTCAAAATTAATGTTTTCGAAGGTTTTCTGGCTATAGACATTCTTCTTGATCATTAAGTGGGTGATACAAGTGAAATTTGTCCAAAGGATGTCAAGGGTGTACTATTTATGTAAATTATGTTATCTGGCTTCAAATCCAAGATGGTTGCCAGTTTTTAAGATGGCCACCAAATTAAATAAAAGAAGGAAACAAAATTGTTTTTCAAGGTAGAATTTTGATTAATAGAAATATGTTCATGTCCAAAGTTTAAAATTATGCTGTATCAAAATATTCAATGGTGCAATCTGTATTCCAATATGGCTGCCTGCCTTAAAGATAGCAGATCCCAGCAGATAGCAGATAATATCCCCAAACTGTAGAGCGAATTTCGCTGAAATTTCTGCAAAATTTTGCTTTGTGGGTTACGGGCCGTTGTATGATTTAAATTAGTATTTTCAATGTTTTTTTTTCCCCTCAGATATTCTGTATCAATAATCATCCAAAATCACACACTAAACCAGTAAATTAAGTGAGTAATCTAAACTATGTGTATTTTGCAATATTTTGTTTGAGTTATGTCCTAGCACAACCAGGGCACACTGGTGACATTACTGCTGTGAGACTCAGCATAGGGTTCAGTGTTGGCTTGTAGTGTACTAGCTGTAGTCGAAAACTTCACTAAACATGGTTGTGTATTTACTGTAGATGATAGTATACTCAAGTGTCCCAAATGCTGTCTGATAAGCCCCTGTACAGATATTGACTAGAAGGTTAGTTAATTGTACTACTGTAGTTAGATAGCCGCACCTGAATTGACAGGGTGTGCCAACGCGGGACAGCCGAGCCAAAGTTAACAGGCCTGTAGTTACCTGGATGGCATACAGATCACACAGGAATTAAACAACACAGGATGAATGATCGGGCTAGATGTAGGGCATTACATTCTTGAATCTAGTCATATCCCTATTTCAATGTGCTTTGATGTTTTTGTTCGGTAAGGTAGTGAAAGGATAGCCCCCTCTGCCTTAAACCGTATTGTACGCAGTGTTAGACAACAATCCATTGAGTTTTGCTGGTACAGGAAGCGTTGTCTCTGTCAGACTGACACGGAAGAGGAGTTGAAGTCTCCCCATTTAGCCATTGACCAAGCTCATGAGCAGGCCAATGCGGTGGTCAAAGGCGATGGTGGTGCCATTGGAGTGACTGAGGATGCATCTGCTCTCAGGCGGTGGATGGTGTCTGGACCGAAAGTAAGCCAGTTAGTCAGCCAGTATGAGTTGGCATGTCAATTCAAGGTGGCACAAGGAGATACCAGGCATCATGAGTAGACTAGTAAGTCACATAAATTATTCATTGACAAGGTTCAGAAGTTGTTCGTTGTGATGAAAGATCTAGGCAATCCTTTTCAGGAGTCGAATGATCTGCTTACACTGGACAAAAACACCAAAACACATCCCAGTGCTCCAGACCTTGTAAAATCTCCCTTAGAGAAAGGCAGAGTTGCCTTCAGAGATTTTTCCAATGGTAGTGGTGATGAGGCTTCCTTCCACAAGCCCATCAAAAAGAACAGAACAGATTTATTTTGCCAAGATGTGGCTGTAGCCTCGAGTGAAGCAAAGAAAATAGTACAAAAAATGACTGTCATCTTTTCTCACAACTCTTGATATCATGTCAGCAAGGGAGTGTGACCTCCTTGATTTTTTAAAACGTGAGAATCATTTCCTGCTGCACTGAGTGACACAGGCAAACTCCACTCTGAACAGAAGTCACCAACATTCTAGAAGATACTGTTTCTCCACCTGAGAGACAACCAGAATGTGAAGTCGTTATCATTGATGGTTCTGCCCTTCTGCATTAAATGCCCCCAAAAGCATCGAAGACCTTTCATGAGTATGCTGTGCAAGATGTAGTTTCAAAGATTCTGACATACTCATCAAAGCATGAGCGAACAGACGTTGTTTTTGATGTGCACTGATACTCAAGCCTGAAGGCTGAGTCAAGGTCAAAGAGAGGTAAGGCAGATAGACGAAGAGTGACTGACAAAATTAAAGGAGTATGCCACTATTTTGGGGCTTAATACAGTTAAAATCGTTGGCCAGGGTTTATAAAGGTGGTAAAGTGTCTTATTTTTCATGTTAAGCGTTGTCTTGCTTTAAGACAAGTTAAAAGAGGGAATATGTCGCTAAGCTAATGAATTCAATGGATCCGTGTAGCATGCTACAATGCCACACGAACAAGAAAAGCTTTCTGCTCGATAGTGACAACAAAACGGACCTGTTTGAGTCTTTGGCTGACAAGATTGTGACCCAGTGTCCCCACAATATCGTGGTTGTGACAAAAGGAGAGCAGGCCCTTTCAAACAAACAAATCAGCACTGAAGGCCTGTGTCCATGCAACCATGAAGAAGCTGACACCAGGATTTTTACACATGCTCAAACGACATGGCAAGCATGGCAGGTGTGCCCTGAATTGAGTCCGGTTTTCAACAAGCTCAGTCAGTACCGACCTACCGTAGTTGAATCAGACCTCAATATCCTTGAGAGGTTTGTTGTCACCATGTATGACAAGCACAGCACTAAAGCCAAGGTTGATGGGGCAAGACCAGAATTATTTGTTCGGAAGCAAAGGTCTTACGATTCTATTCCACCAATTCCAAGTCGCCTGCATATGGGGCCAGGCAACTACCAGTATATGCAAGATGCAGACTGAAAACCCTGCCAACTGGGGATGGCATAAGGATAGTTAAGTCTGGAGAGTGCTCTGGTCAACTCTTCCACCCATTGCTCAGGGGCTCACAAACAATGTGGCTCCAAGACAGAATGCTGAGGATTATGCAAATGTTCTCACTTCAGCCTGAAGTGCACCCAGTTATGCACTTGCAGATGTGAGAACTGCATAGATAGATAGAAACACTAAAAAGTAACAAAAGCACTGATCAAAGTTGTAAGTCAACAACAAACCGTTTACAGACTCAAACAACATTTTTTACTTGACCCAGAACATCTTTTTGCAACACCCGAGTTGAACAGAAAAACTTTTTCCTCCCCGTGTTCACCATTGTCTTTGTTGTAGTCAGAAGTAGAATGACAATGATATTTTAGACTCTCTGCAATACAGTAACAATGTTGTAGCGAAGTTACAAGTTAACTAACAGTGAAGCATTGCCTTGTAGCAATGGAGTGCACTACATTTCCACATTTCCATTTTTATCATAATATTTGATAATATTATTTTTTTGAATGCAGAATTGGACTGTCCATGTCCAAAAACATCTAATTTGATATTGATTTAATCAAAACAGGACTCTTTTGTCGTAATATAGCCCAAACAATGCTCGAGCCTGCGTCAAATGGCAGCCATCTTGAAAAATGGCCGCCATTTTGTTTTTTCACCTGGATAGCGACCTTTTCTGTTAAAGTAGGTTCTAGAGCATTAGTGTGCCAAATATGGTGCTTGTATGACCAACTGAAATATTCTCTCACTAATCTGCCTGACTAGTTCATAACGTTAGCAATGTCATTGTAATCCATCGTGTTTCCCATTAAAACCCAGTGCATTATAACGGGCAGCCACGATGAACTAATTTGTTTTATGCAGTGCAAATGCATCATTAAACCTTCCTTTGAGTATTAAGTATGATGATGGGTGAAGATGTTATGGAGGACATACGTATGAAGATTTTATGGAAGACATATTTGAGTTCTTTGCGATTCTCTTCATAACACCCCCCCCCCCCTTTCTGCAACATCTGAGTATCAGCTGGTTTGCTGACGTTGACCACATATTAGAATAGTTAGGATATTCAAAGTCTTTCTATATTCAAAGAGCTTTTGTGATTTGGCACCTTATACAAAATTCTATCACCATGCTAGTTCAAATGACACATCAATGGATGGCACAGGCAGAGAGCTGCGCTTTCCAAATCAAGAAAAGAAAGGTTTCATTTCGGTACTACCCAAGCTGTCCATGTGTTGAATTTGGACCTGGGTATGATTCAGGCGTGAAAAAAGTAACTTTGAAATTTGAAGTAATTTCTAGATCCCTCTGACCTAAGTATTTTATCATTTTAAGTTTAAGAATATCCCCCAAAAATGTGAAGTTTTATTCCACAGCATACCCAACTTGAATAGATCTACTATAATCACAAGGATATGATTACCTTAAAGAAACAAATTGTCAAAAGGCATTACTTCAATGAATGGTTTTAATATACAGTATCATTTTTGCAACATTTGGAGAAAATCCCTGAGCAGAATGCGTAGTGTAATTTGACCTTCATATTGCCTTGGTTATGATACAGTACATCCGAAAGCAACAGAAAAGCAATACGTTTTTGCTATACCACAATTTAAATGCAATTCGTTATATCCTTTTAATCTTTTTGGGCCTTCCACAAAGGTTTCTCAAACCTGTCTGATGATTGGCCAATGACTGATGGCAATCACACGTCACAGATCAGTAATGAAACCTTTATAACAGCACTGTGGCAACTGCTGATTGAATTTAGTCTGTAAGATGCATTAAACATGTATGTAGGTTTAAAACTGCTTTCTCCAGTTAGGTTGTCCTAAGAGGACACATGGGAAAACCTATAACCAAGTTAATTGTAATCGCAGGGGACTAAAATCTAAACACTTGTCTGTAAGCCCAGAAATAAGAAAAAAATACCATGACAGATAATCATCCTCTCAATCAACATTATATTGCAACTACAATCAAGGTTCATACAGGACCGCTACAATTAAATCACACACATACCAGTGTTTGTGATAATCATGCTACAAGTACCATAACAAAACAGTAAACACAAGTGAGTTCGATCAGAAATATTTGAATAGATCACATTTAGATGTTAGAAAAAGACAAATAGAAACCTATATGAAGATAAGACAGTTCTGCAAGCACTTTGTGCAAACCAACAGGTTTATTCTTTGCATGACATTGGTGTTATTAGAAATTTGCAAGTTGTGCGTGGCTGGTTTTTTTTGCACTTAAAAGAAGAAAAAATATTAAAGCAAAACAATGGCGTAATAATCCCTTGACAGACATTTGACATTAAAACAACCCTATCCAACAGCAGCGTGTTTCTTACTTCATGAAAGACTAATTCTGATCACATGATGTTAACAAAATGAACAAAATGGCATACTTGGGCTAGGCAAAGTGGTTTTTGAAAAAAAAAAAAAAAAAAAAAAAGCTCATGACTCCTGCCCCACTGTTTCAAGTCTCCTCTGTCACTCTGTCTCTGTGTTGGGTGAGTATGGAGAGGTCTCCTCATACTGCAGCCTTTGACATTTTAAGCCACGGTAATCATTAATCTCCACAACCCCACCTTACAGGGACAGACAGGAAGGAGGACTCACCTGAAGACCTCACAAGGAATGCATCCCTCCAGCAAACCCAACCATTGCTCTGTCAAGCACTGGGGTGCACAAGGATCATAAAGGGAGGTGTAATTGTGGCAGTGTTTAAGCTACGCCTTATTTTCCAGTAGGTATGTGGGCTGTGTGTGCATGTAGAAATAGCCATGTCTAGATATGTATAGCATACACTGCATTTCTATACAGCATACACGTACAGTATATAAATCTATATGTCTATGAGTGAGTGCATGGAGGGATGCATCCCTAAATCACGGGGTCATAGGTCAGGGGTCAGAGGGCACGGCGCCGCTACAAGATGACACACGGCGGCCGGCTCTTGGTGATCTTCTCCACGACGACGCCTTTACTGGCCTTGTCGATGGCATCCATCACCTACAGGAAAACAGCAGTGACATGACAAATTTAGGTAGGTTTGGAAATCTCATACATCCCGACATGACACATCTCCTGATCCCTCACTCAAGGGTGCACTGTGGCGTGATGGTGGCCAGAGTAGGTATTGCAACTATGGTACTCATTGAAAAGGTGTGCTGCCTATTGCCAAATTTGATCTCTTCATGAATATTTATTAAATAATAAGTTAATATTTAATAGTATGATCAAAGTACAGCAAGTTTTGCAGTTCAAAATATCTATTTCTGGACATTCAAAAGGCCGAACATGGAGAAGATCTACCCTTTCATTACATTACATTACATTACATTGCATTTGGCAGACGCTTTATAACCAAAGCGACTTTCAAAAGAGGACATATTCAAGCCAACATCACAAGCAAATACAAAGTGCACAGGAGATATACAGAACAACAAGTGCAGTTGCAGAGGGGTTCGTTTTTTTTTTTTTTTTTTTTTTTTTTAAATTAAAGAGTAAATAACGAGTACACACACACAAGCTAAACTAAACTAAACATCATGTCAGGAGTCTGCCCTGGGGCAAGGCCAGTTCAAGCATTAGTCTAGTAGATTCTCTCGAAAGAGGAAGGTCTTCAGTTGTTTCTTGAAGGCTGCAAGAGATGTGCTTAGTCTTGCTGTCTCTGGGAGACCGTTCCACCACTTGGGTACCACAACGGAGAACAATCTTGACTGGGAGTACCTAGAGCGACTGGATGGCAGAGCCAGACGGCTTGTGCTGGATGAGCGCAGATCTCTTCCAGTAACATAGGGCGTTAGTAGGTCCTTCAGATAAGCTGGGGCCGTTCCTGTGATGGTTTTGTAGGCAAGGGTCAATGCCTTGTGCTTGATCCGGGCGGCGATCGGTAACCAGTGCAACTCAATAAATAGAGGAGTAACATGGGTCCTTTTGGGTTGATTGAATATCAACCGTGCCGCAGCATTCTGGATCATCTGCAGAGGTTTTAGCGCACAAGCAGGTAGGCCTGTCATGAGTGAGTTGCAGTAGTCAACGCGGGACAGGACAGTGGCCAGCACCAGTCGTTGTGTAGAATATTGTGTCAGCACAGGTCTGATATTCCGTACGTTGGACATCTGGAATCGACAGGTCCGGGTGACTGAGTTGATGTAGTTGGAGCATGACAGCTCATCATCAATCATGACGCCAAGGTTTTTGGCGACTTTGTTTGGGGTCACGATGGTGGAGCCTATCTTGAGGTTGATGTTGTGACTGAGCGACTCTTTAGCTGGGATCACCAGGAGCTCTGTCTTGGCCAGGTTCAGCTGTAGGTGGTGGTCCTTCATCCATGTTGACAATTCGGTGAGGCAGGCAGCAATGCGTTCCGAAACCGTGGTGTCATCTGGACGGAACGACAGGTACATCTGGGTGTCATCAGCATAGCAGTGGTAGGAGAACCCATGTGTTTGAATGACACGTCCCAGGGAGGAGGTGTATATTGCAAACAGAAGGGGTCCCAGCACTGATCCTTGGGGTACGCCTGTGGAGAGGGTGTGAGTCGTAGACAGTTTCCCTTGCCATGACACACTGAAGGTGCGTCCAGAGAGGTAGGAGTTGAACCATGAATGGACAACGCCTGTGATTCCCATGGCTGTGAGTATCCTCAGGAGGATCTTGTGGTTGACTGTGTCAAAGGCTGCAGACAGGTCTAGTAGGATGAGGACCGAGGATAGTCCTTCCGTTCTTGCAGTCCTTAGAGCTTCAGTCACTGAGAGTAACGCAGTTTCAGTTGAATGCACCTTTCATGTATGAAACGTGCATTTTTCCCAGTCATAATGAATATTTTGAATTTTATGGTGGTGGCAAGTCTTTGTGAAAAGGGTAACATTTGTGAACAGGCAGCGTGAATTCTGGAAAGAAACTTAAAAATATTACACAGTGCATATTTAACGATAGCACCACAAGTACAATGGGACATCATTCTTGTCCAACAGGAAAGAACTCACCACCTTTGGGAAAAAGGCAAGTAATAAAAGTAGTCGTTGTGAAGAGCAGTTACTCCATCTGTGATTTGACACTATGCGTACCGTTGTAAGACCAATATGAAACAACCTGAAAAGCATGCACTTCAATTTACTCTTAAAGGGACACTGTGTGAGATTTTTAGTCCCTTTAAAAACAGGCAATTTCAGTAAATAGGATCTGAGTATATTTGACCATCATTAATGGGTGCACATTATATTTTTTCCTGTGCCACTTACATCTTCTTCATATGGAAATCCACTGGTTTCCAGTTTAGAGAAGATCACCTTGTCATTGATCTCAATTTCAAAGCTTCCTGAAACAAAACAGAAAAATGCATGCCAGATTTTAGGCAAAATATTACGGTGAAAGATGTCCATGTGGCAATACATTTACCATATTTTGAAAGAAAACACATACCGGTACACTTGTCTATAAATACTCATACACAAGCACTCCCTACCTTGCCTCCCAACGAAGCCAGAAACATCCGCTTCAGGAAACTCTTGCAAGACCACCCGCTTGAGCTCCTGATAGCGGGGCTCGTAGCCTCATCCGCCACTGTGGAACAGAGACAGAATCAGGGAAAAGTCAAGACAGACTGGACATGGGAAAGAATGCCCACCTGGGAAACTCCAACTCCCATTGTCATTGTGACACAGCACATAAGTGTTCACTGCACTCAGCGAAATTGCATTTTATGCCTCACCCGTGCAAGGGGGCAGCCCCCAATAGCGCCCCAAGGGAGCAGTGCGGCGGGACAGTACCATGCTCAGGGTACCGCAGTCATGAAGGATGGGGGAGAGCACTGGTTAATTACTCCCCCCCACCAACCTGGCGGGTCAGGAGTCGAACTGGCAACCTTTGGGTTACAAGTCTGACGACCTAACCGCTTACCCATGACTGCCCCAGCCTGGTTGCCCTAATAATTCATGCAAGATAGCATTAGAAATAACACGATTCTGTTCTCTTGTGACACCTCTCAGACTAAGCTTAGCACATCATCACATAAACCTGGTCACACCACAAAAGTTATACCAAACCTTGCACCAAAATTGATCACAGCACATCACAGAGACTAACCCACTTCAAGAGAAAATGACAACCATAGACTGTTTAGTGAACACTTCACAAAGATCATCAGCTGTGTGCAGCCATTGGGACCATGACATGATCTAAAGAAGTGTGTAGTGTCCCAGAGTCCACCATAGTCAACATCACCAGACCTCGTCATGACTAGTTCTACAATGCACCAACTGTGACAAAGTTCCTTCCATGTCACTGTTCGTTTTGTGTGACCCGGTCATAGTTAACAGTAAGACCATCTAACAAATTTTGTAACTTAATTTCAGGTGACATCCAACAAAAATAAGGAAAGTGTTGATCCAAACTTGCTCAGCAGTTTATGTTTAGAGTTTGGTAATGAGTAGGCCTACTCAAAAAACAGGCAACAGTATGATCGGTCAATATTCAATTTGTGACTTCTCCATCTTATTCAGTCAATGACTATGCATTTCAGAGAAACACGTCTACTATAGAAATTGGATCGCAATCTTGACTTTAGTCTTAGACTTGAACTTTATTTATCCCCGAGGGGAGATTCATGTCCCCTGTTGCTCTGTAGATTAAAAAAGACAAAAGAGAAATCAAAAATAAAAATAGATTTGAAAAAATAAAGATGGGTGCTCGCTATGCAGACAAGTCTGTTTTTCTCTTTGTCCTTAATTGATATATTGCTAATGGCTCTTGGCATGCAGAACCAACAGACTGGGGAAACAATTTGTCCCAAGAGCCATACAGCTGTTCAATCTGTCAATTAAGGACAAAGTGAAAAACAGCCTCCAAATATTGCAAACGAGTTGAGGATCACTGGCAAGCTGATGTTACAACAGTGACCAAGACAGTGCAATGCAGACAGGTTACTTATCTAATGACATTTCTTTAATTGATCGTTTATATCAGCTAATGGAAACACCCAATTAGCCTGAAACATGCTGGTAACACCTTAGAACACACAGGCCGACACTGTTCAGGCAAAATGATAAATTGCAGCTGGGATGAAGAGAATATCGTGGGTTGCAAATCCAGAGAGTAGCCCAAATAATTCATTATTTCCTCTCTGGCAAATCAGCTAGCATTAGCAACGTGCACAGTTTACACAAAAACAACAGCGAGCAGGGCCCGTCGAAGGGACTGTAAGCAACAGAGCACGTTGGTACTGGCTATGCAGTATTTAAACTACAATTGAAAAAGAAAATTATTTCCTTCATACCAGTACTCGACTTTGATTTGGACACTCATCGCTTTGCTTGAGGTTGCTTCTGATGTGCTACTTCCTGAATCTTGTGATGCAAGCTCGCAGAGGTCGCTGGGAGTCTGCGATTTAACGCCAAAATTGGGCACGACTGCCATCTGCTGGTTCGTTGTACATAGAGCTAGGTGTGTCGATGGAAGGCCGTGCCCTGTATAGCTACAGTGTAGATCAGGGGTCCCCAAACTTTTTTCTCTGGGGGCCACATTATCGTTCCTGACTGTGACCAGGGGCCGGGATCAATCATGTGGGCTGTATACTAGGCCACTGCCTGTTATAGCCATAATTTCTAGCATGGCAATCACCATGACACACTGAAGAAGGGCTCTGCCTGAAACTTTCATAGGCGAATAAACAGAGAGAAATCTGAAGAGTGCTGTCCTTTGCTTCCTTCTTTCATAATTTCTAGCACAAAATTCAATTGGTGCCTGTTCAAATGGTGAAAGGCAGAGAGGTGGAGGGCCGGTCAAAGGGGCCTGGCGGGCCGCATCCGGCCCCCGGGCCTTAGTTTGGGGATCCCTGGTGTAGATGTTACTGATAAAGCACTCTAGGACCAAATAAATAGGTACACTCTAGCTGCTCTAAAAAGATGTTAAATCGACTCCCTAAAATAAAGGGGCACTGCACTGCACTGCACTGCAATTTTTACTCTCTCTCTCTCTCTTTCTCTTTCTCTCTCTCTGTGTGTGTGTGTGTGTGTGTGTGTGTGTGTGTGTGTGTGTGTGTGTGTGTGTGTGTGTGTGTGTGTGTGATTTTATGAAATAGACAGTGCGTTTTACACAAACACATAGGCTGACTTTCAACAAACATCTCTTCTCCACAGCAGAAAGGTGACATGATGCCACAGTGCAAGGTATGCGGATGATGAAAATAGTCCTTTGTGGAGAGCACAACTTCATTGTCAGTTTTTTCTGTAGTTTCTATTTATTTGTTTATTTTTAATCTGATTTGGTTTTGAACCAGCTGTTTTATCGCATGTAGGCTACTGTAGGCCTACATTGTTCACACACAAAAACATGGATAGGCCATCCTATTTTCAACGTCTGAATTTGATTATTATTTTTCCTATGTAATCTACTCCATGCCGTTCTTCAACTTAATTGTTTGTTCACACATGCACAAAAGCTGCACTGGCTCCGAAAATAAATGTGAACGACCAGCAAAGCATTCAGGACACCAGCCCCCTGCAAGTGCACCTAAATAAAACAAATGAGCAGCTGCCATATGCAGCACAGGGGGTGTCAGATGGCAGCCAGGCCACTGGGTTCACTGGCACACAGCCTTGCATGATGTTAACATGACTGCTGTAGCACTTACATGCTTCACACAGGACTTCAAAGCGATTGCCTGTTGTTGTCTGAGACATTTAAACAAGTTTGTTGTTTATGAGCATAGCATCCGCTGGAACTGGATGTTGCTTGTTCAGATTAAGAGTTGCTAGATATAGTAGCTGCTTTAAAAGAAATGTTTGCAGCATGGCCACACAAGGGAGAAGCACCTGAAGAAGAGAGCATGCAGCTGTAAGATATACAAAGGACAGAATATATTTAGGCGAAGGGATTAATATTTCAATGAAGAATGGCCAAACACTTATACTCTGTACTCTGATAGATCCATCCAACTCTTCAACTGTTGTAGTTAGATGACATATTGCGGTAGTGATTCATCAAATTATCATTTTATTCTTAAGTTACAGACACAGAAATTTGTCCACTGATACACTGAAACGTATGATGGCAACCTTGAGGCTGGCATGTGTGCTCACCACACAAGAGATCAGGTAGTTCCCTTTTAAAGCATGTTGGACAATTTCAACAGAGATTTCACAGACGTTGCCACATCAGTAGTAAAGTCAATGATCAAGATATTAACATTTTAACAAATGTATATATCTATGGGTAACAGTTTGAAAACAAGCAAAGCAAAACAAAACAAACAAAAAAGGAGACAACACTCAAGATATGTGAAAGATACAGTACATGACTGAAGAATAAATTACAGTATTAGTGCAGGGTTAGTGCAAAATAAAGCCTTATCAGGATATCACATGAATGACATTTAAACCATAATTTATCAAAAACTTTGAAATTCTGTTTATGAAAGCTGTCATTTAAAAGCATGTGGGTTATTGTAACTATGTTCACTTAGGAGTCAGGGGGTTATTCCAAGAAGCTGGTGTAGTGAACAGCTGGGCATACTCTGGATGAGTCAGAAAATAAATACAGTCCATGGACCCATAACCCCCTAAGATAAACTCTGCTTTTGAAATTGGGGGTGTATATCTGGTTTAGGCCCATGGAGGACCTTAAGCCAGACGGCAATCAAGCTTTTTCTACTAGTAGAGTGATATACCTTGCCAAAAGTATCGATAGCTTTTGTCTCCCCAGGTGATACCGCTGGCTCAAATTTAGGGCCCTGGCTAATGGACACATGGAGGCCTAGGGTGTATTCCAATATGCGACCTTGCGTCCTCCACTTGTGCTTGTGGCCTCATACCAGGAAGTAATACGTCATGATGACATCACTGATAACAGCATTATATTTCAATATCTCATCATATTTCAATAAGTCAAAAAGTTGTTGTGGCTAGGCTGACAGCTGGGAAACTTTATTGTTTTCTCCACGGAGGAATGGCCAGGAGGCGGGGTGAGGACACAAGCACAAGTGGAGGACGCAAGGTCACATATTGGAACGCAGCCCTAGAGTACTCCACCACTTGGGGCTCGAACTCACGACCTTTCAGTCGCAGCTACAGTTTGGCATGCGAGGCACAGGTATGATGCCACTAAGCCAAAGGTCCAGGCCGGCAG
Organism: Engraulis encrasicolus; assembly: GCF_034702125.1. Taxonomy (NCBI): domain Eukaryota; kingdom Metazoa; phylum Chordata; class Actinopteri; order Clupeiformes; family Engraulidae; genus Engraulis; species Engraulis encrasicolus. The sequence goes on from NC_085858.1 coordinate 16,313,880, forward strand.
CTCTGCGATACCACATCTGGAAGAGGCTTAAGCAGGGAGGTTTACTAACACTCTACTGCCTCACTCTGCTAGACGGCATCTGTTACACTAGCTTGTATAAAGTAACACAAACCATAAAACTCTCTAACACAATGCGTTGACATTAATATACCCAGGGAAATGTGTCTTCACCTCCTTTATAGAATAACCCCCTGAGTGTGGCAACAAGGTTTTCATTCAAGAAACCTAACTGCTAGTCTTGTATAATCTGAGACACAGAAATGTCCACACTCCATATTTAATCATTGATCACATAAGCAGCATTGAAGAATTATGAAAGCTAGGTTTGTAACTGTGTTTAACCAGAAACAAATGACCGTAGATATCACTCCCAAAGGAGTTATGTTGTAAGCAACTGAACTTCTTTTTAAAGCCTAAAAGATGTGGGGCGGCTGTAGCATTGTATAAAGTGTGAGCAGAAGATTGCAGGTTCAAGTGCTGTACCAATAGGAAAGAGGCGGGTTGTCGCCAGTACCACTGAGCAAAGACATCTGACACACACCACATTGTTCCAGGCTGCAACTAAATCCCTCTATGCCTAAATAACTCACTCACAGGTCACTAAAGACACAAGTCACTATCAATAACTTGCTTTGAATGAAAACATCAGCTACGTGTTAATGTTTCTCATCATAGGAGCGCCATCGGTTTCTAGTGTGATGTTGGGCACCTAAAAGGTATACTTCTGACAATAGGAGGTGGGTCTGTGGACCACACTCAAGTGACAAAGGAGTGTCATGTCATGGTGTGATCATGAAGCTCCCTGAATAAGGTGCAGTCATTCAAGATTCAAAAAGAGGTAAAATTGCTTACAACATTGGATACATGACCTGGATGAATGACAATCTGTTCATAGATAAACAACCACGCTACTCTGTTGCACTCTGCTATGTGCAAGTTCTTCCATGACCAATTAGGCATGTAAACAACTTCTCTTTTCCATCTTTACAGTGCCTCTTCATTGGACATAACAGTTCACTGAATCAAGGGACAGTCTGGAGAACGTCAAACATGGAAAGGATGACCATCCAAGCGTCACCACCTTCTTGTGCACGTAAAGCAGCCATTGTATAGCCTACATGGCTACGGCATCCATCTGCTTTCCATGGAAGTCAGTGCTTCCTCAGTAGAGTGTATGTGATTAGGATAATCAGGCATGCAGACAGTACTCCAATGACACATTGGTGGATGGTCAGCACACTCTCCAACGCGCCGATGCGCTCCTCTATGGCACTGGTGTGGAAGTAGTCATATACGTAGGCTACGATGCTCCAGACAGCCCAGATTGCGTCCACAATTAGAGTCATTGTGGAGCTCTAGGAGAGGATATTCGTCACATAGGATGGGTCGCCACACAGCTGTGGCTATATGGAGCTCTCCACCTATGGGAATATACAAGAGTGGGGTCCTATAGCATTGGTTAACAGAGCATAATCACATTTCAAATAACCGACAGCGCTTTCAGACGTACAGTCGTGTACGCAATGTCAACAACATGACATTTATAGTAGTCCTACAACATCACCCGACTCATGTAATTAACCATGCATGACACTGTAGTAATATAGTACACTCACTGACTGAACTTTGTAGGCACTGACGGCAACGTTTACGCAAGACGTGTCATTGGTTTAGCCTACCACATTTCGGCATTGTTGATGTCTGTCTCGGAAAGCATGGTTAGCATTTAAGATTGAGATACATTAACGTAGTCCATATAAATACATGTGGGTTGTGTAACTTACCGATATGACAGTACAATTTAAATCCGAAAGCGGTATAAATTCATTGCAAGAACAACATCATACGCCCTACACCAGCCATTCAGACGGCTCGGCTCTTGCGTCTCCTGATGTACCACATCCGGGTGATCATGATCAGCATCCTGTGTGCCACTGCTCGAGTTGTTCGAGCATTACAAACTATCCACTTTTTTTCTTTCAAGGAGTCAGTCGAATAACCTTTGTGCCGTTCTTTTCCTTGATCTGTGAACAATTTTAGCATGTTTTACGCCGTGCGTTAAGTTGTGCGCGCACAGCGTAATTGAGACACCCAATTTAATACATTGTGGCTTCCTATCCTAGGACTACCTGCTTTAATTTCAGAGGGAATTGGCTCATAACAGATATACACAGAAACAGAATATTTGTGTGTGTGTGTGTGTGTGTGCGTGCGTGTGTAGGCCTACATAGTATTTCACATTGTCAGCAACCCTGCACACACACCTTTTTACTATCTTAAAATAGCAAATGAGTTGGAATCTTCTTGAAATAAAGAAATAGTTTAATAAAGAAAAAGGCTCCAATTAAGTACCCAAAAGTGTAAGTAAACAGAACACAAAATGGATATCCTTCTTATACATACAAATGAAACATGGTTTGGAAAAAACAATAATAACTAGTTATATCAAGGATAATAATATCTGATCTGTAAACCATATACAGCATTGGTTCTCAACCTTTTTTGAACAAACGCCCCCTTGACCTCATCCCAAGCCCCCCCAACGCCCCCTTGACCTCCTCATAAGCCAGCCAACGCCCCCCTTAGTATATAAAAAAAAACAGATGGACTAATCCTCCAATGACAACTAAGCCCCGCCACCCCCCAACTTTATTCTTTTCAACGTCCCCCGAAAGAGCTCCCCAATGCCCCCTGGGGGGCTGTACAACCCCCGTTGAGAAACTCTAATATACAGGAATGATTAGCCAACCTAAAAGCTGTTTGCCTACTAGGTGGCGATATGCCACCTAGAAGCTCAGCCTCTTATTTTGCAGACATACAGAATTTCATACCAGCCTGCCTGAAGGCAAAGAGAAGAGCAATCATAGCCACCATCAGGGTGGGGATCACCATTGCCAGGGGAAAGACTGCACATCTGAAGTGCACCTCTGGAGCGGCATGATAGCAGATGTACAAGGCGACTTGAGGAAGGCAGTACAGCACGGTGGTCACTGTGATGCTGAGGACCATGAGGAAGGCTTGGCGCTTGGCGGAACACAGATCAGCCAGGCTCCGCCTCTTAGGACCGGTCAAGCGGAGGGCAAAGAGCATGGAGATGGTGAGGAACAGGGTGGTTGGGGACATCACTGCATATGTCACGACCCAGATGATGTTGTACGCAGGCATTCTCAGGGCAATGACGATGACCCCCGTGGTGACTCCGTAGGTCCAGGTGAGAGCGGTGAGGAGCAGCGGGAGTCTCCAGGTCTTCTTCAGGTGTGGATAGCTCATGGGGTGCACCACAGCCAGGTAGCAGTCCATGCAGATGGACACCACGGTGCACGGCCCAGACGTGTACACCAGATGGTTGAGCGGTGTTATGACCTCCGGGGAGATATGGAGGGTGCCAGGGAGGATGTGGAAAGCGTGAATCAGCATGGCCTGAGCGTTAAAGAGGCCAACCAGGACAATGTTGATTAGGAGGAGGTCTGAGGAGGTGGAGAAATTGCTCCAGGACATGCTTCGACCCCTTTGACCCGACTGCAGGAATCTCTGAACCACCGCGTACAGAATGACCATACCCGCTGGGAAGCTCACAGCAACACTTAAAATCTCTGTGGCAGCCCACACTCTGTTGTACACTTGGAAATGGTCAGGGCATGTTTCAGGGGGTGCAGAGATGTTGGTCAACTCCAATGTCCCGTTATCATCTAAAATAGATGTCCTCCACTGTCCCATTGTCTCCTACAAGAGGAGAAAAGGTTAAATTAAGGAAATATTAGATGAACTTCTGATGAGCAGCAGCGTGCATCTGACTACATAGTTTAACATATAAAACACAGCACATCATCAAACAGTTCAATTTCGTCTGATTAAATAGTTTTGAAATTACAAGTATCCTACACTATACATGGTTCAACCCCATTTGAAGTGGAATAGCAAAAGCTTAAAGAGTGTTAACAAATCAAAACGGTTCAGCTAAAATAATCCCTTCTTGTTTGATAATCCCTTTTGTTTAAAACCTGCACATACCTGTCCCATTCAGAGTCAGCACAGGTAATGATGCTGTCTTTGATGTAGGGGACTTGATAAAGACGATTCATCAGGATGGCAGGGCTGGCCTCTCTATCATTTTGCTTGCTGACCACAGTGCAGGTGTGATAGATATTACAGCGTAGGTGAGAAGGATAAACACATGCAAAGATCTTGCATTCAAATAGTGAGCAGTGAAGTGTCACTCCATCTCCTCACTCAAGGGCAGGGCTAATCTGGGGTTTGGAGGTTAGGAAGCCAAAAGCCGAAAGCCCAACTGAGAAACTCCAACTCCCGTTGTCATTGTGACACAGCACTCCACAGCACACAAGTGTTCACTGCACACAACGAAATTGCATTTATGCCTCACCCATGCAAGGGGGAGCCCCCAATGGCGCCCCAAGGGAGCAGTGCGGCGGGACAGTACCATGCATGTCCGTACAGCACACTGGGCATGGGATGATCTATACCACATGACCTACGGGTAGGCTGCATGGGAAAGAAGGTGAGCGCACCCTAAGGTGACAAGTGGCATAACATGCGCCTTAGATGTGCTGGCATAAATATCAAAGAATACCTCATTGATCACAATTGGTAATAAAAAAAACACCAAAAGGAAAATCAATGAAAAAATCAAAAACAATCATCGGTAAAAATGTTTGTATGGAAGACACAATAAATACAAAGTGAACCATGATGTGAATATTCATAAGGGCCTCAGTCAAATTCCATATTATGACCTTTGTGGGACAGAGTGTTTAGCATGTATGAGAATGCTTCCCTTGTAAGTAAAACGTTATCAATGTCTCCTCCACGTCTGGGGATGGAGACGTGCTCAATGCCAATGTATTTTAGTGATGAAAGGTTATGTTTAAAAGTGTTAAAATGCACAGCTACTGGGTTCTTTTGGTCTCACCTATATATAGTCAAGACCGCAAGGGCACTTGATCATGTAAATAACGTTCTTAGTTTTACACAATATCACTCATTTTACTTTGAGCCCCTTCCCGGTATGTGGATGGGTCCATTGTGTGAAATTGAATAGCGCACGCTGTGCACACCTATAATTTCAGTCAGGGCTGATCTGGGACCAAAACAAATGCCCGGGTATTTTTACACAGACTCTCCAAATTGTGGTCTCTAAAAAATATTTAAAAAACCAACTCATCACTACCATCAACGACAGTCAGCCCACCGAGAAATGCACTGTATGCCAGATTACCAGTCCAGACCTGCTCAAGGGTGATCTGATATAGTGTAATGTATGATTTGATTAAAGATTTACAACTTAACAATGAGATGAGCAAGAACTTTATTTATTTATGTATTTATTTATTTTTGTACAATGATGTGATTAATGATGACAGAGCATTTCAGAACTAAAGAATTAATAAAACTCACAATATTTTTTTTTCTTATTTGAGATTAACACGGATTCAGTCATTGCAAAGTTCAGCAGGGACAACACACCCAGTCACATTATCTACATCATCATCATAAAATTCACTTCAGAATATATTTTTTTAAAAATCCAAGAATATGTATCTGTGTCAGAAGGTACATAAGACAGCCATGAAAAGCCATTAACAACAAAATTCCCCAAAACATATTATTGTAGGTGCATTGTATCCATCATTCAGAGGCGATGGTGCAATAAAGTCAATTCAAACATTTCCAAGTAAGGTATCCCTTTAATAGTATATTTTCATATTTCAAAACAGAATTGCATCACACAAGACTTAAGTTTGCTTCCTTATGGATGATGTACAGTGCAGTATTCTATAAATATACAGTATTCAGTGTATACATACACTGACAAGTCATGAAACAGGGGCAACTAGAGGCCTGGTAGCTTAGCCTACTGAGAAGCCTGAAGGAGTCAATCCAAGATGGATAAAAAAAAATCACATCTCATTTTATATCCACCCTTTTCACCTGATCCTACTAAGCACACATATAGGCTACCAGATGCACGGATTGATCAAATTAATGAAATCTCAGGTGGAGTTAATACATGGCAGCGACAGACATCTCTGCAAAACAACAATCAGATTTATGTAATCATTACCTTCAGTACGCGATGGCAGGGCATGATTCCTGCTAAAATCCCCCTTATATCTCAACACAGTCAATGCATATAGTATTCAAAAGCACAGTTTACATGGTTTGGAAAGAAGTTATGCTGTATGTTAGTCATACCATAGAAGTGGATACGTACAGACCTACCTATATATCCCACCTAGGCTATATAAAATCACAGTAAAATGAAATGTAAGGGACAAATTGATAGTGTGCTCGTCAGTGGCCTCCGATCAGATTGTCACATTACATCACATTACACATTGCATTGTCACACAGCACAATAAAAGTAAAAGCTCCACAAGGCGATACTGACGAAAGGAATGATAACCACCATCACCATGGGAAAAGCACCACAAAACAAGACCTGCTCCTCCTCCACGTGAACAGCCAGGTACGTCAGCATCCCAACCATCGGAATGCCGTGCAGCAAATTCCACACCAGTGTCCACACCAGATGTTTGAAAACCTGGGCCTTGAAAGGGCTCATTCTGGTCTGGCGTTGAGGGCCAGCCAACAGGAGGGCGCGGAGTGTAGTAACGCTCAGAAAAACATAGACAGGACAGAGCAGGTAGTAGGTGATGAGGCCAACCAAGCTGTGCATCTTCAGGTCTGCCATGAGGATGGCAGTTTCCATGACAATCATGTGCAGCCACGTCAACGCGGTACACACCTCTGGTACCCTCCAGGAGGCCTTGATGGCCTTGTAGCTGGTAGGATGGACCACGGCCAGGTAGTAGTCCAGAGATTGGCCTGTGGCAGTCATGGGTCCAACTGTCAGTAAAATGCAGAGGAGTGCGTCTAACACTTGTGTAGAGAGGATCGGCAGGACCTGGGCGTACTTCAAAGTGAAGAGCATAAAGAATGTGCGATCGGCGAGAAGCAACGGGATCCCATTCATGATGAAGAGGTCTGAGGAGGAGGAGGGCCTGGAAGATCTCTCCAGCCCTGCCCTGAAGGACCATCGCCTGTTGACTAGCTGCAAGAAGATTCCCACAAAGGTCGGAAAGAACAGTAGACCATTTAGACCAGCGAAGACAGTGCAGACTAGCATGTATGTGTGCTGTTCAGGGGCACAGAGAGAATCAGAGCTGTTGGATGGTGCAGTTGATTCATTATCACCAGAGGAAAATGTCCTCCAGATCAGTGCCTCCATCTTCAGGAAATACACGTGACCTTAGAGAAGATGGTAAAAAAAAAAAAAAATGTAGTTCCATCATCCCATTGTAACATAACATCAAGCAACCCTTGAAGAAAGACATGGTTTTCTAATTTTAAAAAGTTACTGATTCTCTCATAAACTGCTCTGCAATTAAATCCTCATCCCTGCTTTTATTTACCTGAGACTCTCTGGCAGGGGCGTCGCCAGACATATTTTACAGGGGCACGATTCCCGGTATGAGTTTCACAAAAAAAACAACCTTGCTACCTTGGAATTTAGTTCAAGTTTAGCATACGAGTAATCAACAGAATGCGCACAAAATAGCACACATGATGGGGGAGGGGGGAGGGGGGTGGGGGGGGGGGTCGAGTCCACGGGGTTCGAGTCCGGCCGGGGTCATTTCCCAATCCTCCCCATCGCTCTCTCCCACTCACTTCCTGTCAGCATCTCATCCTGTCAATACAGGCATAAAAAGCCCCTTATATATATATATATATATATATATATATATATATATATGTGTGTAAATATAAATAGCGCACATGCGCTATGACATAATAAAATAATAAAATTAATAAGCTTTTTAAAATAAATAACTGCAAAGAAATTTGCTAGCACACTTTGCATGCTCCCATTTTGTCTCGGTACCCTACTGTGCCCCTTTATAGTATTTGTTCAGCTGATGCCCCTGCTCTCTGGTTTAGCAGCTGTTCAGCAACTACTCTTCAACAATATTGAGAGGACACATTGCAACAATAGCATCAATGACATCACTAATAAAAACACAAACAGTGTATCCATCAATTTTGGCATTTTTTTGCAATGCACTATGTCTTGGTCCACTATTTCTCAACTCCCCAGTCCCAACGTCCTCAATGCTCAGTCCTTACCTCAACGATACAGGCCAGTCAAGCTTCTACAGCGACTCCGCTGAGAAGGGAATGATGAGTCTCCATATGATGTGTTTTTCCCCCCAAACTTTTAAGACATATGACTGATGTCATATGACATTCTGTTATTTGACTTATTTCCATGAATTCCATCTATACACATGACACTTCCATATCTTATGCAAATGAGCTCAATGCAAATGTGGTGTCAAAAGGGCAAAAATGATCAGCAAATACATTACATTTCATATTTTGCTCCAGTTTACAGACAACCTAAACCAAAAGAAACATCCATGTTTAGGTAGTATCCTGACTCACTATGATTGCAAAGAGGTAGTTAAATCCCACCATCCACTTAATTGATTTTCAAAAATACAGATGTTCAGTTTTGGAATCAATTCATTGCCCTGTTGTCAAACACTTTTTACTTAGCCCCACTTATTTAGAGTGGGCCGGCAAGTAATATGTCATCATGTGTAGTTGCTAATAGAGCGACCATATTGTATATAATTTTGGCAGTCAACAGATATTTTTCTTTTTATAAATTTCTAAAGATTTGCTTTTAACAACACTTTTTACATTTACGGCGCCGTATTAGTATTGGTAGGCCTTGAAGTTTAAGCACATAATACAACAGTAACTCGGGCCATACGTGAAGTCTTTACGAGAAAAACAGAAAAAAAACAACTTTAAGCCTCGTGGTGCCTTTACGAATAGCCTCGTTTCTCGTGGTTGGGCGACGAAAGGGGGAACTGACAATTGGGGTAGTTTGGTTCTGGGGGGAAGAATAATGCGGACGGACGTCAACAATCAAGCGTGACTGAAGGCTAACGAGAAACGACGGTAATCAAACATTTCAAACAAGTGATTTACGGTTAAGTTTAGGGTTAGGGTTAAGTTAGGGTTAGGGTTAGGGTTAGGGTTAGGTTTAGGGTTAAGGTTAGGGATAATGTTGCAGGAAGGGAGACATGGCATGAAGCTGACACAACGACAGCGCTCCCCTCCCGGAATGCACACACTCTGCTCGGGTGGTCTCTCTCTCTCTCTCACTCGCTCTCTCTCACCCTCTCTCTCACCCACTCTCGACGACAGCTCGTGTTGCCCAACTATGAAAAATGAGGCTATATCGTAGCGGCACCACAAAGCATGTAGTTGATTTTCCACAAGAATGGGCTCCATAATAATGGGACATAGACATCTCCAGACAACAAATAAAGAACGTCAACCATGATTTTACTACAGATAGCTTGTGGTTGATACAAAATATAAAAATGTTCAACAACATTTAAAACTAAACCATGATGGGAGTGCTGTGGTGCAGCGTGTTAACACACCGTACCATATGTGGGTGATCCGTTTTTGAGTCCGGCCTGGTATGGGTTGTATCCTGACCCTACCCCCTCTCTTTCTCCCACTTACTTCCTGTCATCTCTTCAACTGTCCTATCTAAATAAAGGCTGAAAAGCCCCAAAACATAAAAAAACTAAACCATGAGAGGGAAAAACTGAAAAAAAGGTAAAGCTCCTGGAGTCACTGGTATTGGCACCCTTGTACTGGAATTGGCACCCTTTACCTCTTGGTCCACAGGTATGCAGTCTGTTCTGGTATGCAAACATTACCTTGGATACCTTGGCTCTTGATACATTTTGAACACTGATGCCACCCAAAATGTGTGCATTGCATTTTTTTTGCGCTAAACTATGCTCTTACCCTGTTGACTGAACCTTCACACGCTGTTCTATACTGGTGCAATGTGCAATGACGACTGGCCACCGGGGTGGTCCAGTTTATCTATGAAACTTCCCACACTAAAATGACAGGTGTTTCAGTGTCATTGTCCAACACTTGTATGTCACTGCTTTGTTGCATCTGGTATTGAAGGCCTTGAACGTATCACAGGTATCATGACAGGCATCACAAGTGTCATAATTTACAGGAAAATGTTTAACCCTGTGCAAGAACACTTGAGGTTGAGGTGAAGATTGTGTGCAATATAAAAAAAAGAAACTTATCAGCATCAAAGACAGTCATCAAGGAAATGCACAGTATGCCAGATTACCAGCCCAGACCTGCTCAAGGGAGATCTGACCTTTGAAGATTCACAACTTAACAATGAGATGAGACATTTCTTTATTTTTTGGGCAGTCATGGGTAAGCGGTTAGGGCGTTAGCCCAAAGGTTTCCGATTCGACTCCCGACCCGCCAGGTTGGTGGGTGGAGCAATTAACCAGTGCTCTCCCCCATCCTCCCCCATGACTGAGGTACCCTGAGCATGGTACCATGCCACCGCACTGCCCCCTTGGGACGCCATTGAGGGCTGCCCCCTTTGCACGGGTGAGGCATTAATGCCATTTTGTTGTGTGCAATGTGCAGTGTTCACTTGTGTGCTGTGAAGTGCTGTGTCACAATGACAATGGGAGTTGGAGAGTTTCACTTTCACTTTATTTATTCATGTATTTTTGTACAATGATGTGAAGAATGATCATAGAGAGTACAAGAATTAATAAAACTCGCAATGTTTTTTTTTCTTATTTGGGAATAACTCAAATTCGGTCATTGCAAAGTCCAGATTGGATAGCACGCCCATTCACATTATTTAAATCATCATTATAAAATTCAGAATGTTTAAAAAATCCAAGAATTTTTTATCTGTGCCAGAAGGTAAGACAGCCATGAAAAGTCATTAACAACAAAATTCCCTAAACATATTATTGTAGGTGCTTGATTACTGATGCTATTATTTCCATGACTAATAGCCCAATACCATACAATGACTTAAAATCCTATCCTTGAAACGAAGGGACTGAAAGCAAGGGAAACAGTTAAAAATCTTGGGGTCCTCATTGACAGTGACCTAAACTTCAACAGTCACATGAAAGCTATTACTAAGTCTGCATTTTATCACATAAAAAATGTCTCTAAATTTAGGGGCCTGATGTCTAACCATGATCTGGAGAAGCTAATACATGCCTTCATTTCTAGTAAAGTTGATTACTGTAACAGTCTTTTTACTGGCCTCCCCAATAAGACCATTAAACAGCTTCAACTGGTACAAAATGCAGCTGCAAGGGTTCTTACAAAGACAAGGAAGTTCGACCACATTACTCCAATTTTAAGATCGCTGCATTGGCTCCCAGTAAGCTACAGAATTGATTTTAAGGCAGTGCTACTTGTGTTTAAATCATTAAATGGAATGGGACCCACATATCTACTGGATATGTTTCAGCTGTATGCACCGACCAGGTCACTAAGGTCAACGGAGAAGAATTTGCTGGTGATTCCAAAAGTCAAAACAAAGTGTGGAGAGGCAGCCTTTAGCTTCTATGCTTCAAAGCTTTGGAACCAGCTTCCAGATGACGTAAAAAATGCACCCACTATTGATAGCTTTAAATCTAGACTCAAGACAAAGCTGTTCTCAGATGCTTTCCCCTAGCTTAAATTACATATCATTCTTTTTTATTATTATTATTTTTATTTGATGTTTTTCAAGGTTTTATGTTTATTTATGTTTTATTTTATTATTATTTTTACCTTATGTTTTATCTTAATGTTTTAAATGTTTTTTTTTTACTCTAATTCATTTCCTTCTTTCTTCCCTGTTTCCTTTCATTTACATTTGTTAACTTTGTGAAGCACATTGAGTTGCACCTGTGTATGAAATGCGCCATATAAATAAACTTGCCTTGCCTTGCCTTGCCTTAAAGTGGAGTACCTCAGAAAAAAAACCCTTCAGCATTGTATCTATCATTCAGGGGAAACTGTGCAATAAAGACGGTTCAAGCACTTCCAAGTAACGTATTCCTTTAATAGTATATTCCCATATTTCGAAACAGATTTACATGACACAATTTACGAGACTATAAGTTTGCTTTCTTAGGGATATACAGCATTCTATACATGTACAGGATCTAGTGTACAGTGCACAGCAATAGTTAGTACACCCTTTTTTAAAGTAACATTTTGAACAATATTTCAATAAACACACAAATTATTTCCAGAATGTCCATAGAATAAGTTTAATACATCTGTGAAACTTGCCAACGAAAAGTAATTTTAATTATATAACTTAAATGCTATATTTTTGCGAAATTACAGTGGTGCAAAAGTGAGTAGTAACTGATATACAGTTTATCTCTTCAAAACTCCCAATTTATGTTCAAATGAGCTCACATCAGGTGTCATACTCAATCATTGAGTCACTCTCACCGCTTCAGAAAATCAGCATTGGCCATAGGTATGTATTTTTATGGTCATTGTCAAGTTGGAAAACAGCACAATGACCAACACATCGCTTAGCGGAAATAGTAGAAGCTCCACAAGGTGATACCGATGGAAGGGATGATTACCACCATGGGAAAAGCACCACAAAACAAGACCTGCTCCTCCTCGACGTGAACAGCCAGGTACGTCAGCATCCCAACCATCGGAATGCCGCACAGCAAAGTCAACACCAGCATGGACCCCAGGCGCTTGACAACCTGGGCCTTGAAAGGGCTCATGCGGGTCTGGTGTTGAGGGCCAGCCAACAGGAGGGCGTGGAGCGTGGTAACGCTCAGGAAAACATAGACAGGACAGAGCAGGTAGAAGGTGATGAGGCCAACCAAGCTGTGCATCCTCAGGTCTGCCATGAGGATAGCAGTTTCCATGACAATCGTGTGCAGCCACGCCAATGCGGTGCTCACCTCTGGTAGCCTCCAGGAGGCCTTGATGGCCTTGTAGCTGGTAGGATGGGCCACGGCCAGATAGCAGTCCAGAGAATGAGCTGTGTTGTGCATGGGCCCACCTGAATGAATGAATGAATGAATGAATGAATGAATGAATGAATGAATGAATGAATGAATGAATGAATGAATTCTCTTCACATCATTATTTAGACTTTCAGTTACATGTCATGAAAAGGTATATTAGTGTGGAGAGAAAGGGTCCTCATGAGAAACTAAATACAAGCTTATAAGCTGGGTCCCGCATTTGTGCATTTGGTACAATAGGTATTGTGGCAAAGTATAAGTGTCAGTGAATATTCACCTGTCAGTAAAATGCAGAGGAGTGCGTCTAACACCTGTGTAGAGAGGGTCGGCAGGACCTGGGCGTACTTTAAAGTGAAGAGCATACAGAATGTGTGATCGGTGAGAAGCAACAGGATCACATTCATGATGAAGAGGTCTGAGGAGGAGGAAGGCCTGGAAGATCTCTCCAGCCCTGCCCTGAAGGACCACCGCCTGTTGACTAGCTGCAAGAGGATTCCCACAAAGGTCGGAAAGAACAGTAGACCATTTAGACCCGCGAAGACAGTGCAGACTAGCATGTATGTGTGCTGTTGAGGGGCACAGAGAGAATCAGAGCTGTTGGATGGTGCAGTTGATTCATTTTCACCAGAGGAAAATGTCCTCCAGATCAGTGTCTCCATCCTCAGGGAATACACGTGACCTTAGAGAAGATAATGGTAGAAATAAATAAATAACATTTTAGTTCACTCACCCCATCATCACATAACATCAAGCAACTTTTGAAGAAAGACATGGTTTTCTAATTTCAAAAAGTTACTGATTTTTTTAAAAAATGTTCCCTCATAAACAGGACTGCAATTAAATCCTCATCCCTGCTTTCATTTACCCGAGACTCTCTGATTTAGCAGCTGTTCAGCAACCACTCCACAACAATATTAAGAGGATACATTGCAATAACAGCATCGATGACATCACAAATAAAAAACACAAAACAGTCAGTGTATTCATCAATTTAGGCACCTTTGCTATGATCACTATTTCTCAGCTCCCCAGTCCCAACGTCCTCAATGCTCAGTCCTTACCTCAACGATACAGGCCAGTCAAGCTTCTACAGTGACTCAGCTGCGAAGGGGAGGATGAGTCTCCAAATGATCTGATTTTTTTTAAATTTCAAACGTTCAATACATATGGCTGATGTCGTATGACTCCACTCTATTCTGAGCTCAATGCAAATGTGATGTCTGTCAATAGGCAAATAAAATATCAGCAAATGCATTCAATAATTTGCTCCAGTCTACAGACAAACTAAACCAAAAGAAACATGTTTAGGCAGTATATTGACTGATTATGATTACAATAACTAGGTAATTTAATCCCACCATCTACTTAATTTATCTTCAAAAATACAGATGTTCAGTTTTGAATCAATTCATTGCCATGTTGTCAAACACCTTTTATTTAGCCACACTTCATTAAAGTTACCCAGAAAGAATAGGCAGAATGGAGATTTCCTCCGATCCAGAGTCATGATGAGGCGAGTTATACTTAATAGGAAATATATCCCCCTGAAGATGGCCTTCTCAATAGCAACATGGAGTGAGGCTTCAAGTGATACTGTATGTCACCATAGGGTGACCATGTTGTATAATTTTGTCAGTCATCAGGTTTTTTCACTACATAACACTGTTTACACTTAAATACATCTCGGGGCTGGGCCCATGTGCTCATCACAGCCTGTTGTGATAGTCCAGTCAACTTTGCATTACAAATATAGCTCATTGACACCTGGGGCAGGTGCAGACGACAGGTGATTTGTCAACCTCTGACTTGTTGACAGTGACCATGATCATTCAGATAACAAAGAGGAAATGATCAGCCAGTGTTCAACCTCAAGACTTGCGTGCTTTGATGCAAGTGTATTTATTTCCATATTCAGATTTTAGTCTTACCAAGGCACTGATCATTTTTTTGCGTTTATACTTGAATGTTGTATTAAAGGAGGTTATAGCACAAACCATGAACTTTCCGCAAATGTTTTGCAGACCAGTGACCCATGTCCAATTTTGTTCAGAATTGAGATGTCCTAAACTTCCCAAAGTCTTCAGGGACAGTCTTTGGTTGTATTCTATGTACTACTTCCTCCTTAAAGGACCAGTTCAGTCAATTTCAATATGATGTTGTATTGCTCACGCTACGCTTGACTTGTCAGTACCCGGTGATGCCACATTTTTAGGCTAAGCCCTTTCCAAGATAGGCACTATTCTAATGGGGGCAGCGTTGGTTTACATTTTTTTTTAAATTACCACAGGCCTACTACAAATATTTTCCCAAAAGGTGCCGCTGTTTGCTACAGGGTGTCTACAGGTTTGACCAAGTCAAAATTAAGACATTTTAAGACTTTTCAATACCATTTTCCAAATGAAATTAGGACCAACTCGCAAGATCATACACAGGTTCAAATGAAGCAGAAAAAACAATTGGTTATTTACATTAATGTAGCCGTTTGAAAACACAAAACTATACACAATGAAACTTTACACTACATAAAATTCAATAATGCGTTCTAAATTACACTACATGGCTACAACTCCTGATTTCCGTCGCGAAGTTGGCTGACATAATTATTTGGCTGACATAATTATTTCTCCCTAAATTAAGCTCCACAAATTTAAGACATTTGGGTTGAAAATTTAAGACAAAAGACTTTTCAAGGCCTTATTTGGCGAAAATGAAATTTAAGACTTTTTAAGACTTTTTAAGGACCCGCGGCCACCCTGTGCTAGTTATCTGCTAATGTTGTATAACCTTTCGGATGTTTTTGGGAATAAATAAAAATATTTTTTTGAAATGTAAACAAAGCGCTGCCCCCATTACAATGACCAAGACCTTGGAAAAGGCTGAAGAAGAAAAAAAACCTCAGGTACTGACAAGTCCAGGGTAGTGTGAGCATTACAACTGCATGTTGAAATTGATTGAACTGGTCCTTTACAAGGAGCTTGTGAAGACATCTTTCTTCCTTTTCTGTAAGATGACAAAGACTGGCATTTGATCTTGATCAACTTTTGGCTACTCCCCCAACTGCCTGTTTGCTTTATCAAGGCAGCACCAGGGTGTGTGTGTTTCCAAGGGACAGTGTGGGAGTTGAACCCAAACTTAAAGCACAAACCGCACTCCTGTTTTAGATGGGATACTATTAACAAACGAAACACTTTCTGGATATACTTTCAGTGCACAACCTTTTTTATTTTGTTCCATAGTTCTGGGTAGGCAGAAAATAAGACAAACATACAGTAAGATCTCATGACTGCATGGTTCTTTACTAAACAGTAAAAGCATAATTCACCAAACTCTCAACAAGTTTGATGAAATCAAGTCAGAAGGTCCTAGTTAAAAAAACAAAACAATAAATCGCAGTGCAGCGATTGCATTAGCGTTAAATTAACACAAAAAGACACACAGTATTTCATTCCAGCATGACATAAAAAAATCCCCACATGCCAACAATATGTCTACAAAAAAAAGAACAAATGCGATTTTATTGATGGGCATTTTTGTACGCAGGAAAAAAAAGGCGAGCAAGAATTCATAAATTACAAGTGCAACCTTTCTCTTGGCTCAAAATTTTAAAAAACACCCCACGGCCATCTAGTCAGAAGCCTAATCCAGGAGGCTCTCCAAGACCTGGGAGATGGGGCAGACGAGACGAGACCAGACAGACACATGGCGCCCAGGGCGAGGGCGAGATCAACAGACCTATGATATGGAAGATCTTCTGCAGCAGGTGTACAGGGGAGAGACACACATTCAAACCCAGTAAGCAGTGTGTGTGTTTGGAGCTGACGAGAATTAAGTCTGTGTGTGTGTGTGTATGTGTTTGTACTGTATGTCATGGAAGCATGTGAAAAAGTGTGCGTACTATACTGTAATGTATGTGTAATGTGTTGTTGTTGTGCCCCCCTTTCACATGGTGTGTGTGATGGAAGCATGTGGAAAAGTGTGCGTACTGTACTGCATGTGTAATGCGTTATTGTTGTGGTTGTGCTCCTTCACATGGCTTTGACTTTAATCTGCTTCATCTTCATCTGCTTCTTCTCAAGCTTCTTCTGCTCACGGCGCTGGGCAGCCTCCTGATGAAGAGAGAGAGAGAGAGAGAGAGAGAGAGAGAGAGAGAGAGAGAGAGAGAGAGAGAGAGAGAGAGAGAGAGAGAGAGAGAGAGAGAGAGAGAGAGAGAGCAGTCAGTGACACTGAACATTTGTTTCCAACATTCGTCCGTCTCTTGTCTCCATGTCTTGTCTCTTGTCCTTTCAAGTTCAAGAAAAAAACGTGTCCTCGGACATAATGAGAGTAAAGCAGAGATAACGCTGGACTGAGATTGAAAATGATGCATGCTGACAAAGAAGACAAAATGACCTAACCAATCTCCAAAACTGGACACAACACTGCAAAACACAAGGTCAGCAGACCTCCTACAAATCTCCCAAAAAAACCCCAATCATATTCGAAAGGAGCCACAGGCTGACCAATCACACGAGACTACAGGAACTCCCCCAGGATGTTCATGCCGTTGCCACTTAAACACCCACCTCCATGCGGCGCTGCCTCTCGGGGTCCTCCTCGTTCATGATCCTCTCCTTCTCAGCCCTCTTCTTCTCCTCGCGCCGCGTCTGGGCCGCCTCCTGACGCTGGGCATGAGTCTGCTTCAGGAAGTTCTCCTCCACGCGCGCACGGTTCCTATCGGCCTTCTGCTTCCCCTGAGAGAGAGAGAGAGAGAGAGAGAGAGAGAGAGAGACAGAGAGAGAAGGGGGGGTGGGAAAGAGATATTGCTTTTAAATTTTCCCACAACGACCTAGCTGATCTGTCAATAGAACATCTTTTTTTTTAGCAAAAACATAATATTGCGCATGGGTATACAGTTTTGTCACAACCAATTTACTATTTAAGAATGCAACAATATGTGTGTGCATGTGTCCGATAGAGATGTGTACTCACCTCCCTGTTCAAACGGAGCTTCTTGACCTTGTCAACGGTGTAGATGACCATGTTCATCAGAGGCAACAGTGTGTCCATGTCTTTGGGAGATGTGTTGCCCATCCCAGGCACTAAGCAAAGGCACACACAGACACAGACACGCATTCAAATTGAATATGCATCTTTCAGATGTACACATATGTGCATACACAGCAAAAAACAGGCCCAGAACATAGTAAGTGCCGACAAACATTTCCTTGAGCTTCTAATTACAAATAACTTCCCTGCGTACATGTCCTTTGATGGAAATGCATATCATTTTTATGGTTTGCGTGTTGTATTATTGTGTATGTGTGGTAGTTGAGATAGTTACCATTAAATGTAAACAGCAGCGTCTTCTTAGTCTCAGGTAGCTTTAAGGGCTGACCCTCCCTAAAAAAAAACACACATTTGGGCAATATTAGTGATAATTATATTATATATTATATATATTCAATTTTCAAAACATTCATTTGTAACAGACAGCATTGCTGTGGGACCTGAGAGTAAGTTAAGATTGTCACTTACTCTTGCATAACTTTTGGACCAGAAAATTGGTCCGAAAAATGGATGGACTCGATCTTGTCGGCATGGTTGGTGATGTAGTGAACCATCTGGAGGAAGAACAGAGCCACAGACAGAGCAAGACATTAGCAAAAGCTTATCTGTAGACATGTTGAAAGAACATAACTTACTGGAATGATCCTAATGCTATTGACATTAATCCATGGTAGTTAATAAGTCCAATTCAATAAGATTATTTGAAGATGTTAAACTGTTGTTTCTCAACAGGGCGGTACAGCCCCGCAGTGGACATTGGTAAGCCCTAGGGGGGCGTTAAGAAGGATACAGTTGAGATGGGGCGGTCTTTAGTTGTCATTTGCAGCATTAGTCCATTTTTTAAAAATGATATTAAGGCGGGGTTACAGGCTAAGGCTTATTACAGGTTACAGGTAAAAGGCTTATAATGACATCCAGGTGGCGTTTGTTCAAATAAGGTTGAGAACCACTGTGTTAAACAATGAACCTTTAGATGATCATATGGTGCATGCCAGATAACTCACAAAATAGGACACACATGCACACAACATGTATGCAACACCTTTACAAGCATGTCCAGCTGAAAACAGCACCATCAAGAGGCAGACAATGGTCATTATTTCTTGTTAAATCAAACTTTCACAACACTAACATTTCATTTGACTGAGACATGGAAAAGTTTTGTCCTTTAAAACATGTCAGGTAAAGGATGAACCCATAACATGTCAGAGTCCAACTAAAAGCAAGTCATTTTATGAGGCGTTGTGCTACTTGTCTCCTGAGCTAGGCTTGGCTCACCTTACTGTCCATCAGGCCGTCCGTGACCTCCCCCATCTCAGAAAGGATGGCCAGGAACTCAGGAAGGCCGTACTTCGCCCCCGACTTGGGCTTGTCGCTGCAGAACTCACTCTGGCAGAGAGAAAAACACAGCGTTAAGGGCTCTGCATACTGCACGTGCGCACTTTGGCGCGTTTGGCGCGAGAACCATCAATGACGTCATCACTTGCGCCAGACTATTCATACTTCAAAAGCGCCCTCGCTCGCATTGTCGGAAGTGCCCTCTGCTGTTCATGAGAGAAACGGCAGTATCTTTCGCAACTCGCAGCGTGAGTTCTATGGATGTATAAAATAGAAAGCCAAACACGGCTGCTGTAGGGCTACTGAACGTCTGACTTGTGACTTACCACATTGAAACATATATTTTTTTGTTGTAGCCTACATTGCCAGATCATTCCAAGACCATGTGAGAGCATTGTTCTGGCGGCAGAATTTATAAATAGATCGCCGAACACAACGTGCTTCTGAACAAAGTAAACAATTGTTTCACTGAACAACATTTAAGAGAGAAGATAAAATAACTCTAGGACATTTTATTATCCTCAAAATGATGCAGGATCCATTCTGTAGTAGCCTACAGTAGTTGTAGCCTCTCTTCGCAACTCCTGCTTTGTCTGCCTACCTGCATGGTCGCTGGTGGCGCACGACAAGTTACAAAAAATGTGGGGTGCACGACGTCGCGCCACGGCAGCTTGCGCCACGGCGTGTGACGTCATTTTGGGTCACGTGACGGCGCGAGTGAGGTCGCGAGTGAGGTCGCGAGTGAAGTATGAAGGAGACTAGCGCCAGTCACGCCAAGTATGAATCCCCCTTTAGACAACGAGCTGTGACCGTGTGAACATAAACATGTACTAGAGTATTTAAAGCAAAACTGGGACAGTCCAGTCGGTTCTAATTTGTTTTACACTGTGGAGAGCAAACATATTTAAAGACCTTGACCATTTTATAGGCTTAAAAATAAGAAAAGGTGACAATTGAGAAAATATATCCCAGTAGAATTAAGTGAAACCAGTCAGTCATATGCACATTATAACCCATGAGTATGGGTGATGATGGATCATCAGACTTTGGCCCATGTAATCCAGAACATGGCAAACGCCTGTCGTGTGGCACTGGTTAGTGTATTGCAAAAGTGACACGGAGCAAATAAAGTCAGTATGTGATATAATGTCTAACGGACAGGTTTCAGTACTGCTGCTCCAGCCTGCAAGATGCGAGTGTCAGGGTAAGAAAAACAGGGCTAAACACTGAAAAGGAACGACACAAGAAGATACATTTGGATCATTTTGCAGCAATGTTGCAGTCATTTTTCAGTTCTTACCAAGTCCTGCATGTCCTTCTGCATGCGAGCCATGGCCTTCTTGGTGCCCAGTGCAAAAACAAACGTGTCCATGTCATCATCATTCAGCGTCACTTTGATTTGCTGTGGGTGAAGACAAAGCACATGAGCAGGCACAGTAAGAAACACTCGAATCAGGAATTAGAAAATGGCTCTTAGAAAAGTGACTCTACTCCCTTCTTCAATGATTGTTTTATTCCATTTCATGCCTCTGGCCAACAATATTCACATTTGCTGTCTGTAGCTTAGTAAGCTGGGAGTTTGGGTGTGTGTGATATTCTTTGCATGTAACTGAGCATGTTGGGAGTATATGGGGCCCTTACCACTTGGTCACAGGCTGGTCTCATCATCCTGGCCAGAACATTGAGCAGGTCCTGCCTCTTCAGGAACTGGGGGAAGAAGAAGAAGAAGACAAACCCACAGTCAGCCAGGACTACATCAGCCGTTAACCCAACTACAGTCATTCATTAACCCCTTGCTGAACCTTGGATAAGGGAAAAAGACAATGACAACCCCACATTCCAAGGTCGCAAAACCTGAGATCCCAGTTTTTGATGCATTTGTTGTGGGTTGAGACAGTCAGTCTTTTACGGTTTCGTTTATCCATTAGCATAGATATACCAGCAGGCTCTCTCACACAAACACACACGCCCCCAATAGTGGATAACCACCCCCCCCCCCCACACACACACACACACACCTTGAGTTGGATGAGCATGCCTTCACAGCAGACGCGGCCAGAACACCAGAGGTTGTAAATGTGCTCATTCTCCTGGTTGAGTTTGCCTGTGCTGGTCGCCTCCTTACTCGTCCCATCATCACCTGTAGACGCACAAACACCACATATTAAACTTTATACTTTTTTTTGTCTCACTTGTCGCATGATTATCCATCATGAGCTAACTGGTTCATCTTTGACTATAATTAATTGAACATGCAAAAATAGCTTTTTCAAATCCAAGACTACTCAACTGAGTGCAGGTAGATAGTTTCAAAAACATATTGAGTAAGTGAGCAACACCAAAATTGTTTCAAGGCATTGAAAGTAGAAGGATGGCCCTGCCATGACCTAACAGCAGTTCACTGGGTTACTATGCCGGCGACCCGGGTTCAATTCTGGCCCGGGTCATTTGCCGATCCTTCCCAGTTTCTCTCTCCCCACTCATTTCCTGTCTCTTCTCCATTGTCCTCTAAAAAATTCAGGCAAAATGCCCTAAAAATATATATTAAAAAAGGTAGAAGGATTAGTGCAGAGACAAAAAGCGAATACATGAGGCGGAAGGAGGGAGGGGAAAAAAAGATGAAAGGTGTGACGCTCGTACTTACCCACGAGGGCGAAGTTGCTCTCCAGGAGCTCGCGGTGGGAGCTGAACCAGGCGTGTGCCAGGCGGCTGTTCTTGTTCTTGCCGATGATGTAGTTCATGATGTAGGCCAGCAGGCCCGTCACCATCAGGATCTCCATGTAGTAGCTCTCCCAGCTGTTCTGCAGGTGAGGAGGAACCTAGAACATGACCAAGAGAACCCAGAGAGACACGTTAGTTACTGCACGTCACCACCAGGATCACCATACAGCAGCTCTCAAAGCAGTGTTGAGGAGGAACGTAGAACATGACCAAGAGAATCGTCCGACACGTTGAGGATCAACATGAATCTCAAATTACACATTTCGGTGTATATCCACTGTGCAAGAAGGTTTTCAGCAAAGTTCAAGAAAGTTGAAAGTGTGATTAACCTGTAATGAAAGGGTAGTGAACTGAACCCAAGTAGACACACCAGGGTTTATTATGAGCAGAAGAACATGATTTGCTTCTAACAGATAGAATCATGTCTACATAGTTCTGAGGTGATTAAATAACCAGGACGGTGGTTTCAAGAGTTTCATCAATCAGTGAGAGGCAGGATGGACAAAGAGTGAATGGATAGAGCAGCCCCTACCTCTCGCACGATCAGGGTGTGGTCCTTGAAAGAAGGGTTGGTCTTGGGCTCATAACCCTCAAACTCTTCATTGTCATACTTGCTGTAAAGGTCCTGGTCCTGCAAAAGGAAAAGTAATAAAAAGAGAACGATTAACACTTTTTAGCAAGAAATGGTCTAATCAAGAGCTTTATCATTTGAACAAGACTTACATGCTGTTAGAGACCCATTATAAGCTTTAATGCTTTGTAGCCTGGAGACACATATACGCTGCATTCAGGTTCTTGAGATTTGAGGGATTTTATTCAAAAAATGTGGGTATGTTCGAGCTGAATGAACACATTCTAATGCAAAATGAGGGTCCTAGCTTTTAAATGCAACTAATTGTTTGTATGTGCTTCGGAGGTTGAGGTATTTAGGATTTAATAGGCAGAGGGCACCCTTTCCCAAAAAGGGCTTAGGCTAAAATGGGTTACGTGAGAGCAAATGAAGAAATGCTCAGATGTGTTACTTTCAAGGCTATAGCCTCATCTGACCTCTGAAATGCAGCATCACATGATGTGATATCTACGTAGTTTAATGTTGCCCATTTCCCCGATATCAAAGAAATGGTGCCTTTCTTGGCAATGATTCACTTGCAAACCAGACTATTGCCTCAACATGGATACTGTAGTAACACAAAGGATTAAGAAGTAAACATAAACACAGCTAATCAGTACCCATTGTAAGGAAGGGCAGCCTGCTCAATGGTCATCTCACTTGTTTGCATTGCTTTAAACCTGGGGTGGGGAACCTATGTCTCCAGGCCTTGAGGCTGTCTTACCCACCCCCCCGGCCGATATCATTTTAATGTTATGCAGTTACACATGAAATATGACATGTTTCGTAAAGAAATTACATTTGCAATACAATTAAGTTATATTTTCAGGGGATCTAGTGAAGCTGGGGCATGTTGTATAGGTGTCAGCTTTCAATTATATGGGCGTAAAGTGAAGGGGGATATAATCCTATAATCCTGGCTTGTGTTCATAGTATGGCCCCTGGAAGACTTCATAAAATCTGACGTGGCCCTGCTATAAACACTGCAACAGAGCGACCACAGATCCTCCTCATTGTATTTCTGGGATGAGGAGGGGGAGCTTACGACTGAACACTGAAAAAAAGGATTTAGCGCACACTTGTTTGACTTGATTCCTGAGCAAACCTGATAAGGCAAAACGCATTGTTCTTTCCAGCATGTAAAGTCAAGCAAGTGTACAGTGAAGCCCTTTTCTGTTGAACAGGTAATTCCCTCATACTGCAGAAGTAAAGCATCTCACACCAGTGCCTTTGTTGAGGTACTGGCTGACTACTGGTGTGGTTCAATCAGTAGCAATAAAGGTGCTTCACATTCTGTTGCATCACATTCTGTTTTATTAAACTAAGTGACAAATAAGAATAATGTCAGAGGGTGTAAGGCAGTTTCTTTCTTTTTATTGAATGATGTTATTCATTTCTTTATTTAATTCCCTCAATACTGACCTGATTGTCCCCATCATAGAACTCGTCCTGGCCGTCCTCGGTCTCCACGGTGGCCTCGTCATCGTCTTCTTCCTCGTCGGCGGGTGATGACGGGGCCGAGCGCTGCGGCGGGGGAGGGGCGGCGGCCTCTTCGGCCTCAGCCGCCTGGTCCTCGCTCACGTCCTCGAACTCGGCAAAGTCGTTGTCGTCGAACTCGGCCAGGTCCTCGCCGTCGTCAAACTCGTCGTTGTAGCGCCCCCTGATGGTGGCTGGGAGAGCCAGCACCAGCAGCAGCACCGGCACCGCCAGCAGCAGCACACGCCTCATGGTGACCTACTGAAGACAACACAACACAGGCACAACATAGTATCAGAACATAGTATCAGACCACAGCATCAGTACAAGCAGCACCAGCAGCACGCGCCTCATGGTGACCTACTGAAGACAACACAACACAGGCACAACATAGTATCAGACCACAGCATCAGTACAATCAGTACCAGCAGCAGCACCAGCAGCACACGCCTCATGGTGACCTACTGAAGACAACACAACACAGGCACAACATAGTATCAGAACATAGTATCAGAACATAGTATCAGTACAAGCAGCGCCAGCAGCACACGCCTCGTGGTGACTTACTGAGGACAACACAACACAGGCACAACATAGTATCAGAACATAGTATCAGAACATAGTATCAGAACATAGTATCAGTACAAGCAGCGCCAGCAGCACACGCCTCGTGGTGACTTACTGAGGACAACACAATACAATACAATACAATACAATACAATACAAGAAGACTTGGTATCGTCACCACAGCACCACCGCCAGCAGCAGCATGCTCCTCATGGAGACCTCTCACAATATAACACAGTCACACTTAGTATCAGACCACAGCACCGGCACCGGCAGCAGAAGCATGCACCTCATGGTGACCTTGCTCCGGGGACACGATACAACACAGTCAGACCTTCGAATCAGACCACAGCATGAACTACAATACCCAGCAGCACCCAGCAGCACCCAGCAGCAGCCGGCTCCTCATGGCAACCACTCACTGGGGATACATCGCCAGCAGCAGCACACCTCTCATGGCAGCAACTCACTCAGGGGAACAAAACAGAACTTAGTACCAGACCTTACGTTTATCTGAGGGTGGCCCTACCGTGACCTAACTAGGTTACTACGTCGGCAACCCGGGTTCGATTCTGGCCTGGCCTGGGTCATTGGCCAGTCCTTCCCCGTCTCTCTCTCCCCACTCATTTCCTGTCCCTCTGTCACTGTCCTATCATAAATAAAGCACAAATGCCCAAAATAAAAATAAAACGTTTAGCTTAGGGTGAGACTCTTTTTAAGCTTGGAGGAAATCATACAAAGCTGTGAGACGCTCATCATGGGACCAGCTGTCTGGGAATAAAACGGAGGGGAGGAATAATTCCACCTTAGAATGAACTGCATTTTATAGGGAGTCTAAGCCACGCCCCTCTATGGGGCCTCAGACCCTGAAAACAACAAACGGGAGTAAATGGAGAGACAATTTCTTCACTCTCTTTGTTGCTTCCTGGATCTTAGGCCCCATGGAGCGGCTTGACTTAAGAGGCTCATGGAGGATGAAACCCTGAAAACCCTGGAAAGTTCTCTGTGTGTGTTTGATCAAAACCCAGGAAGGCACGCAAGTTATGAACTGTCTTTCAAAATGCAAGCAAACACTTATCTCTCACACATAAGTAAAAAAAAAAATAGCCTTCACAGGATACCGGTAGGGTGCTTTTGTTTATACACACAGCAGGCAACCACCACACACATCATTCATTATTATGCAGCTCATGGCTGGACATCTCTGAAAGGATAACATTCCACAGGGTGTTAACATTTATACACCACCACCAGGCAGGCTGCTGCCATGGCTTATCAGTAACGCAGAGTCCTACCAGAGACAGATTATATGCTCCACATTGCTGCTTACACCCAAGACTGCAGTTAGTAACACCGCCAGACACCTGTGTTTGCATTTACTTTAACCTATGTGGAGTACAGTGCCGTGTAACTTCAGACTACCATGTCAGGGATTTAACAACACATCGCTGACCACATTGGTTTTCTGAATTAACTTTCTATCACATATTATGATTAGGTCGCTCAAAACATACTAATTAAACGGATCTACAAAAAAAATATTGAGACAAATCTTTGAACCTATGAGGTGGGGGTACACATAGGTATGTGGGGTACACAGTCAGGCTCAGGCAATTGTCTTTAAAATGATCTTGACAACGTAGTGCAGTGTCTTCACAATGATCTTGACAATCATGTTCTCCCATGATTATTGTAGTGACAGCTATAGGGAGAATTTAAGCAAACCTGAGGGACACGTTTCGTTTGGTCTTTCAATGGCAGATGGTTGGGGAGACTAATCGCGAAGATTTGACCCACATGAGGTGTCAATGGGGCATGGAGGATAATGAGCTTGGCTAACAAGTCAAGTAGGCATCCATACGAATTACCTGCCTAATCTCTACACTTGTAACTGAGTATGGTTCAACAAGCCAAATAACAAAAAGAAGGAAAAAACACCAAATAACATGTGGCTAAAAAGCACCCGACAGTTAACTAGGACTGGCATTAACAGCTGCCAATGTGTAACCGAGACATTAGGGTAGCGAGCTGAACGAATCTGGTTCACTGTCCCCACTCCCAATAGTCCATGTGTGACAGGCAGAGTCCATTGACAAGACTAGAGCTGTAACTTCCCCAATCCCCATTCAGAGCAGCGGGGAGGCTAACATGAAGGTTCCCACCTACCCGGTCAATCTATCCCAAACACACATTAGTCTTTTTAAAGCCATATCGACAACCCAGTGACATACAGTAGCCTATGCCTTTTTAAGACACACCATTTCTAAAATCGACAGTAATTGGCTGTTAATTAAAACACAAGACGTGTGATAGCTACCACTGTTGACACAGTAACCAAGTTAGCAAGCTACTACACCCACCCATCCCCCACAAACCCATAGTGAAACCATGGTGAAGCACTAGCCTGTCACCATCCGCCTGCCCGTGGCTAGCATATGATAAGTAGCTTAGAAATAGCGTAGTAAAACAAGTACAAGTCAGTATACAGGCAAAAATGTTCCATTCAGTGTCATAACACAATTGCCAAAGTCTGAGGCAGAAAATGAGCAAAGATTTACCTTGTCAAACCGTTCTTTGCTGTTCTTAAGAAAGGACGGAGGCAGGCTTCCTTAGTTTCTTAGCACTGGCTTATATTTAGCTACCACTGCTACACCCTGCTCCCTTCACTCACTGCGCAATCACATGTCGCGTGAAGTCAGCCACACCACCAAGTTCTAATGTTTAAAGGGGCCCTGTCTAAAAGGGACGTGGGCCCATCTGGGACCGTGCGCGGAGTCAGACCTTCTGGATTAAACGGACCCATGCATCGCAAGTAGCAAATTTTAGGATGTCAAGAGAAAGGAAAGCAAAATCTTTGGTTTGAGGATCAAAATGCACTTCCTTGGTTATTGATTTGCCTCCAAACAAACACTGTTAGACGTCCAATGCAAGCCAGGTTGTGTGGGTACCTTCACCTGTTGGCTGTCACAATCAGCCTATTCAGAAGCAGATTCGTTTTAAAGAATTTATCAGAGTAATTTTGTCCTGACACCTTTTTTTGTCAGTGAATCACGTACCCCTTTGCTTTTACATAGACTATTATTGCAGCTGTTTTCACGAACGCGAAAGGGGAGGAGCCCTGTCGAAGTCCAGAGAAATCCAAGAAGAAAGTCAGGGGTGCAAATCAGTGGACGTTGTTGGGACAAGGTAGATTAATCAGATATTTAAATAGTATGGGAGGATAGCAAGGAATCTTAGCTGAGGTTATTTTCCTGCAAGTTATCGCCAGCACGAACGGTTGAGGGAGTTACAGATATATGCCAACGACGACGATTCCTTTCTTTGTTTGCCGCTAGCCCCTTGCACAGCTAGCAGAAGGTATGGATAATATGGATTCAGCGTAATCAAATAAAGCACTTTGCAGGTGATGGCTAACCATCATTGGCTTATAGATGACAAACTATGTCATTTTGATCATTGTGTTTTAAAAGGTATATATTTTCTAAATCATTGTTCTTATTTGTTAGGCTACTTACAGGTAACCATCAAGTGATCCGTGGAACTTTGTGTGACAAGTAAGATGTCGCTCCACGGCAAGAGAAAAGAAATATACAAATATGAGGCGCCATGGACAGTGTACGGAATGAACTGGAGCGTCAGGCCCGACAAGCGCTTTCGGCTGGCATTGGGAAGCTTCGTGGAGGAGTATAACAACAAGGTGAGAATAAGTGACGTGTGTTTTTGTTATTATGGTATGCCACACCAAAGTGAATGCATCATGTGTGCACCATGTCATCGCGTGTGAAGGTGAAGGCATCACACGTTTGCATCCGTGCATGACTCATTTCTGTTTTGTTGAAATGTGATGCAGTGCATACTGAATGACAAATATACTACCAAACCCTGCTATTCGATTGTTTGTTGTGATGGTTTGCTACAAGATATAATGCAAATGGTTAACTCAATGGCATCTTTGTTCCTTGTCAAAGGCAATCCTCAATCCCACAATTGGAATATCCATGAAAATCCACAGCTCCTGAATGTATTTGTTGTTGTTTTTTTGTAATAATAGGTGCAGATTGTGGGTCTGGAAGAGGAGAGCTCAGAGTTTGTGTGCAGGAACACTTTCGACCACCCCTACCCCACCACCAAGATCATGTGGATCCCAGACACCAAGGGGATGTACCCAGACCTGCTGGCCACCAGCGGGGACTACCTGCGCATCTGGAGGGTGAGACCTTTGTAACATTGAAACGTCTCAGCGTTGACCATGGGCAGAGGTGCCGAAAGGTGTGAATTCATGGTGTACTTACAACATTAGGGTATAAGTTGGTTGTTACACCAGTTGTTACACTTTACCCAATGAGGTAGAGATAGACTGCATTATTACTGAAAAAAAAACTAAACCTCAAAAAAACCTGCCACAATTTGGATCTAACCAGCTCAGAATCAGCAGATCATAAGATGGGTATAGTGGTGCGTAAGAGCTCCTATCCTATCCAATCCTACAGTGTCTCTAGACCAGGGGTCCCCAACCTTTTTGGGTTGGAGGGCTACCAAGGGCTACCCGAGGGCTAGTGATGGCTCCCCCGGGCTACTTGCTTGTTCGAAAACCTCTATGTCTTGACATTCTTCTAAAAATCACACTATGATTGAATGATTATTTGCTGATATGTTATAAAGAAGCATTCTTTATAGGTTATGAAGAAATAATCTCATATTTAAATGAAGAAAAACCTCAACTGTGACTAAAATCCTGTGGTCATCACTGTTTATTAACATCCTTGGTGGGCACCTCAGAAGCTCTTGGAGGGCTACCTGGCGCCCGCGGGCACCACGTTGGTGACACCTGCTCTAGACTTTACTCTGAGAAGTCACCCCATGCTGGAATCTGTGGCAGGGTTTTTTTTTTTTAAATGACACCTACTGTTACCTTTGACACTTCTGTCCATGGGTTATTTTGAGATCATAGGCCTTATTGGAGTGTCTCCATTTTGAACAGGTCAGCGACACAGAGACTCGTCTGGAGTGCCTGTTGAACAACAACAAGAACTCTGATTTCTGTGCGCCACTCACGTCCTTCGACTGGAATGAGGTGGACCCTAATCTACTGGGTGAGAAACCCCAACACGTCAGCCCAAACACCTTGTCCTCACATCATACCGTGTGTGTGTGTGTGTGTGTGTGTGTGTGTGTGTGTGTGTGTGTGTGTGTGTGTGTGTGTGTGTGTGTGTGTGTGTGTGTGGATATTAGCAAAAGTCTTATGAATATTTTGCTCTGTCTCTATTGTTTATGACAAGTGTTCAGTGTTATGCAGCTACAGCTGCACTTTAACACATTGAGTGATGCTCTTGTCTTTACTATGGAGGTTTTCACCTAAGCAATTTGTGTAGGCTTATCATAGTGTAATCTATAGCACACAAAACGCACAAAGTGATCGTTAAAAACACTTGAGTTGGTTGTCATGGTCCCTAACCTGTCTAATCCACTCCCCCAGGTACGTCCAGCATCGACACCACCTGCACCATCTGGGGCCTGGAGACAGGCCAGGTGCTGGGCAGAGTCAACCTGGTTTCCGGCCACGTCAAGACCCAGCTCATCGCACACGACAAAGAGGTAGGCAGATGCCATGAAGAACTTCTGAGTAATAAGTCAGAAAGGAAGGGAAAATGTTGTGTGGGAAGATGTCATTTCCTTGTGAACATGGCACAAAGTATGTCTCTTCACTCCAATGCAATCCAATGTCTTCTCCTATGTCCAATGCATATTAACTACAACCAACTGTCAAACATCTTTGACACCATTTTGGATGGCCACTGTATTAAATGTACAGTATTCTACTTGTTTCTTTGTATGACATTGCTTTGAGCTGCTTTCTTGCGTAGTATCCACTGTATAAATGTACTCGTGTTGCTTCCATGCAGGTGTATGACATAGCGTTCAGCCGCGCGGGCGGGGGCAGGGACATGTTTGCGTCGGTGGGGGCGGACGGCTCGGTGCGCATGTTCGACCTGCGGCACCTGGAGCACAGCACCATCATCTACGAGGACCCCCAGCACCACCCTCTGCTGCGGCTCTGCTGGAACAAGCAGGACCCCAACTACCTCGCCACCATGGCCATGGACGGCATGGAGGTAAACTCAGCACTTCACCAAAGAGTACACAAACAGCTATTAGGTTCGAGCATTTATGGGTGCCTTCCAATATGTGACCTTGCGTTCTCCACTTGTGCTTGTGGCCTCGTACCAGGAAGTAATATGTCATGATGACATTACGGACAACAGCATTATATTTCAATATCTCACAAAAGCTCAATTGTAAAATCCTTTTCTCATTTGCAAACTGGATGGTGAATGAAGAATAGACCCCCAAAAATTGTTTTGGCTAGCCTGACAGCGGGGAAACTTTATTTATCCACGGAGGTAGGGTCAGAAGGCGGGGCGAAGCCACAAGCACAAGTGGAGGACGCAAGGTAGCATATTGGAATGCACAGAGAATGTGTACAATGCGGTGCATTATGGGTAGAACCATATAATGTGGACACAGTTTGCTTTCTGCCTTCCGTAGCCCCACCTTACACACTTTTCTGTGGCGTGAAGACATACAGCCACATTTTGTTTAGCTGTGGAACACAGACAAATGCTTTCAGCTGGTGGACACCATCTTGCATTAAGTTGAACATAGCCGATGCTTTTATCCAGTATGTTATACAAAATAGGACGTAAACAAGATGGAAGTCTGAAGTAGAAGTACCTATAGCAAAGTTATAAGCCAGTGTTTTCCACTCCTTATGCTCTGTATACCTTATACTTTTGTATATTTTCTATACTTTTGGGGCACCTGTGTCCTTATGGTTCGGGAGATAGCCTTCAGATCAGAGGGTTGCAGGTCCGAATCCCACCTGTGCCTTTCTCTTTACACCTCCATCCATAGCTGAAGTGCCCTTGAGCAAGGAGCACCTAACCCCACATTGCTCCAGGGATTATAATCAATACCATGTAATATCTGTAAAGAGCTTTGGATAAAAAGCGTTGACTAAGTGTAATGTAATGTTCTTTTGCCATTGAGTCAGATCTGTTATTTGCTTTTACTGGTTCATTCATGTTTTTAAGATAAAATTACAGCAGAGGAACAGTAATTCAACTTCTGCAAATAGTGAATGCGATCACTAACGCATGGTCTCTGCTTTCACCCTGTGTGTTCGCCCCAGGTGGTGATTTTGGATGTGCGTGTGCCCTGCACTCCTGTTGCCCGCCTCAACAACCACCGGGCGTGTGTCAACGGCATCGCCTGGGCCCCCCACTCCTCCTGCCACATCTGCACAGCAGGTGAGAGACTAGTACAGCTACATGCACACACTAATGTATACTAGTGTACACGCATCCAAACACAAACTTGTACTAGTACGCATGAAAACACAAACACAAATATAAAAGAAAGCGTATGCATAGAAATGCAAACAGTAGTACACATGTAGTATGTGAATGCACAAGCAAACCCACGTATAGTGAAACAAATGCTGAAATGCAAACAATTGAGCTTACACTTGATGGGTATTTTTACCAACCCTACATTAATGTTTGTAAAATGAAAGCGACCGAAAGCGACCTGTTAACGTTGTAGATTGTCATACAGTACTTGAGAAAACCCATGCTGTAGCTGGTAGGCAGTGCGGCCCATTGTACTCTGGCATATACTGTAGTTTACAGTGATGGGTTAGAGCCCTACAGTTATTGATAAACCTCAGGGCAGCATGATAAACCCCATCCTGTAGCTGCCCCCCCCCCACACACCCCCATACAGTAGGCTTTACCACGGGCTCTCGCCCCTTTCACCCTCACTGTAGCGGACGACCACCAGGCACTCATCTGGGACATCCAGCAGATGCCGCGCGCCATCGAGGACCCCATCCTGGCCTACACGGCGGAGGGGGAGATCAACAACGTGCAGTGGGCCTCCACCCAGCCAGACTGGATCGCCATCTGCTACAACAACTGCCTGGAGATACTCAGAGTGTGATAAGTGGTCAGCATTGGGGTTGGAGGACGAGGTTTGTGTGTGTGTGTGTGTGTGTGTGTGTGTGTGTGTGTGTGTGTGTGTGTGTGCGTGCGTGCGTGCGTGCGTGCGTGCGTGCGTGCGTGCGTGCGTGCGTGCGTGCGTGCGTGCGTGCGTGCGTGCGTGTGTGTGTGTGAGAGAGAGATCCTGAAGGTAAAAGCCCCCTTATAGATGAAGTGCTACAAATGAGTGTGTTTGTGTGTGTGTGAGATGTGCAGATGTGGGGCTAAGAAATGGAGTGTGTGTGTGTGTGTTTGTGGGGGGTTTAATGAAACAAAGGACTGACAAAGCAGCATGCTGCAACAGAGCAACTTAACATGGACTTAATGGGGACGCTCCTGGGGGCAGAGCCATGAATGTGTCTACTTCGCAGAATAGAGGGGTGGAGTACATGACTGTGTGAGTGTGAGTGATGGGGCAGCATGATTATGGGAAAATTGAAAAAAATCAAAATTGAAATCACGGTTATTCAACAACAATTAACTATTTAATTTTGTGTAGAATTTTGTTCAGAAACACCAGCCTGGTAACATGTTCTGGCTGACGGCAGGGACTATATTGCCCTCTGTGTTCAAGGTTACATAGTGATTTTCTTTTCTTTTCTTTTTTTTTTTTTTAAATCATTGCGCCCAAAAGTGGATTTTTCAATGAGTTGTGCTGCCCTAGTGTGTGACCATGGGTTTGTGTCTGTGTGGTTGTTCAGCATTGCACAGCGAACGTAATTTACTTCGACTCCCAACCATTCATAATGTTCATGTGCAGTATTTTGGGATGTTTCTGGGTCTATGACAGAGCGTGATGAAAAAGGACTGATGCGTTTAGACTTTTAGACAGTACATCTGCGACTGTAAGCAACAAAGCTGACACAGTGGTGGTCCTTTCAACGTTCATTGCAAATTCAGTAGGACATACACGTACATGCCGGAACTGATGCAGACCGATGGTCTGTCCTACATAACTATTATGAGGAGTCACCATTGAGAGGGTTAATTCAGGTTAAACCATTTTCATTATATTCATATCTATCACAGGGAACATTGGCACATTGTGGATAATGGTTATACAGAGTACCATCTTTCCAGAACATAAAAGATTCTGAAACTTGTCCTTTTCACCTAATAGGTCAAATATTTCAATCCCAACCTCAGAAAGAAATGAAATTCTGCTATATGCTCTGTATAGTTTCTTTTTCAGCTGTGCTCTATTTTTTTAACTTTCTCGTTTGCATGTAGAAAAGAAAGAGAAGGATTGTGTAAATTCATAAAAATATTATGTACTCTCTCAGTCATGTCGTATTTGGTGTCATAGTGGGTTTGTATATGTGTCTGTGTATGTATATTTTACCTGGTTTTGTCGTAAGTCTTGATGGTTTAAAATCCTGGCTGTTTGCTTTTGTAGAGGGATGGGGCTGAGAGAAGATACTGTCAACTGCCAGACTTTTCAGGTCTTCTGTAAATCCTTAGCTTTTCATGCCATTGGCAATTTTAAGAGCTATTCTTTTGCAAATAGTGTGGCAAGTGAAGGATTTGTGTAGTGCAAAATGTTGACTGAGTTTTGTATTTTAATAAACAATTCTTGTTCTATGTGCTGTTCTGGAGTTGTTTTACTGCAGTTGTAGTGTTGACTACTCTCCTTCTCATGAATTTGATTATTCAAGGCATATTCTTATCCCAATAAAATAGTTTGTCATCTATAATAAAATACACAGGTTTATCATGTTGATAGCAGCTATTCATTAATGCTACATTCATATTGTTTCTGTATTGTAATTTAAATTATGTAGATTTGCAAATGTGTGGACCAAATGTGTAGTAATGTCAATCGTGGGGTATTTGAAACGTAAAGATGTTACAATACATGTTACAATAACAGAAAAAAAGACTTTCATTCGAGACTTTCATTCGTTTGAATTTACATATATTTACTACAGTGTGTGTATAAATACATTTCTTTTGATTCTAAAAAAGGAAACAATGATTGTGTGCGGGAACCTTTTACATAGAAGTAAAAGTCATGACCTTGGATACATTCACCAGGTCCTGGACTGACCACGAAAAGTCCCTCTACATCTCAAAGGAGATTGGCAGCCTCTGGCCACTACTGCTGTCAAAGCCTTCAAAGCCTCAGAACAAAGTATCCACCCACTATGGGTGCAATTATATCATGTGAGTCATCTCACACGTTTGTTACCTGGGCATATGCTTAAAAAAGAAAGAGAAAGAAAACCAAGCAAAACATTGTGAAACAACTTAAATAATTGGCACACCATGTGTGTGGATAATTTAACACAAATATATATATATATGTATAAATATACAGTATAATGTTTGTGCACACGCACACACACACCCACACATTCAAATACACACATTACGAATGAAACTTTGCAAGGACATTTTTGGAAATGCCAACTCATTGGATCATCCCTTCACATTGTTGAAAGTATTAGAACAAACTGAGAAACAAAGTATCCCATACCTTTGCTGCTTGTGTCTGATGTTACAGGCATTCTTTTCTAAATCCTGTCTTCTTCATATTATAATCTATACTATTGTCTCGGGTCAGCTGGTCTGAGAAAACGTGCTCATACACACTTCAGAAATGAACTTGTACTTCAATATTTGGAGGTTTCCAAAAAACATCCTTGTGCATCCTTGTCCATCTGTCCTAGGAAGCTTATCTATAGTGGATTCCTTGTAGAGATGAGAATGTTGCTCAAGCCCCAAAGAAAGCCTAAAGTATAGTTATTATGGCTCTTCTTCTGAGATAAAAGTGCTACAGGTTTTTTTTAGATCTTAGAGGAAGTATGGACAATAAATAGTTTAACCTTATCCAATGATTAATAAACCACACATTCCCAACTACGCCAATAATACGTTCAATCCATTATCAGGTCAATCTTCAAGTTTCACAGCACACAAGCTGCAAATGTCTACCAGAATAAACATACACCAGTAATGTTATAAAGTCTAAGAAGATCTAAGATCGTCAGCCTTCATGTTCTGATACTGTTGTGTGAACTATTACAGTAGAAGTCACTTTCAGTTAACTGAGATGGTTACACCCTTTGTGACATAAGGGTTTCCCAAGAGTCTAATTAATTAAGTACAACTGGCAGAAAATGTAGAAAATGCTACGTTCTTCTATCGAGAGTCTTGTGTCTTGACTCTTCAGTGTGACAGCCTAATATGAGATACAGTGTCTGTTTCTTCTATAAATAGAGTGTATAAAACAGTAGATTCACAGAAAACTATTATGTCAGAAGTCCCTGATTACAGTGTGATGTTCTGGGTATATGCTCTGCTATCCTTTGGCAGTGAAGCAGGTTAATTACTTTTGCCTGACTTGGATGGTTGTCTCGATGACCATAGTATTGAAATTACTGATACAAATCTCATTACACCCCTGTGCAAACAATGTCTTTGGTATTTAGCAGGTGTGCTTCCCCAGCCAATGTACAAATGGCAAGTAAAGCTTCATTCTCAACAAAACAGCAGGATATTATCATTATTTAAAATATTAAAAATATCTAATTTATATAATGTCAAACATATCAGCAGAATATTAAATATAACTTGGATTTTACAGGTTAATGTGTTACTCATAGACTCAATAAGGCAACATGTTTAACACAGAAAAAACACTATACTCACCAATGAGCTGAGATTGAATTTGTCTACACAAGTTGTGAAAATGCAATATTGACCGATCCATTGGCAGTTGTAATGGCATTTGACCAGTGAATCAGCATCAGACCGATTTACATGATTTAACATTACAAGTCCACTTGCCAAGCCTATCTACTGTATCTCGCAATAAAATCTAAATCTGAAGTTCTGGACCGTGTTTCAGACTCTGTAACAGGCATGCTGCATTTTCAGCTTACTATTTTCTTTCATTTGCACAAGGGTGTAAAAGTGTAATACTGATGCTACAAAGAAACTATCTACTCAAATATCTATCTAAACGTCTGTCAATAAAATCCTCATCTCCAATTAGTATGCCAGCTACGTCTTGATTTCTTATAAGGAACTTTTTTTGTGTGCAATCCTGAATTACATGTCAGCATGTCAGGCAGTCAGAGGTTGTCTGACGTTATATCCAGGGCTCTAAATTAACACCTGCTGGTTTGGCTGGTAGAAAAGACCAAATTACTGGCCACTTTGACCCATTAGGGAGTGTGTGTTTGGCTAGTAAGATTAACATGTAGGCCCTATTAGCCATTGTGGCTGGTGATGAAAAAAGTCAATTTAGGGCCCTGGTTATATCTACACATGGATAAAGTCTATTCTTAAAGTGTTGTCCTTGGTCTGTTCCTCTGTTTTCTTCTCATCTCTGTCAAACTGTTCATATAGCGTTTGTGTCTCCTTCTGTGACCTAATTTAACAGTAAACAGTCATGTCTGTTTGTAGAAACTAATATGCACACACACAGGGGGATTGTGCAGTGTCCTCAGTCTTATGAATAGCCGACGCAGCCTCTGTTGGAGTGAGGAAGTGAGGGAACTGTTACAGAATCACCAGCATCATGGTGCTGTGTCTCTGGACAGCCTGCAGATGGCACTGTTTACAGGGTTTTGACTGTATAGGGGGCAGACTGCCATTGCTAGGAGGAAGACTAGGCATTGTAGTCTGGGAGTGGTGGAGGCAGAGATGATTGATAAGGTAGAGAGAGTGCATATAGAGTTTCCTCCGAAATCCACGTGACGTAAGGTTCTAAGCTGCAATCCTATGGCAGCCATGCCCCTTTAGGAGACTAGGAGTCTAGGAGAATGAATGGAGTTCCGATGGAGAGTCAGGCCCATTTAGGAGACTGGACATGATCCCACTTTGTTGCATTGGTGGCGCATGGTATGATTACCATAATGAACATCTTTGGTGGTGGTTCCTCTAGTCTAGGTGGCTGGCAGGATGGGGTCAGAGACGTGCCTCTGGATCTCCGTGGGGACGTTGGAGGCCTCCAGGTTCTCAGGGAGGGAGGGGAAGCGCAGGCTGCCACATAGCAGTCCAGAGAGCTGGGAGGGCTGGGAGGGGTCCTCCACAGCCAGGCCTTGGGCCTGGGACTGGGCCTGTGGTGTGGGTTGGGGTTGAGATGGGGCTTGAATGTGGAGCTGTGGTGGGGAGTGGGCTGGGGTTGAGGAGAGGCCGTGCGGCTTCTCCATGTCTGGGGAGACGGACATGGTGTCGTCGGAGGCCACAGCCAGGTGGATGCCACTGGAGAGGGAGTCAGAGGAGCGGTGCTGCAGGCTGTCTGACTCAGGACTCTGGACAACAACAAGGAAGGAAGACACACAGAATGTGGGATGTGTAAACTGAACTCTTAAAATTATATGATGATATGACTAGAAAATATGACTTAATAATGACATTAAATTGCAAGCAGGAGAAATAATACAGAGCTGAATTGAAGCAATATAGTGACGATAGTGATAATGTAATGATCATTGACTTTGCATCCAAAGGTGATCTTAACATTACGTACAGTATATACAGTAGAGTGCACTTGTTTTTTTGTAAAAGTTAATAACTTCACAATGACATGGATCTCACAGCAGACAATCATTACAAACAAAATGGCTCTGCAAGTTGATGGCGTGACCTTTTTCAGGAAGTGTTCTGTATTTGCAGCCAACCAAGGTGAGTTCAAGTTGTGTACTGTGGCTTCGGCAGGCTTACCTTGACGGGGGAGGTGGGCAGGGTTGCGTGTATCTGTATGGGGGGAGGGAGGGGGTGGCTGGCTGTGTGGCGTACGGGGGCTCCGCTGGAGGCGTACAGGCTGGAGGGCGGTGGCGGTGGCGGGGGGGACACGGCGCTGTAGGCAGGCGGCACGGGGGCCATCTGCCTCTGCAGCAGCTGCAGGATCACATTGATGTCCGCTGTCATGCGCGTCTCCAATCTACGATGGCACAGGGTAAAAACATTTAATAAACTGCCCCGAACCCACACATGGTAAGAGATACAAAAAGAGAGCATTGACATAGATATTTGGCTTAGTCGGGGGAAATGTAAAGAAGTTGGCCTCATTTGGTTTTACACCTCACTACAGAAACTATTACTTCTGTATTTTTGCACTACCTCCACCGGCTCGGGACTTTTCACATATTTCCTGCAATGTCATGCTTTTACACACTATGTCTCTGTGTTTGAATGTGTGTGTGTGCATACAGGTGTGTATTTGTGCTTATGTGTGAGTTTGCATATATGTGTGCATGTTTGTGTGTGTATATCTATGTACAGTATGTGTGTCTATGCATGCATGTGTGTGTGTCTGACCTGTTGAGCTGTGTAGTCTGGCCTGCAGTTCGCTGGGATGTGTGTGTGTGTGTGTGCGTGTGCGTGTGCGTGTGCGTGCGAGCGTGTGTGCGTGACCTGTTGAGCTGTGACTGCAGCAGCTCTAGTCTGGCCTGCAGTTCGCTGGGATGTGTGTATGTCTGTGTGTGTGTGTGTGTGTGTGTTTGTGTGTGTGTGTGTTTGTGTGTGTGTGAGCGTGTGTGCGTGACCTGTTGAGCTGTGACTGCAGCAGCTCTAGTCTGGCCTGCAGTTCGTTGGGCCGCTCCTCTGGGCAGGGGGCGTGGGGGGCGTAGGACGCCCTCATGGAGGACGAGCGCCGCTGGTGATGCTGAGACTCAGAGAAGCGCCGGTCAGGCCAGTAGTTATACAGCCCCGACACACTCAGAGGAGCTGAGGAGAGAGAGAGAGAGAGAGAGAGGTTGAGAGAGAGAGAGAGAGAGAGAGAGAGAGACAGAGAGATGGGGGGAACGTGAGGGGGTGAGAGACAGAGAGAGAGAGAGAGAGATGGGGGGGGGGACGTGAGGGGGAGAGAGAGAGAGAGAGAACGAGAGAGAGAGAGAGAGGTGAGAGACAGGAAGCGGTAAGAGAAGGAAGGTGAGAGAGGGAGGAGGGAGTGGAGGAAGGGAGAAGGATTTAGACTTAAACATTAATACTTTCAGCACCCCACCGACACAGAAAGAGGGGGCAGGATTCAACTTTATTGTGTGTCCTGTACAACTACATTTTGTTAACAACAGTAATGCGATTATTAGCAATACTACATAACACAGACAATGAGGAGAACCTCCTACCACAAAAAGAGGCAACTGAACTGAATGCTGTCTAGAACACCACAGGAAATAGGATATTGCAGCTTTCGGTGATGTAAGTAAGCATACCAACTATTACTGGAAGAGGCTTTTGTGTATCATGTCTTTGTGCGTATGCGTGCGTGTGTGTTGCAAAGACAGGTATGATCAACAGGAAGACAGAGAGGCTGATCAAAGAGGTCTGCTGCTGCCTGCCATGCATACTGATCAAAGTGGCCTTCAGATGGAAACTGTGAACCCTCTCGCTGCCGTGCAGTCATAAAGGTGAAGTGTGATTAACCGTTTCCACCGTCGCATCACGGCACAAGCTGTCTCCGACTGCATCAACCATCTTGTGTGGTGTTTTCATGTTGCACAAACGAATGTGTTTTTTGTAGCACAATCTTATGTCAGTTTTAGAATTAGAATTAGAATGAAATTATTGAAGTGCGTACGGTAGCAATGTAATCATTCTCATTACTCTCATAATTAGGTATTCCAAGTGGGCGCTGAAATCATTTTCTAAATATCCAAATAAAATGTGTTGCAGTGTTGCTGTTGACTGCTTATTTGATTTGTATTGCTTTTTGAGCCAGCTGGTGGCCCCTGGACATTTCTGTATATTTCTAGTGGGCCCCAAGTTGTGAAATGTTAGGAACCCCTGCTAGTGAGATGTTCAGATGGACTTTCAAGATTGTTTCACTAAACGTGACCATAACTGAACTCAACCCCATGGGAGTGTGTCCCCATATTCTCTCTTAGACAGAGACTCCATTTCTCTCTCAGACAGGTAGAAATACACACAGACACAAAAACACAGTGGCGCACACATACAGTATATTACCCACCCACTCACTATTCTATCTCTCTTTTGCACACACATTTACATTTACAAACACTCCATTTCTCTCTTTGACAGAAACATGCATACACAGTTACACACACACACACACACACACACACACACACACACACACACACACACACACACACACACACACACACACACACACACACACACACACACACACACACACACACACACATTCCATCTTATTCGATCTTTATCAAACGCAGACATAGTACATTGACATAATACACACACACACACACACACACACACACACACACACACACACACACACACACACACACACACACACACACACACACACACACACACACAGACGACCCCAAGCACACGTACCCATATAAGGGTGCGTACCCATGCTGTGGGCTGTGTTGTTGGGTGGCAGCATGTTGTGCCCAGCCGGCTGATAGTCCCGGGTGGCATCAGAGCTGGCATTGGTGGGGTTGGCAGTGGCGTTGGCTGTGGCTGTGGGGTAAAGCTCGCTGCAGGCCCCTGGCCCCGTGGCTCCTGGCCCCTTCGCGTCGTCCTCGCTGGATAGGGAGGCTGCGCTGCCGCCGCTGCTGCCCAGCTCGTCCCAATGGGACTCGGACAGCACCCCTCTGTGGTTACCCACTACCACGAAAGACTGGTCAGGGTTCGAGTCATCTCTGTCCATCCCATCTGACAGACACAGAGATTGAGGGAGAAGGTTACCCTGGGGAAAAAAGCCATGCTGCTTATAGTACAACCGTTCCGATCTGAAAGACAGCATGGATTCCATCATTCAGCGAGGGTTCCAGATCTTGGGCTCCAATCAGAGAGAGGGAGAGGTGGAAAGGCGATAGCGCAGCTTGTTTTAATAGATACAACTGACAATTAGATATGGGCTACGTACAGTACTGTATATGCCAAATGACACATTCGTAATGCCCAATAAATGGCCACGCAAAAAACACACATTTCCTATGAGAAATTGCATAGGTAGCCTCCAGACTACCTCACTTGTGAGATTGTCTGATGTTAACTAGGCAAGGAGAAAGTGGGAGAAAACAGAGAAAGACAAGAGTACAGGGCAAGTTAGAAACAGAAAAGGGAACATGAAAAAATGCAATGACAAAGGCACACATAGTAAAATGAAAGCAAGTGGGTTCATTTATACAGTGGGTCATGACTCACAAACCTACACCCAGTATTGTATGTTATAAAAGCCTTCATAGGCTAGGCTTAAGCTGAAGCACCAGAACTAACCCAGAGTATGAACAGAGCTCATGAAATAAAAAAAAATGCCCCACTATGCATATGGTTATTGGGACTAATTTCCTGTCCCGTATGATGAACCAATATTTTTTTAATATTAATTTAAGCATGTTTACGGAAATACTGCAAGCGCATAGTACATGGAGAAAAT
The DNA here is from genome assembly GCF_034702125.1 of Engraulis encrasicolus. NCBI lineage: Eukaryota > Metazoa > Chordata > Actinopteri > Clupeiformes > Engraulidae > Engraulis > Engraulis encrasicolus. Next base: position 16,355,898 of record NC_085858.1, read on the forward strand.
ATTTATGTTTGCCACGTCAATCATATCAGTGGATAGCCTGGGTCCACCTATACACATCCTGTGGTGCTGCAAGAAATGTTGTCAGAGTCAGAGACCATCAGAGATAAAGATCTTGCACATGTGTGCTTGGCTGCAGTCTTAACTCACCAGGCCGATTGCGTCGGTGCAGGGAGTTCTTCCGGCGGCGCGGTCTGTGGTAGCAACAGTCTGAGTCCTCGCTGGGGGTTGGCTGCATGATTCTGTCTACCTGATAGACACCAGTTACAGTAAAACTTATGCACGGCGACTTCAATAGCAGCCTCACTTACTTGATTTTCTTCTTTACGTTACATTTTTACTTAGCTGACACTCTTATCCAAATCGATTTACAGTTATTGTTTTGCACATTGAAATGTGGGGTTAGGTGCCTTAGGGCACTTAAGCCATGGATGGAGGTGTAGGGAGAGGACAGGTGGGATTCAAACCTACAACCTCCAGATTGAAAGACCTCTAACCAGTAGGCCATGGCTGCCCCCGTGCCTTTACACAGGCGTGCATTTTAATTCATCACTTAGAGCGGTGGTTCCCAAACTTTTGTCCTTATGCACCCCCTTGTACATTTCAATGTGGTTCATGCACCCCCTAAGCGAATGTTTTGGTGTGCTGATGGCCACTGAAATATGGCTTCACTGCAGTGCACAAATCATTGCACATTATGCAGAGTCATGTGGGGAATCCTCATTTCCAATAGACTTGATGTTTCTTCAAGCATACAACTCACCATACAATTAAAAACTACTTCATTTTCATTAATGCTGTATAACAGTATATACAGCATCCACATTCACACAGATGCATGTGTATAATAGTGTGTTTGTGTTGTGTCATGCATGTGTGTGTGTGTTTGCATGTACAGCATGTGTGCACTGCCTTACATCTCGGAGGTTGAAGGTGATCTCCAGGTTGCTCCAGAACATGTCGGAGAAGTCCGGGTACATGTCCAGCACCTCCAGCAGGTCGTCACGCAGGATCTTGTGGAGGTCACAGTAGGTCAACGCTCGCACGTCAGCATTGGACTTTCCGGGACGCCCATACATACTGAGGGGCTCCCCAAAGATATCATTCTTACCTGGAGGAAAGGACAGAGAGAGTTTTATATTTGTATATCTTCTTCTTGGTTAGTGTTTTGTGCTCAATGTGTTTTTGTACTATTTTCGGAATAGCCTGTTGCAAAGCCTTGATATTGAATTTCCACTTGGAGAGAGAGAGAGAGAGAGAGAGAGAGAGAGAGAGAGAGAGAGAGAGAGAGAGAGAGAGAGAGAGAGAGAGAGAGAGAGAGAGAGAGAGAGATTGACAGGAAAAATGGAGAATAGTTAAGAATGATGGAATGACGCACAGCAGGAGAGAGAGGAGTATAGAAACAAGTGAACGAAAAGCAAACAACAGAGAAGAATGAGATAATATATTTACCTTACGATCATGTCTCGTCAATTTTGTAGAGCAAAGTGCAAGGCATCTTATGCCCAACAGGTGGGGACAGAGATCTTGTTCAGGGTTCCTAAAGCAACCCTAACTCCACATAGATTTTCAACCTTATACGCATTAGGCCTTATACGCATTAGGCTGCATTTTCAACCTTACACGCATTAGGCCTACAATAAAGTTTCCAAAATTATTGGCGAAACACACATGTTATATGTCCCCACACCATGGACTATAGAGCATGTTTGGAGGAGTGAGTCATCTCTTTGCTTTTCAGGCCTACTATGATAATTAACACTCATGCAGAGCCTATACTATAAGCTTGTTTTAACCGAAATGGTAATGGACATTAATGGTAATTAAGTCTTCATTTTTATTTAAGACTAGATGTAAGACTGTGTTGTTATGATGTACGTGTAGTTGAGCTTTTTCAGCAAACAGTGAGCTGGGTCACCAGCAATCATATCTGCATGCATACAAGTAGTGTTTTAGCCCAGCAGAACGTCTGTGACATGGCAACACCTCTGACCTTCTGAAAGGTTTTCATGTTTCACACCTCTTTCTGAAAAATGAGCAACTAGAGAGCAGCTAGGTAAAACAATGGGGAAAACATGATGTCACATGGCATCCTCACCTGAGATAGCTACCCTAGAACACTAGTGAACAAACATAACGAAAACTTAAATGATGGTGGTCAATATTCGTGGAAAAGCTAACGTTGGTGAATGGACAGTATGAATTCTGGAAATAAACTACTGAAAATATTACACAGTGCACCTTTAAAAAGCCTGTTAGTGTGATGAACCCCTTGCCTTCATATCGGTGAACTACATAGCAGGCAAGTTGACATGTACCACTAACAAAGTAGCA